>NC_089753.1:68620124-68650124 GCF_040412425.1 Macrobrachium rosenbergii
TATTCCTCAAGATCAAAAACAAAAAGAGTAAGATACACCCCTTCCGTGGGTATTAGGCATTTCAGTGTTATAAACAATGGAATAATGGTGAAGGAATTTGCATCGGTCTACAAAAATGTGATTAGGTTGACTGTATAATGTTTTTTTCTCTCTCTCTTCTTTATAGAAATCACACACGCAGGTATATAAAGCCATTAGTACTTTGCGCTTGCGGCTTACAAGTACGATGCTTCACGCTTTTGTAATTGGTTCTTAGCCACGTGAAATAAATCTAATCCTTCGGGCCAGCCCTAGGAGAGCTGTTAATCAGCTCAGTGGTCTGGTGAAACTAAGGTATACTTAACTTAAAATAGAATATTTGAAGGCCTTAGCGTATGTTATGAATAATAATGAGAAAATCTTTCTGATTAATAAGAAATAATGGTCATAGGATATTCTCTTTCTAATAATGAATATTTAAACAACACATACTTTGAATATTTTCGCCACTTTTGAAATTGTTGAAATGAATGTTTATTTGTGTCATGGTTTTTTGCCGTGCCACCAACCATCTTTAGAGGCAGAAGAGGTAAAGGACCCTTCTGGGACTCCTTTGATCTCTGGGTACGGTAGTCTATTTCCTACACTTATTCTGAATAGTACCGCTATATGATATTCCTTTGTTTCCATCCGCACATCGCAACCTTTCATCTCATCATAACAAATTCGCCTGTGGGAACTCGGACACCCAGCGTCTTTGTTGACACTTCTGCCGTCCTTAAAGTCTATGTTTGTGTGTAAAAGTAGTGAATTTTCATCAGTTTTTAAAAGGTCTGCATGTTGTCGTAGGACTAACGTGTAAATAAGATATTTGATAAATTAGTGAAATGGCTAAAAAAGTTTATTTTAATTTTCTTCATTTCGAAGGTCTTTACGATATTATACAATATTTACATATTTTACACATAATGTCGTAAAAACCGTTTCATGTATTTTTACGAATAATTATATTTTAAGAAATCTAAGGACCGATAATTGAATCTGAAATTGCCAAAAATACGTAATTTCCAAATATTCCTTGGTAACTTTACCTTTCAATTTAATTCTTTGTTGTATATTTTCAGTTAGCCACCTCTAAGGGCAAAATCTTTTCAGCAATTAAAATGTTCCTTGCGGTTGATATTTTCATTTCTATTAAACCAAACACAAAATGGATGGTACGTTGTTAACAAAATAACTATATTTTTATCTGTTTCTTAAACTATTGATAAATTTACACAAATTGCATGAGTTCATATAGCAAATGAGTAGTCTTTTATTATTTAGCAGTATCCTGCTCCAATAGAAGAATTTCTAATATCTTCTAGATTTATTTCAAATGATGCAGTGGTCACTTTGTTTCTTTGATAATGTTTCTCTCTCTCTCTCTCCCTCCCTCCCATTTGTTAGAAATGTTCATTGTGCTTGTGCTCAGTTATGACGGCAACCGTTTCTTATATATTCTATAGCTATCAAATAATGGCTTTGAGAACTGTGCGCCACTACGTTAATCTCAGATAGTTAAACCGAAGACTTAGCAGCTCACAGTAATACTCATTCATTCAGTCTATATGACCTAGTAATTCCTTCAAATATTATGCAGAGATCAGCGACTGTGCCTGATCTTGCCCATTAAGTCTATCTAAACCTTCTCTGTTTTACAAAAAAGACAATATTTTCGTGTTAATGAGCTAATACATATTTTTACATAAATACTGAAAAAAAAGATTTCCATTGATCATTTCAGTACATGACTTGCACATTCCAGCGTATGAACACCAATCCACAATTTAGATATTAGTGCAATTAGCACACTGTAACTCTGACATATCGTTAGATCCTTTGACAGAACATTCTTGTAGGTTTTATATTCGTTCAGTAAAACTGGTATCAAAATTTTTCACTAGTTTTGCATAAGTACTATGAACGGATATTGGTACCTAATACATATTACACATTTTGGTCTTAAAAAATTTTCTTTTAATCTCATTTCGAACTTCGAACAGAACCCTCCCAGATTAAACAATTGGCTTTGTAATTTAGTAATGTTTTAACTGGTGAAGATGAAGGTTCCAGAAAACTGCTTAAAACAAGCTTTCATTATCGGCCAACCCTGTCTGTCAATCTCTGTATGGGATTCTTTTGTAACGTTTTACTTATACAGACTGCGCTCTCTGCCTAAGTATAAACTACTGCATGAATTCATAACCCATGGAATCCGAAACCCTCAATAACTTTTTACAGAAACCTAAACTTACCATTTCTTGCCTGTAAAGCGTTATGAATTACATAGGTAATTATTACCTGTACCTGTATTGTGTTGTTGTATTGTATTCAAGGTTTTCCTGGAATTTCGTGTCATTGCTCGATTGAATTGATTATCTGCACTATGTATTTCACTCGCGAATGCTCTAGTTTTCCATAACTCCGATCCTTCCTCTTTACAACTATATTGCATTTAAACAAGGTTCCTATAATTCTTTTTTTTTTTCCTAAAGCGTAACAAACCATTTCTATGAATTCTCTTCCTTACCAAATACCTGGATTTTTAATATAATTTATTTATTCACTTTATTCCACATTCAACCGATCAGGTCACGTGATTTTATAGACTTCATGCAATGTGTAATGTACCAAATTGTGTTTTTTTTTACATATATATATTTCATCTTCAGACTTATATAGACTTCTATAATATTCTTTTTGGGTTACTTTTAATTCATAAATTATTTTGGCTTTCAACATTAAATTGCTTCTTTTTTATTGTTACTCTCCCTAACAGGTTAGAAGAAATTTTCCCCGGTCTATAATCATGGTCCATTATTTTAGTTCTTGATTTTACGACCTTCACAAAGGAGATTTTGCGCTTAATTTTTGTGTTACGTTCATCAGTTTTTTTAATACTATTATCTCCTTAAATTCAATTAGGCTCTCTTAGCTTTGCTCAGCATTTACCATCATCTATTTTGAAACAAAGGAAAGAAGAATATTGGGAAAATTACTTCTCTCTCTTGAACATCATTCCATAATTCTTAAAATCCTTCTCCAGAGCATTTTGTCTTAAGGATAAATGAGTTCATTTTCCTATATCCTTTTCCTATATCTAAGCTACCATTCATATAATTAAGAATTGCACAGAACCAAATTGTAAAATTTCTCGGTCGTTTGAAATTCGTTAGCACGACCTAAACCTAACGGATCATTACATTTTTCTGATGTCATTCTTTAGGCAAAAACATTTACAGGGCAGTTACAAGCGAGATTATCTTAAAATATGTTTCTGGCAACTTTTTTCCAATTCTCGATGAAAAATTTTCTCTGATGAGCATGTGATTCTCCCTATTTCCTTATTTCAAACCAACATTGTCTGCGATTACTTGCATAGTTTTAGAGCAATTTTCTCATTTCTGCTGAGGACTCACTACCTGAAATAACAATCCCCAGCAAAAATTGCCAGCAAAAGAGATAATAAGAACATTCTGAAAAATTGCATAAGATTTTGTCGCAGAATGTTTCCTCCCGTTCTTTTCCCTGTTACTTCTGCAAAGTACAAATCCATTGACAACTGGTATCACCTTGTGGTAATGGTCCTCTTTCACTCTGGACACTTGTCCCTTCTTATCAGTTTCGGACAGTCTGCAGAACCACTGGGTTGGGGCGGTTTCAGTGGGGCCAAGCTCCGCTCGGGGCACTGCGCGGCGCCCTAAGTAAGTTAGGAAGGTAAAGTTTGATTAGGTCAGGACATGGCATTCTCTCTGTTTCTATGCTTTCCCCGTTATTGTGCTTGCTCTATTAGTCGAAATTTCCGTAACATGGTTTTGAAATTACATAAAAGATCAGCTAATAACAAAATGAGTGACTCAGTATCCTTTACTTAATGATCTTGAAACACAAATAAATTAATTCAATAACAATTACTTGATGCCAAAACATTCATTTTCTTTTAAGCATTCAGCCCATCAACATTAGAGATTGCAATCATTAGAGCGGAAGGTATTGTTAAAGGTGATTAAGTATCATCTACCTCGAAGATTATTTTGGTGTTTACTTCATCTTTGCTTTTCCTGGCTTTTTGTTCTCCCCTTTGTTTAACATCGAAAATAGAGTAGAACGTATCATGGAATTTAGATAAAAGGACAAGCCTGGGACCTGTGAGGTCATTCTGCTCTGAAACGGAAATTGAGAATAAAAGGACTGAACAGTGTAACATGAGGAATACCGCACAGTTGCACTATGAATCAATTGTTACGAGAGGGTGGAAAGTAAGGTGAAAGGTACAGTAAAAGGAATGAAAGGGGTTGCAGTTAGGGGCAGAAGGGCCGCTGCAAAGAACCTTAAGTAATATCTACAGTGCACCACATTAGTGCACTGAAGGTACAACCCCCGTCCCCCAAGGGGCTTTGTTCATCATCATTCCTTCTCCCTCTCTCGACTTCGATTACTGTCTCGTGTGTCACAACAACAGTTACTATTCTCCATGAGAAAGCTGTTCTTTATGTTCCTGATGGGGTTTTAAATCCATGGCTTATTCATGCTCTGAGCACAGATTGAGAATCCTAAATACTCTACGATGAGGAGTTGCTCGGGACATAGCTTCTTGCTCATCATTTCCGCATTCTGGTCGTTAATTACTCAGTTTACGACACATACATAGCATAATGCTATGATTGTTTTTTCTCGTCACTTTTTGTCTCAGTTTCAGAATGTCTCGAAATAATCACAAACTATCCATCTTTAGCCACACAATTATTGGTATTTTCTGGGGTACCTCTGTATCATTCTCTAGTTGCTACGTCGGCTATTTTATTGTTTTTCAGTCTTTACTTTGCTTTCTTCCGTGTTTCACTGGGTTTTGGCATGACAGGACATGTCGTGCTAAATCATGTCATCTCTTCTGAATAATTTCAAGTAATTTCACTGAAGGAACCCTAAGCCTTATCTTTACTACAAAGATTTTCCAGTATTAAGACAAGATTGCAATATACATTTAGTGACAAAGTAATATCAACATTTTTTTCATATCAGATGGAGCATACATTATAGAAACAAATTGAGTTTCTACAGTGTCATTTTTACTTATAGCCTTTTCCCTCATTTCTGGACTTTATATTCGTATTCATTAACAAATAATTCAGTAAACCTAAATATTTTCTTTTACTTCTCTTAACCGAAATCCTATGATATCTCATATTTAATTTACGTCGACTTTCTCTGGGAAAATCAAACCAATACTGAGTGTTTTCTGCTAAATTAAAACATTTGTCCGGGACCCAAACCGCCTGAGGGAAACCGGCCAAGAAACGACCAGATTTTTCAAGTCAACACTTCAAAATCAGACCGTCCAAACAGTTGTTACTAAATAACTGACATAAGGTTATCCATTGTGCTTTTCATATCTTGTGGGCGATGTCACCCCACCAATATTATTGAATTTTAGGTAAACATAAATTGAAGGTTTTTGGCATAAACTAAAACAAAAATCCATTGCGAGGTAGGAGCTGCTCATGTGCGCTACTGAGCATATGGATTTGACATAAAGTTCATGAGTTAAAAGCCTGATTAGTAATATAGTATCTAAAGGTAATACTGTAATACTGTATGTCAGGTTTTGAGCCTACTTTCAAACAACAATTTGAAAGAAACATGTCCGTTTTAAGCATAAAGGTATAAAGGCAATGTAATGCTTCTGTCGGGATAACGCAGGCAAAAAGTAAAAAGTAAAAAAGGTGTTAAAATAGACCTTAGGGTACATTTCAACCATAAATAATGCTATAATTTTTTTCATGAAATTCCAGTAGGGCTGCTAATCTGAACAACCATTACAGACAAAGGATTGTTAAAATATTCAAATATTGAAAAGGTCATGGGATGGCTATTGACTATGAAGAAGTAGATAAAATCTTTACTGTTACGCACGGCAAATCTACAACGAAAAATGGTTGTCTGACTCATTCACGTTCATAATTTTTTCAATTATTACGATGCGCTTTTTACTACGACAGACCTCACTCGAGAATGTTTACACTGGTTGCTGATGGACTGAATCAGGAGTGAAAAGTCTCATAAAGAAATTAAACTATATTAGACTTTAGATCATCCGAGTGATTAATAGTCAATGTTACTGGATTAAAATCACGCAACTATAGTCCAGTTGTTCGCAAAAGTAAGAGGAAAGTGTATTCACGAGGACAAAATTTACCATGTGCTAGAAATGTATTAAACGTAACTATGAACAGATGCACCCAATATAAGAAATTTACCCTTTGTACTGAATGCACCAAATGGACAATACTGACAAACTGTAAACAACTGGAAAAATGTACACCGAATACAAAATGTAAGTAATTAACCAACAGAGGAACATATACAAGATGTGTAAAATATGCCCAGTATAAAAATACATACTGTGCGCAAGTACACTCAATGAACAAGGTCTTCCCAATATGAATGAACTACTTGTACCTAATAAAGGATATAGAAATGATATACCGAAATGACTGAAAAAGCAAAAAGCACAATGGCCCGGAGGGACCTGAAGGATCCTGTAGACATAATAGATCAGGTGGACCAAATGGTCTTAAAGAACCAATGGGACAACTGACCTCACTGGACGAAATAGACTAATGAACATGTATCTGGGATGGGCAAAATAACCAAATGTGCCAAATATAACCAACTGGCAAGGTGGCTGATTGGGTTAAGGTTAGTCGGCTTTGTGCCAACTCAGTAGTAAGGTGCTGAAGAGGATAAGCTTGAAAACCAAAATCATAAGCTGCATCCAAGGTCTTCCTCTATGGTTTTTATAATAAAACTTAAAAAAAAAAAAAGTCTGTCTGTCTAAATTAAGCTGGTCTTATACCATCATGGGCCCTTGCTCTTGGGTAGCCTGCAAAAAAAAAAAAAAAAAAAAAAAAAAAACTCATTTCTGGGCGACCTTCGTTAGACCTCCTTTTGCCTTAATAATACTTTAGAGTCAACTTTGTTACAGTTTCCCTTTAGTTATCCAAACCTTAGTAAAATCAACAACCTTCTTGTGAATCAGTTTTAAACCTTTAAGAGCAAAAGGAATAATTATATCAGGTACATTTGCTAACCAATCTAGCCACACAAAAAGTCTGTCTGTCTAGATTAAGCTGGCCTTATACCAGCATGGGCCCTTGCTCTTGGGTAGCCTGCCAAAAACAAGATCATTTCTGGGTGACATTCGTTAGACCTCCTTTTGCCTTATTAATACTTTAGAGTCAACTTTGCTACAGTTTGTCCTTTAGTTATCCAAACCTTCGAAAAGTCAACAACCTTCTTGTAAATCAGTTTTAAACCTTTAAGAGCAAAAGGAATAATTATATCAGGTACATTTGCTAACCAATCTAGCCACACAGGACAATGCAATGAGGTATTGGGTAGGAAGGACGAGTTTAAGGTATACTATACTAGTCAAAAGGGAATCCAGAGGGCCAGAAACTCCAGCCAGCCAGACTGGGACAAAACATCCCAGGTGAGCTCAGGTTATTAAGTTTTAGGCAGAGTGCTTGTATTTTGAATAACATTTCACCCTTAATTGTGAGAAATGTTTTACTTGTTATGACACCTTATAAATAAAGAATACATTTTAAGAACAGCTTCTCGTGTTTTCTGTGCACTATACCATTGCTGTTACAAATAAATAATTTTTTTTTCACCCATTTTCCCTGATATCCCTACATTGTTGCGGTAAAAAGATTAAGGAAATCGGAATAATATGAATTTTTGTATATTGAAAGCGAAAACTCGATTTAGTAAATGAGGAGAGGATGAATCCATATGTTAATGAAACGTTAGTAATATTAGAAAAGACGATTTGGGAGGAAACGTATGAAATGAAAAGGTTATCTTCGCTCTTGACATGCAAGGTCAAGGGGAAGATACCTGGCATCACTGTATAAAAGAGAGAGAGAGAGAGAGAGAGAGAGAGAGTACGGGAAAGGTCAAGGGAAAACGCACTTTGCATAGCCGGGAAAAAGTTGCTGAGGAAAGCTGGATTAAAATTCCAAGAAAAGTGGCAATACGATATCTCACTACAAGATCAATGCAATATATGCTGATTTTGTTTCAACTTTTAATGGGTTACTGAAACATATGAACAGAATTGCCCATTCGCAAAGGGTAGGAAATCCTTAAGCATAAAAGTGAAACATGAGCAAGAATGACATTTGAGAATGAGTTCTTGCACACTGAAGGGAAACATGGGAACAAGGGTTGTAGTTTTATGCAATAAGTGATATTATATTTGAACCGAAAAATAACTTCCCCAGGAATTTTGAATATGTCAGAAAATGAAATTGATGGATCAGATCGAAAATTAAACTAGTATAAGAGATGGAAGAAAGATAAGTAAACAGCAAATAAATTAAATAAACTAAATAAATTGTTATCCCATTATTGATGGGATAACAATAATAAAACTTCAGGAACAATAGTGGAAAAATACCAATAGACCTAAGATTAATCAAACGGAGGATCAATGATTCATTCAACCATCTTCAGTCGGTATTTCCATATTTAAATGAGGAAGGCTGCGTCAGATTGACGTTTTCGTAGCGATTTTAATCCTTAATTTCTCCTCGTAAGAAATCAAACAAAGAGGAAATTTTGATCAAATCTTGCTTGGAACACGAAGCCCTGAAAATCTGCAATATAACTAGTTGTTCATAGAGAATAGTTTAGAAGATTTCAGTCTTTAATCTAGAATTATACTAAGATTTAGTAAGCTTCATTATCTGCCATTTTCACTCTCCAGTATCTAATATATTGGACGTATGAATGTTAATTAAATATGTGTATATTTTTCATTTTTTCGGTGCTTGTTAATTGAATGTAAGGACCAATTATGAAAAGTTTCAGAAAAAATTTACTTGCCTCATTTTATCAAATGTCTTTCATGGGGCATTGATTTATTTAAGATATAAATATATGAACATATTCTGGATAATATACACCATTTGAGTATTAAGCACTTGTCATAGAATTCTACAGACCTGTATTAAATCTTCTTTCCATAAAATTGTTTAAAAAAAGACGGTTTTCGACCAAAATAATAGAAAATACACACTTAGTTTATCTGGCCAGTTTGTGTCTATTATAGGATATCCAACAAATAACCTACAACCAACAGTTTTTAACTATGTCATTTACAAACATTCGAAATACCTCGTAGCTAAATTAACGAGACAAAAAGCAATGAAAATCAATTTCTAATATTGTAGTGTCACATAGTTTCTCTTAGGAAAAACTTTTTGAATCGATGAAAATGCACCTTCTAAGATCTCTTAGCTTAGAAAAACTGATTTTTGATTTTATGGCTAAGAACCAATGGTTACTTAACGGGATGCTTATTGTGGAACATTATAGCGAAATGAATTTCTATAAGAAATAAATTCCTCTAATCTCAGCCGGCGGCGGGAATCACGGTCTGAACAAACAGTACAAACAATCGAGGGCACATCAGTCGAATGGAAGATTCCTGGGTCAAAACATTTGTCCACTGCGTCACAATTGTCTTCTTACTTCTCAGTTTAACATGGAAATAAAATGTGATCTGTAGAAGACTGGTGGCAATAACTCTTCGCCTACATTCTTTGTTACAGAACCCCGTGCCTTTAGAGGAGTTTATATTTACGCAACAAATTAACTAGGTAAGTGATTGTAACACAATAACCCCTAAAAATCCAATACATTCAGATGTAAAAATCGAAGGTTACACGAGAACATCAAGCATTGATAATGTTAAAACTAAATTGAATCTAATTATTTTTTCACTTGAACACCAGTAACGTTAACATATAGCACAGTTACACCGTTTGTCTTTTAGAAAATGAATGCCTTTTAAATAACTGATAGACAGATTTTTGGCAGGTCTCACGACCCACGAAAGATGTCCAAGGGAGCTACCTCACCCCAACAAGGGCGCCGCCACTGGAGGGATGGAGACTCTAAAAAAATAAAGGTTTAGTTATTTAAAGCTACGAAAGAAACTACTACTTACCATTTATTCATTCTCCCTTTACCTCATGTGTACACACTTGACGGTTGTTTTGGTTGTTTCCTCGGGTGTGAAGGTTCCAAAGCGGAGAAAACTTCGACGCGCAGCACATTTAAAAGGCAACAAAACTCCGTGTCCATCAGTCCAAAAATAGCTAAAATAAAGAATGTAATATTAAGCACAAAGAAATATAGCAAGTGTAAGATGCAACAAATAAAGCTATTGTAGAATGTATAAAACTTAATGAAGAAAATATATTGATAATAATTTATTACGACCTGAAAATGAATACTCACTAGTAGTAAATAAAAGTCGCTTACAAGAAATACGGCAAGCAGGTAAGATACTGAGTGTAGGAAGCACAACTGAACTCAGTTCAATAATATCAACTGGACTTATTATAAACCTTGCTTCGTTACTCACGCCTCAATATCGAATCTTGAATCCACACAGATAACGAAATACCGAGACACCTATATTTGGAATTATGCGAAAACGAAGATTCAGCGCTGAAACACTCCAACTACACCGAAACAGTGAGACTACTCTAGGGACATTATCTTAAGACAGTAGCGTTTAACTGGAAAGCATTGTCACTGTTGACACTGGCAGCCAACGACGGTGATCGCCTCCATCGTTTCCTTCGCCCACATCAACAGCAAAGATGACGACCTCTGTCGGTTACTATGAAAAGTAGAAAGGTCTTTTCAAACTGTAGGAAGAAGCACGTCCCTCTAAAATAGGATTCTTTGTTGCGTCCCCTTAATGTAGACCGACGGTAAGTGTTGTTTGGGGAAGAAAACGGATGAACTCTCTAAATGTCATTGTTTTCCTTTTATGAGAGAATCCAGAAATATAGATAAAGCAAAAGGGGCTAGTTTCTGCTGGATGACGCTGGCTAGCTTCTTTATCCCTCAGAAATACACACTTTCCGTGACACGGCTGTTTCTAAATTACCGCCATTAATGTTCATTTTCTTTTCAAAACGAAACTCAGTCAATATGCAATAATCCAACATGAGATTGGTGGGTAGGGGACATATATGATTGCATGCTCGGAAGAATGACATACATGCAACTACTCAATATATATATATATATATATATATATATATATATATATATATATATATATATATATATATATATATATATATATATGTGTGTGTGTGTGTGTGTGTGTGTGTGTGTGTGTGTGTGTGTGTGTATGTGTGTGTGTAACTGAATATGGAATGTGATGAATATATAAATAAAGGGAATGCCATGAAGGAAAGTGAAATGATGGAGTGGTACTAAGCCTTTCAACTTACTGTCCTTTATTTAGCAGACTGATAGAAATGTAAAAATAAGTTTACAAGGAAAGCTCATATAAATGACAGATGGGGATTATAAAGGAAAATATGTACCTGGAATCCAACACATTCTAAGAGTTAGTAGACCTACCAAAACGGGTAAATTTTTAGAGATTTTACAAAAGATTTGGCTCAACAGCTCGGAAGCAGGGACAAATCAATTAAAAGATTATACAGGGAAAGATACTGACCACCAAAAAACGATCATGGAAAGAATAAGCTGATTACATATGTTATAAAAGTACAACTCAATCATTCTCCTTATGGTAAACAATAAAATTTTTTTCAAAGTGAACATTTTCACAAAAATATATTAAACATACGAATTCATAGAAAATATATATAACGTAACTAGTTGGTAATTAAGTCAGTGATTTTATCTTTAAGGCCATTCTTGAATATTTTACTGATACAGGGGTCCAAATAATACATGCCAGGGCTAAGCTTAAAATTACAACTGGAAGTAAGCTGTATCATAGCAGATTCTAAAAGATTTTGTGAAGAGAAATCTTTCGATCTGGAAATCACTGAACTTTCAGTTCAAAATATCCTGTGAGAGTCTTCGCTTCAATGAATGAATATTCCATTGTATGTTTGCCCAGTTTTGACTGAATACTTATGCTGTTTAATTCACACTTCTAAATCCTTACTTGATTGGCTAATATAAAAAGAAGGGCAGTGAAGTTAAGGAATATTTTACTGATACAGGGTCCAAAATTAAACAGCTTAAAATTACAACTGGAAGTAAGCTGTAGCAGATTCTAAAGTTAAATCACTGAACTTTCAGTTCAAATATCCTGTGAGAGTCTTCCTTCAATGAATGAATATTCCATTCATTTGCCAGTTTTGACTGAAACTTATGCTCTCTAAACTCCATCAAGGTTGACTTAAACAGCAGCCTGCTCCATTACTGCCATTCTACCATGCTGCTGTTGCCTTCGTAACTGAGAGATGCTCAGAACCTCTCAGATCGCCATCCAAAACCTGACTACTGATGTCGCTCACTCCGTGAGAGACATCACCTTGTCACCTTGACGATAAACACTGGAGGGTAAGAGAAATAATGGAACAATCGAAAAGACTGCTTCAGTCAAATTTTTAAGCAAAATGTCAAGTCACTTCTCCAAAAATCACAATAAATCCCACTGGCGAAAGCAGACCCAATCCTGTCATGGTCTCCGATGTAATGATCTCGTCAATTAGAGACCAGCAGGTTCAAAATAAAAACATGAAGTTGGGCTGGAATGACTGATGGAAGGTGAGACTAATGAAGGAGGAGGACCTAACAAAACAATCGAATTACCTTAACACTAACTTATTACACAAATTAATTTACATTATTTCCAAGTGAGACCAGGTTTCGGGTGGTGAAAAAAAAAAAAATACATTATTTACAAGTGAGACCAGGTTTTGGGTGGCAAAAAAAAAAATGATCAATTAAAAAACATAAGAGTATTTAAAACCAGTAAAGCCACCAATAGACACCCATCACATGAGATCATACCACAATATTGTTATCAGATCCACACACTGCTCAACCACAATTATAATAATGTAATGAAAAATCATAATAAACACCAAAATTAGGGAATCATACATATAACGAATAGAATAACAGTAATGACACATAAACTGGCAGAGAAATAAATATAAGAAATGAACTGTAAAAATAAATAACAGATAAATAGCACCAAAGTAGAAAAGAATGTAAAGACAGACAAATGAAGCTGTTACTGAAGAGGCCACAACACAGAGACAGAGAGGTCCTCATCCTCTCATAGAAGTGACCAGGTACCACAGACTCATCCATCTAAATGACTTCCAGTGGCTCCCTTACTGCCATTCAGCCATGATGCTGTTGCCTTTGTAACTGAGAGTTGCCCTGAAACTCTCAGATCCCCATACTAAACCTCACTACTGCTGTCACTCAGTTTGTGACAGACTTCACCTTGTCACCTTGACTATAAAGACTGGAGGGTAGGAGAAACAATGGAACAATCATAAAGATTGCTTCAACCAAAAAATGACAGATTGTTACAATGAGTATATATATATATATATATATATATATATATATATATATATATATATATATATATATATATATATATATATATATATATATATATATATATTTATATATATATATATATATATATATATATATATATATATATATACATATATATATATGCATATACAAAATATATATATATATATATATATATATATATATATATATATATATATATATATATATATATATATATATATATATATATATATATATATATATATATATATATATATATATATATATATATATATATATATATATATATATATATATATATATATATATATACAGACATATATATATACATATATATATATATATATATATATATATATATATATATATATATATATATATATATATATATATATATATATATATATATATATATATATATATATATATATATATATATGTAATATATATATACATATATATATATATATATATATATATATATATATATATATATATATATATATATATATATATATATATATATATATATATATATATATATATATATATATATATATATATATATATATATATATATATATATATATATATATATATATATATATATAAATATATATATATATATATATATATATATCTACATATATATATATATATATATATATATATATATATATATATATATATATATATATATATATGAATGTCTTTTCTGTAATACTACAGTGTAATATGAATATAAGAAGGCCCATAAAACACTATTTAAACATTGAAACCATATATTTCGGGCACTTGCCTCTGTGCCCTGTTCACTAGTAGAATATGGACAGATGAAATGTTACAAGGGTATATATACAAAACATAAAGGTGTGGCCTTAAGTCTCCGAGGTATGAAGGTGACCGGTTCTTAAGAAGGAGGAGAATGACCAATTCCCTTCTTAGGAAACGGTCACCTTCATACCTCGGAGACTTAAGGCCACACCTTTATGTTTTGTATATATACCCTTGTAACATTTCATCTGTCCATATTCTACCTCACTTAACTGTTGTAATCTCACCGCTCGCCATCGGCTGCAGCTTTTGTTATCCCATCTAGCTCTTGTTATCCTACCGCTCGTCACCAGCTATTGTTATGCCACCGCTACCACCAGCTTTTGTAATCCCACCGCTGCCACCAGCTATTGTCGGACCCCGTTTCTTTCCTTCAAAGGGCCCAACTCTAAGGTAGCGCAACCTGGGTAGCGGCATGTAAGTTATTTGTAGCAGAAACAAGTGGTTCTTTAAAAAACAGTTATTAAATTATAAATTACTAAGGTTAAAGGGAAAATGATTCATTGTTCCCATTTCTTCTTTGTTTGCACTTCTTGTCTTACAGTTCCATCTATAGTTTCTTAACTGTTTCTTAATGGTTCGAGACTTTAAAATAATGGTTTCGAGAGACTTAACGAATTAGATTATGGGAACTTTTGTTCTGAGTCTTTCCTTCACTAACACACTTCTTCTCCTTCGGTCCTTCGGTTTCTTTTCTGCTTCCCCTCACTACGCAATAGTTCTCTCTCTCTATCTTCCCCCTCTGCTTAGACTCTGCTCTTTTGACTCCCCTCAGACTCTCTCACACTCTACTCTGATTCTACACTGATTCTCCCTTTCGACTCTGTCTTTTCCTGTCTGCCTGTCCTTATATCTCTCATATTCTGGTCAGGTACTGCTTTCCTGAGGCACCTTCTCCACTTGCTTCATTCCAACTCTTGGAGGTGTGTTTTAAGGAATTCCTGTTGATTATTGGGTATTATCTCCTTGTAGGGTATCTCTAGGTCTCTGGCATTGATGGCATTTGATTGGCCAAAAGCATCTAGGCTTGACCTGCGGGCGTGGCTTACTTCCTTGGGCTCTCATTCGAAGTCAAGGGTGGTGAGGGTGTTTTCTCACACTTTACTAACCATATGTTCATAAGCATTTCCTTCGCAGGACCCTTGTGGATTTCAAAGGCATGGCCAGATGCAATTTCTCTTAGCGCCTCACTAGTGCTTGCGTGTTCTTGAAGATATGGTTGGTGACTTGTTGTGACGGGCTGAGAGATTTATGAGTTTATGGTCTTTCGTGCTGACCCAAATGGAAATAGGATATTTTCACTTTGAAAAATACGTTTTTCTCTATTCTCTCGATACACACACACACACACATACATTCATATATATATATTATATATATATATATATATATATATATATATATATATATATATATATATATATATATATATATGATTATTATCACTTTTTGTACGTGATCCATTTATCACACATTACCACAGGTGAAAAATAAGATACAGGGTGTAGGTCCTACACCCAAGTTTCTTTTTTTCACCTGTTTTTATATATATATATATATATATATATGTATATATATATATATATATATATATATATATATATATATATATATATATATATATATATATATATATATATATATATATATATATATATATATATATATATATATATATATATATATATATATATATATATATATATATATATATATATATATATATATATATATATATATATATATATATATATATATATATATATATATATATATATATATATATATATATATATATATATATATATATGTATATATATATATATATATATATATATATATATATATATATATATATATATATATATATATATATATATATATATATATATATATATATATATATATATATATATATATATATATATATATATATATATATATATATATATATATATGTATATATATATATATATATATATATATATATATATATATATATATATATATATATATATATATATATATATATATATATATATATATATATATATATATATATATATATATATATATATATATATATATATATATATATATATATATATATATATATATATATATATATATATATATATATATATATATATATATATATATATATATATATATATATATATATATATATATATATATATATATATATATATATATATATATATATATATATATATATATATATATATATATATATATATATATATATATATATATATATATATATATATATATATATATATATATATATATATATATATATATATATATATATATATATATATATATATATATATATATATATATATATATATATATACATATATATATATATATATATATATATATATATATATATATATATATATATATATATTATCAAGGCTTTATGTTCCTCCCTCCTATTTCGCTGTGATCTAGATAGCTTCACGGAAATTTTTGTCTCGGTTAGCGTTGTCAGGCTCCAATATGGGGCCAGGCCTACCAGCTAACAGCCGGGGGCACCTGTGTAAGGCAGTTTCTCTGTCCATCTGAAGATCGGGGAAGGGAAATTGGCGTGCGCGGAAGGAACCAGCGTAGTTCAAACTTGATCGAAGCCGTTAGCACCAGTAGTTAGCGTAGTCCTCCCTTTACGCCCCCGCGAATCGTTCGATCCGGGGAACAATGCAAACCCCCTTCTCCCCCCATTGCGTGAGGTGGGAGTACTTAGTGCTTGGGAGGGCTAAAGGGGCTTATTAGGGCTAGTGGCGAGGTAGGATTTTAATCTTAAAACACTTAACTTTAAGAACTCTTTTCCTCTGCCCTTTTTGCTGGTTGTCATGCCGTATTTGCAGGAAAATGTCGACCTAAGACGAGGCGAATGAGACGCCGCTTGCTCTGGGGAAGACCAGAACCGTTTTCATCTTCGCCTTGGGTGGACCTATCCCCCATCTTCCCCACTTGAACTGGTTGAAACTATGCTGAGGAACAGCTGAGTTGATTGTTGGCGCCGCAATTATCAGACAAGATTCGTACCTCGCAAATAGCCAGTAAATTTCATATTTCCTTAAGCTTTAACTCCTTCCTCCACAAACCAATTTTCCCTTGTTAAGAGTCCTACCCGGCCTCCCATATCTTGCCATTAATGTACCTTGAATTTCAGTAGAGATCCCATGATAATCATCCATTTATCCCTCTCCCAGTGCAACTTAAGGATAAGTTAGGCTAAGCCATACAAGTGTTTAAATTTACTCTTTGTGTGATTGCGATCACGTGTTCATTGTTAAAAGCCCAATCAATTACGATTCCCATACTGTGCTTATGTGATTTCCTTCAAATTATCTGATCTGCTATGTAGTGGGTAATATTTAACATGTGCAATCTGTAACGTTTTATAGGGGAATTCCATTCCCTTCTAATCCAGAACATTTCTTACAGGAGAGACTAGCCAATCCGTTGCGCTCTGTGCCCGATAATTCTGACTGCCTTTACAATCCTGAAAATATTCCTGGACCCAGTCCGATCTCTGAAATCCGTTGTGGCCTCGCCAAATTGTATATGAATAATTTTTCCCCATCCTGGAGTTCAATCCATTGCAGCATACTAACTGAGACTATTTAGTGTAATCGGGGCATGACTCAGCTATTATTATTGTAACTGGAATAATTGTTTTGCACACTGGCCCCCTTTATTGCTCAGCTTGCTTGTTGCCAATTATTGCATTATTGTTCTATGTGTCCAATTAATGAGTCTGCCCATTGGCTACCATGATGTTTGTTTGTCTCCTTGTTTCATTGCTAAGTCTCTGTAAATAAAGCCCTGTAAATTGTAAAAGAATTCTAATTCCAAATGGCAACCTTCCTCCTTTAATTGTAAATCCAGGGAAATCCACGGTAAGTTTCAAATAACTTTTCGTTTGTTCATAATCTGGGCACAACTGGTTCCGTTGCAGTCAAACATTGTAAATTTGTTCAATTCTCCTCCCCCGACCAAGACACCCAGTTTATGACAGTGACGACATCTTGCCAGGACTAGTCATATTAGCGTTAATTAGCCTCGCTATTAAGCTAGACTAGGAAAAAAAACCAGGTATATATAAAATCAATTAATCTAAATTTACAGTAATCATTTCATTATTCAAAGGGCACAGGGGCGATTGGAGCGGAGAACATTGGTAAACAGGGTATGTGCATGTTTCTAATATTAAGGAAATAATTGAAGTGATATTAATATTTCTTTAAAGAGATGCAACAATTCTCGTATCGTTACAAGCGTCCATAACACAGGAGAACGTATAGGGTTTTATATTAGTGAAAACAGCTAGGTAAGCGCGAGGTGTCTACCCGCAAATTTCCAGTGTGTAATGACAGGGTGTGAGTTGCCACTTAAGAATTAGGGAATGTGTAGTTAGGGAATTTTGCATGTGTAAGCTAGGACCAGTAGCTAGGAGTTATTTTGGAATATTTATGGCAAAGAAAATGTACATTTCTTGGTTAGTGATAAATTTTGAGATAACCAGTGGTTTGCAGGGCACCGTGTAGCGATATCTGGCATTTACACGGCTAGCGAGAAACATTTTGTTCAAAGCGGCGCATGCGCGAACCGTCCCAGTGTTAAAAAAACAAAAACAAAATCAGTTCCAAGCGTAGTCTTTAACCACCCTCCCAGCGTATATTAAATAACTTAAAGTAAAGTGAAGACATTGCTGATATTCAAAGTTAAATCATTCATTTCCCATTCAAAACCCGCACTTAGCCAAGAAAGTATTTTTTTTTTCCCCTCCAGTTCCACTTCCTTGTTCTCTGTCACACGACGAAGCAAGAGCGAACGATCAGCTGTCCTTTTCACGCGCGACTCGCTCCCACATCTTGCGTTCATGCCGAACGAACGTTCATCACTTTCGCCCGAACGCAAGCCCTCACGAGAGACTTGAATATCTTCGAACTTAGTTACAACTTTGTTTGCACTTGTCAAGGCGAGAATGCATTAGTAACCTTACGTAAGTTACCCTGAATTCATTTTGTAAAAGAGAGAAACCTTAACGTAATTTCGCAACCATAATTTATTTTCTCTTAAGCGCAAGGTAAAGTGATTCAAATTTCATAACAAATAAGTTGCATTACACAAAGCTTACAGAGAGAGAGAGAGAGAGAGAGAGAGAGAGAGAGAGAGAGAGAGAGAGAGATTGTTTTTTTTTTTCTTTTCCCTCGCGTATCCTTTCATTTTAACACGGGACTCACATAATTTACTTAAGAGTTTGGGAACCAACTCACAAATCATAAAAGCAGATACAAAGAATTCTATTAATACTTAATCCGGAATTTCAGATTCATAGACCATTAAATTTTATCATATATACAGTGCGTGCAGTATGAGCACTTGTGTTTAGCGAGTAATCGAGCATAACAGCTTTTTCCTTTTCTAGTGCTTCAGCTCAGATCATTTATCGTATGCTATAAAGCGCATGTATATCTATATCGTTACGCGTTTTCCAACTGGAGTGCAGGAATGGGGTATCTTACCACAATTGTGTGCCTCTCTCGTAGCCTACCTGTCCTCATGTCAGGCAGCTCCCTCTAGTTCTCATAACTAGCTTCCTACTCATGTCACATCCAGTCTCCATTTCTCTCAGTGCCACTAATCTGCAGCACTGCTGAGCACCCAATCACTGAAGCACTTATCTTTCTCCTTTCACTTTCCTTTTCTCTTCCCTTCTGCTGGAGCCTCATTTACCTTTTACTCCCTACTTACCTTCTGTTCAGGCAGAGTACCTCACCTTTAGTGCCAATTCATGCACTGACATTTTGCATTGCTCCGCAAAGTGCACCAGCACCACAGGGCCACCTCACCAAAGCAACCTCTTATAAGCCACTGCACCTGTATTGAAGAAACAAAGTGCCATACAACCAGTGTTTCTGCCCATAAGGACCGTGGCTCCTTCAGGAACACCTCATTAGCAGTGCATCCGCCCATAAGGACCATAGAGCCTTCAGGAGCACTCCATTTACTAGCGTATCCGCCCATAAGGACTCAAACTTCCTTCAGGAACGCTTTCCCCTCGTGTGATCTTCGCCCTGCACATTCATCCACAGTGCCACCTCATTCACAGGTGCCACTCACTGAAGTGTCAATAATCTAAGGACACTTCCACATCGTCACAAACCTTTTCCCCCGGGAACACCCAGTTAACTCACTCAGCACCCCATCCCCCATCAGCAACATGTCAACCGAGGAGCACCAATATTTTAGGAATATAGGGAAGGAGGACGGTCTTTCCAGCCAGGCCCTTCAAAGGTTTGTAAAGGAACAGATTGCTGAGAAGAGAAAGTATGAAGAAGAACAAAGACAGCAAGAACAAGAAAGAGAGGAGTGGAGAAGGCAGCAAGAAGCCGAGCAGCGGAGAGAAGAAGAAGAAAGAGAGGAGCGGAGAAGGCAGCAAGAAGCCGAGCAGCGGAGAGAAGAAGAAGAAAGAGAGGAGCGGAGAAGGCAGCAAGAAGCCGAGCAGCAGAGAGAAGAAGAAAGAGGGGAGCGGAGAAGGCAGCAAGAAGCCAAGCAATGGAGAGAAGAAGAAGAAAGAGAGGAGTGAAGAAGACAGCGTGAAAGAGAAGAAGAAGAAAAAAGAAGACAGCATGAACTAGCCCTCAAAGACAGGAGCTCGAGTTGTAGAGAGCCAAGAAGGAGAGCGCCGAAGCTTTAGCAGCGCAACAAGCCTCTAGCCCTACTCCATCTGCCCTGAATACGTAAGGGACCACTCCGAGAGATGGTCAAAGTGCCCCAGTAGGCTAGCCGCAGCGGCCAAATCATGCCAGGGACACCGAGGGGTCTTGATCCCCCCGGTCCCCCTTCAGCTTTGCCTGTCACCAATTCCCTGCCAGTGCCTCTTGCGAGCACTGGTCAGTGCCATGCCCTGCCTATCTTGGCTGGAGGCTCCCCGCCAAGTGTACTTCCCGTGCCTGGCCCTGAGTTAGTGCCAGTGCCGGATCCAGAACATGACTCGGATCCTCCTACGGGAGATCCACCAAATCTCACAACCGTGATCATCACACAGTGCGAACCTCCGACCCCTGATGTTTCTTTTTCCCACACTCTTCCACCTGCTGAGGATGACCCTCTGGCAGGCCTAGACATTACCTCTTTTCTGGTCGATCAGGAACTGTCCAACCAGGATGCAGACGCTGGTTCTCTTCACATGATGGTTGTCGCAGCAGCCGAAGTGGGAGGCCAGCCCGGAGCCCCCGAGGCTGCCCCTGATCCTGCTCCTGGCGGCACTCCTGGCCATTCTTCAGAGTCAGTATCCTCATTGCCCCCTAGGACTGGCCTAGCCAGACCCTGGAGGCCCCCGAAGAAAAAGAAGGGGCGGAAGAAATTCACTTAACGAGTCAGAGCCCTAAGCTCTCTTGGCACTCGTGCCCGTTGGCACAGTGCCGCTTCCATCTCAGAGCGATCCTGGCACCTGCCCAGAGAAGGTAGCCTGTGTGACCTCTGATCCCGTAGCATTAACCATTAACCATTTAGGCCTTTGTACTACTAACCCTATTCCACTAAATCCTTCGAAACCACTCTAGACTCAAACTGATACCTTACTTAATCATACATTGCGAATTACCCTTCAGGTTATTCATGTTTCAATTTGTTGTGTGTTAATCGTAAAGCGTTGTGGCAATCCTAATTCAGTGCGTGCCATTCGCTAGTGCCAGTTCTTTCAGTGCCAGAGTCGTGGGGATAGCAGGTTAGGTTAGGTTAGGTTTACCATGTTCGTTTGTCTAGGCATAGATTTCTCCTGTCACCGTAGCTGGTTAGTAGCCGTATCTATACTCATTGGTAGGTTAGGCCTGTAAATTAGCCAATTCAGAACCCCTCTTAGCAGTTAGGTAAGTTCCTTTAGATGTGCAGAGCCACAATCCACCTTATGTAGGGTTACGGGCCAGTCGGGAGGAATTAGCTAAGACCCTCGCACCCGAAAGGGTGTGAAGGGCCTTTTTTAAGGGGGACCTATCAAGGATTTACGTTCCTCCTTCCTATTTAGCTGTGATCTAGATAGCTTTGCAGGACATTTCTCCTCCCCGTTAGTGTTGTCAGGCGCCAATATTGCAGGCCAGGCCTACCAGCTAATAGCCGGGGGCACCTGTGTAAGGCAATTTCTCTGTTTATCTGAAGATCGGGGAAGGGAAATTAGCAGGCGCGGGAGGAACCAGCGTAGTTCAAAATAGATTGAAGCCATTAGCACCAGTAGTTAGCATAGGACTCCCTTCAGCCGCCCCCCCCCCCAAATCGTTCGATCCATCGTGTCAGGTGGGGTACTTAGTGCTTGGGAGGGCTAGAGGATCTTATTAGGGCTAGTGGCCAGGTAGGATTTTAATCTTAAAGCACTTAACTTTAAGAACTATTTTCCTCTGCCCTTTTTGCTGGTTGTCGTGACATATTTGCAGGAAAATGTCGACCTAAGATGAGGTGAACGAGACGCCGCTTGCTTTGGGGAAGACCAGAACCGTTCTCATCTTCGCCTTGGGTGGACCTATCGCCCATCATCCCTGCTTGAACTGGTTGAAACTATGCCGAGGAATAGCTGAGATGATTGTTGGCACCGCAATTATCAGACAAGGTTCGCACCTCTCAAATAGCCAATAACCAGTCCTTCCCCTTCCACTAGAAACCCCATTAAATTTCCCATTTCCTTAAGCTTTAACTCCTTCCTCCACAAAGCAATTTTCCCTTGTTAAGAAACCTACCCGGCCTTCCATATCTTGCCATTAATGTGCTTTGAATTTCAGTTGAGATCCCATGATAATCATCCATTTATCCCTCTCCCAGTGCAACTTAGGGGCAAGTTAGGCTAAGCCATACCAGCATTTAAATTTACTCTTTGTGTGATTGCAATCATGTGTTCATTGTTAAAAGCCCAATCTATTACGATTCCCATACTGTGCTTATGTGATTTACTTCAAATTATCTGCTCGGCTACGTAGTGGTTAATATTTAACATGTGCAATATGTAACGTTTTATAGGGGAATTCCATTCCCTTCAAGGTGTGCCGCCTTTTTCTAATCCAGAACCTCTCTTACAGGAGATCAGCCAATCCGTTGCGCTCTATGCCCGATATTTCTGACTGCCTTTCCAATCCTGAAAATATTCCTGGACGCAGAACGATCTCTGAAATCCGTTGTGGCCTCGCCAAATTCTATATGAATAGTTTTTCCCCATCCTGGAGTTCAATCCATTGCAGCATTCTACCTGAGACTATTTAGTGTAATCGGGGCATGACTAAGCTATTATTATTGTAAATGGAATAATAGTATTGCACATTGGCCCCCTTTATTACTCAGCTTACTTGTTGCCAATTATTACATTATTGTTCAATGTGTCCAATTAATGAGTCTGTCCAATGGCTACCATGTTGTTTGTTTGTCTCCTTGTTTCATTGCTAAGTCTCTGTAAATAAACACCTGTAAATTGTAAAAGAATTCTAATTCCAAATGGCGACCTTCCTCCTTTAATTGTAAATCCAGGGAAATCTACGAGAAGTTTCAAATAACTTTTCCTTTATTCATAATCTAGGCAATTGGTTCCGTTGCAGTCAAACATTGTAAATTTGTTCAATTCTCTCCCCATCAAGATCCAAGTTTATATATATATATATATATATATATATATAGTATATATATATATATATATATATATATATATATATATATATATATATATATATATATATAATCATGAAACTACAAATGTCGCTTAATATATATCAGTATATATATATATATAAATATATATTATATATAAATATATATATATATATTTATTTATAATACTCCGGTTATAATTTATATTAATATTATATATATATATATATATATATATGAATATATATAAAAATATGATAAAATTTCAGTATATATATATATATATATATATATATATATATATATATACATACATATATATATATATATATATATATATATATATATATATATATATATATATATATATATATATATATATATATATATATATATATATATATATATATATATATATATATATACATATATATATATATATATATATATATATATATATATATATATATATATATATATATATATATATATATATATATATATATATACACATATATATATATATATATATATATATATATATATATATATATATATATATATATATATATATATATATATATATATATATATATATATATATATATATATATATATATATATATATATATATATATATATATATATATATATATATATATATATTTATATATATATATATATATATATATATATATATATATATATATATATATATATATATATATATATATATATATATATATATATATATATATATATATATATATATATATATATATATATATATATATATATATATATATATATATATATATATATATATATATATATATATATATATATAAATATATATATATATATATATATATATATATATATATATATATATATATATATATATATATATATATACACATATATATATATATATATATATATATATATATATATATATATATATACATATATATATATATATATATATATATATATATATATATATATATATATATATATATATATATATATATATATATATATATATATATATATATATATATATATATATATATATATATATATATATATATATATATATATATATATATATATATATATATATATATATATATATATATATATATATATATATATATATATATATATATATATATATATATATATATATACATATATATATATATATATATATATATATATATATATATATATATATATATATATATATATATATATACATATATATATATATATATATATATATATATATATATATATATATATATATATATATATATATATATATATATAATATGGGTGTCTTGAGTGTCTTGATGGGGAGATAGTGAACAAATTTACAATGTTTGACTGCAATGGAACCAATTGCGCCCAAATTATGAACAAGGAAAAGTCATTTGAAAGATTACCATAGATTTCCTGATTTACAATTAAAGGAGGAAGGTCGACTTTGGAATTAGAATTCTTTTACAATTTACTGGGGTTTATTTAGAGACTTAGCAATGAAACAAGGAGACAAACAAAACGACATGGTGGCCAATGGACAGACTCATATATATATATATATATATATATATATATATATATATATATATATATATATATATATATATATATATATATATATATATATATATATATATATATATATATATATATCAGAATTCTGAAATGCAGGCTTACCTTTATACTGTCTCAGAGGCGGACAAGGCCGCCAAGGATGACCATAACTCCTACAACTGCCACAATATTTAACACGGCAAAAATCTCTTAATGTGTCCCTGTACATTACAATTAAAACAACGAACCCGTCGGGCCCGAGAACTCAACCTAACCACCAATCTCTGGCTCTTCCGAATTTCAACAAAACCCTTCAAACTCTGGACTGAATCTCCGTGCCCTTCACAACCATATGCTGACCTAAGGAATCTCTGATCACCATTTCCTCTTGTCATTTTTGCAGCTTTCCTCTTAGTAAATAAATCTGTTAACTTACTCTTGGTTGATCACAAATACAAAATTTCCCAAGTTTTGCGAAAGGAAACCCTTTAAAGAAAAAACACAAGAAAAAAAGTCAATTCTCCCTGAAAGATTCCCACACAGTAAGAAACCCACTATGTTAATTCCCTTTACTCTAACAATTAATCTCCAAAAACCAAAAGAAAGTAATAATTGAACCCACAATTAAATCAAAACCCCATGGGGGAAAAAAAGCAGATGGGCTGATCGCACAGTTGATTGCAAAGTAGGTCAAGATGAACTTCGAGTCTTTAAGAGCAAAAAAAAAAAAAAAAAAAGTTCACCCTTAAGTACAGAGAATGGAACTTAACCCTCACTTAAAGCAAACGGGACTTGAGCAAACAAAAGCGAGAGGGAGAGTAAAAGCGAGAAAGAGAACAAAAAGAGAAGGTAAAAGAATTCAGTCCCCTCCCCTTAGTACCATATATTCCCCCCTACCTCCTCAAAACATCCATGATCTGCCAAAGCACACACGAAAAAAAAAAAAAAAATGATGAGCGCACAACTTCGGAGACGAGTCTGCCTCTCCCGTCGTCAAGGCAAAAATTGCCGAGCAAGCTTACAGCAACAGCTTCCCCCTTTGCATACACGCACGTATGTACCCAAGATAAAACATGTGCGTATGTAACAATGAAAAAAAGTTTAAAAATCTAAGCAATGTACACACACTTACGTAAGAAATGTTTACTCACAGTAACTCAACAACTGTCAATTAAATTGTTTCCATATAAACAAAGAGCCCCAGAGATAATACAATAATTAAATAATCCCTTTATTATATCCTAAATGCCAGTGCAAACAACCAATTGCTATAAAAAACAAAACACGTAAGCCACGCCCATAATTCTCATGGCTTCCTAGAGGATGGCGAGAAACTCCTCCCAAACTAATGTCATCTCCAACACGTCACTCAGGGGTATGACATCACTACTGCCAATGCCCAATATTAGTTGTAGTGCAATCAAAAAGCAATTCAACAGCCCCCTTAACAGTTTGTACCCTTCAAAACTGACACTAAAATTAACCATAAAAAAATTATAACACTTACATACGCCTCTGCTTGATAGCCATGTAACGAAATCCTCCCACCAAAGAGAGAGAGAGAGAGAGAGAGAGAGAGAGAGAAACACTTGCGCGTTTTCGAGTGTCTTACCACACACAAGCGATCAAGATACCACAATTACACACACTGTGCACACTATCCTCTTCCCCAAACATTCCCAGTTACACTAAAGTCCAGAAATACCTTTACACACACCAAAACCATACACCCCATGACACATCATTAAACAAACACAGACACCAGCGCTCGAGAAAGACTGACTCGAGCGCATATCACAACTCCTCCATAAACCGAATTGCTGAATCATCAAATCCTATTTTGAGATGCCATTACCAGTATAATAACTACTAAAAAGATATGTCTCTTCAGAAGTGTAACCTATGACCTATCTATTTCTCTACTTGACTTCTATTCATGTCTATTACCGCTGCCCACCACATTGTTATGCACTTCAACAAGGTCAATGAGGGTCATAATCTTTTACTACATCTGTTTTAAGAACAGCGTCATATCATCTTACATCCCTGAGATCCTCCGGTAGCAATGTCCAGCAGTGGGTCAGCACATTCTCTCTCTCTCGTCGACTTCTCTCCCTGTATCTATCCTCTGACAAAGGCCTACTGGAATAAAATGCAAAGATACAAAACTAGACTTTATTTGCGAATTTAACGAAAGTATTTCAACAAAAGCTACGGTCATGAAATGGAGTGACTCACACCCCATAAAAATGGAAATCATAACTAGAGGAAATTCAGGCTCACAAACAATCAAAATAATGATACTAGACCAACCAATACTAGTGACTAACACCCTGGTCATCAAACAAGACAAATAGGTCATAATTATTCTAGATCAAAATAAATGTCACAAGTGTACATACACATAAATGTGTGTATGGCCATACTAATTGTAACGCCACTGATACCACAGAGAATAAAAGTAAAACTTGTGGGCACGTAGCCGATGGTACACACAGATCAATAATAGGACTGTCTCAGCCTTACACACAACTATCAAACTGCTCTCAATGAACTGTATTGAAAATATATTTACAAAAGGGATAACAAATATAAGGCTGCTGTGGCATTTCTATGAAAATGAAGGCTATGGTAGGAAGGCATCATAAGATACTTAACCGAAATAAAAAAAAAAATAAATAAATGATAGCTGAAAAAGTTATGTGTGAGATGATCCAAACCAGTTTGCGAGTAGCCCATGATTCATTTGCTTTTGGGGGGTTTCTTGTAGATTACCCTGTTGGACAAAAGGATACATAAGATTTAGTGATTCTCTGTGTGTCTGTCTGTCTGTCTCTCTCTCTCTCTCTCTCTCGGTTGTTAGGAGGATATTCTAGCGTAGACTATTTTCATAAAGTTCTCGATTACGTTTAATTGCAACAAATTACTAAATTTCAATTAACATGGCAGATAATTCTTTACACCAGCATTTTATGAATAGGTCTATGTTTATTCTGCAGTGTTAGGTTACCATATGAAAAATTTTCGAGGACACTAGCACCATAACTGCAGCAACAAAAAGAAGAATAACCACAATAAGAACCACAATAAAACAGCTGAATATAAGATAGGCCTATAATCCAAACGTCATAAAGACATAGGACATTATAGGTCTATGTCATTTTTTATGGTCCCGTTAATAAA
The DNA here is from genome assembly GCF_040412425.1 of Macrobrachium rosenbergii. NCBI lineage: Eukaryota > Metazoa > Arthropoda > Malacostraca > Decapoda > Palaemonidae > Macrobrachium > Macrobrachium rosenbergii. Next base: position 68,648,844 of record NC_089753.1, read on the forward strand.
ATATCCTTAAGAAAATTCTCTGCAAATTATATCCAATATGACTCGTATAGCCTGCCGTACTGTAACTTTAAGTTAAACACAGGCATATTCTGGTTTTGTAGAGTGCAGTCACTGCCTGTCATCCCTCCGAATGTGTAAGTGGTTGCAATGAAATCAGTTTTATGACTATTAAAATGTAGTAAAATTTCCTGAAATCAATATGAAATACCAGTCTGCATAGCTCTGAGAAAATCTTTGAGTTATATTTAGAATGGTGAGCATGCTTCACAATAACAGACGGTAATTATCATTGTCCAGTGATTCAAGTGCACTGCTCGAACCCAGCCATTCCCTGTGTCACCTCCGTATTCAGGTGAACCTCATTTACGAGAAACAACACTGCGGCATCGCGGAACACTCCTAACTTCATTCATATTTTCCGTTTTTTTTACCATTTTTAGGGAGATGTGTTTTATGATTTTATTGCAGTGGATAATATAACGTTTCCTTTTGATAAACAGCAGAACGTATTTCAGTTCGGTAAGACAACCATTGCAAAATAAATGAAGATGAAAAGAACCACAGATTAGCCAGCTTTTCGAAAACATTGCCAGCCAATCAGCTTCAAGGAATGGTCGTGACTTAATAAGTGGGCGGGCTTAGCTGCAAAGCACGGTGGACTTGGCTATAGCAAAACTTAATGCTACAGCAGTTAGGGTTCAGGATAGGATTAGGAAGACTTTAACATGGCTTCCACATTTAGGTGTTTTGATTTTTCAGTGCTCTTCTAGAAGGAGTAAGAGGGCTGCGCCATTGGTAATTGGAGTCGTTATAATCATAGGAGCGATTACTAGTATGTCAGTTGCTAATTTGCTGAGAATTTAGCAGGTATTGACAGAATTTGGCAGTGGTTGCCGCTTCTAAGGGGGAGTTTTGGGGGATATTTTACCTCTCAGGTGTTTAGAATTGACTTTAATGAATTCAGCATATCTGTAGGATTCTCAGGTAATTTTTACTGGGAGGAATTTGTATGGGTAGTATCTTAAAGTTAGTGTTCATAATAGGGGGTTGCTTGTGGAAATTCCAGTTAGTAGCTTGGAATTGTTTCATAGTTTTGTAATACGACCTTTCCTTAGTGGTTTTAATAGTTCAATAATAGTATGGGATAGTGAGGAGATTAGGTACCTTATACACCACTTCCTCGCAGCAGTGCCTAATGGAATGACTTCTATGAGCCTCAGCTGATATCAGTTAAATACGGGGGCCATCTACGTTACGCCTGCAGGTTTCTTCGCCTGCGCC
>NC_089753.1:68655124-68665124 GCF_040412425.1 Macrobrachium rosenbergii
TGAATTAGTCTTGCTATCGCTAGACTAGAAACGAACCAGGAATAAATCAGGCATTTATATTAAATAATTCCATTATCCACAAAATGCATAGAAACAACTGGAGCAAAGAGTACTAAGGTAAAAGGTGATTATCATTAAGTTGTAACATTAAAGATATGTAGGGATAACTAGGGAAGTGATATAATTTTTTTTTTTTTTACGAAAAACACAACAAGTTTTATTAGAACTTCTTAGCAAAACAAGAGAAAGCATATAGGTTCTTAAATTAGCGAAGCAGAGCAGCAGATGCAAATCTTTCATCCACAAAATTTCCAAGGGTAGGAGCAAATTGTTGTGTTGCCAGACAAATGAGCATAGGAATTAGAAAGTGTTACTAGGGAATTACTGCATGTGTTAACGAGAACAAGTTAGCTAGGAGTTTATTCAGGAACAGTTATGGCAGAGAAACATGTACAATTTCTTTGCCCATGATACAGGATTTTGAATTAACGATAGCTTTAAAATGTCTAGCGATTTCTGTCATCCTGACACAGGGCAAGTGCAACGCTGTGTTCAAGTTGGCGCATGCGTGAAATGTTTCCAGTGCAGTGACAACAACGGCATTCCAAGCATAGTTATTTAACAACCCTCCCGGCGTATATTCAATAAAGTAAAGTAAAGACATTGCTGATGTTTAACGTCAAACCATTCACTTTTCATTCGAAACCCGTATTTATCGAGGAAAGTAGATTTTTTTTTGTTGGTTTCCCCACTTCCCATTCTCTGTCGCACAACAAAGCACATGAGTGAACAATCAGTTGTTTCTCAGACAAGCGGCTCAATCCCACATCCTTCGTTCGCTGAACGAACTTTCATCACTTTTCACCCGAACATAAGCCCTCACGAAAGACTCAAATATCTCTGAACCCAGTTACAGCTTTGTTTACCCTTGTCAGGGCGAGAATGCATTAGTAACCTTATGTAAATTACCAGGAATTCATTTTGTAGAAGAAAGAAACGTAACCTACCATAATTGTGCAAACGTAATTAATTTATCCTAAAACAAAAAGTAGAGTAATGTTAACCTCTAACGTATAAGCGTCCCATTACACTGCGCTCTCAGAGAGAGAGAGAGAGAGAGAGAGAGAGAGAGAGAGAGAGAGAGAGAGAGAGAGAGAGAGAGAGAGATTTTCTTCTTTTCCTTTTTATTCTAACATGTGATTGACACAAATTTATCCACGAGTTTGAAAAAACCCACGAATCATAAAAAGATAAATACAAAGAATTTTCTTTAGTTTAACCCACATTTGATCTTTTAAGATTCAAACTCATTATTCATTTATCATATACACAATGTGCAAAATTTATAAGAGCTCGTGTTCAGCGAATAATCGTGCATACCTGCTTTCCTTTTTGTGCTTCATCCAGATAAATTCTCATACGCCATACAGCGCACAGACAGCTATTCAATTACACGTTATTCAACTGTTGTACACAAGTAGGGATATCTTATTCTAGACTTGCCTATGTTGTAAGTAATAATCACATATTGAGTGCACTCCCCATATTCTCCCTTTCCCCATGTCAGGGAGAAGGCTTCCTTTCCCCATGTTAGGAAGCGATCTCTACTTCTTAGAACTCGCCACCCACTCATGTCAAGCCCCAGTTCCATTTCTCACAGTGCCACTAATCTGTGGCACTGCCAAGCAACCCAATCACTGAAGCACTTATCTTTCTTCTTTCCTTTCCTTTCCCACTGACAGTCTGCCAAAGACTCTCCTTTTCCTCATACTCCTTACTTACCTTCTGCCCCAGGCAGAGTGCCATTCCCTTCGGTGCCGTTTCGTGCACTGACATTTTGCATTGCTCCACAGAGTGCACCGGCACCACAGTGCCACCCAACCAGAATAATCACTCCTAAGCCACTGCACCTGTGCCTAAGAGACAGAGTGCCATACAACCAGTGTTTCCGCCCATAAGGACCTTAGTTCTTTCAGGAACACAACATTAACAGTGCATCCGCCCATAAGGACCATAGAGCCTTCAGGATCACTTCATGACCTACTAGCGTATCAGCACATAAGGACTCGGACTTCCTTCAGGAACACCCCACTAATGTAACCTTCACACAGCACACTCAACCACAGTGCCACCTCATTAAAATGTGCCACTCACTGAAGTGCCAATAATTTAAAGGACACTTCCTCATCGTCATAAGCCCTTTCCTCCAGGTATACCTAGTCAATCCACTTAGCCACCCTTCCCCACCAGCACCAATATTTCAGGGATAAAGGAAGGGAGGACGGCCTCACAGGCCCGGCCCTTAACCCTTTCCTACCCAATTGACGTCATATTACGCAATAACCCCCTACCCCCCTTCTTGTCTGACTGACGTAATTGAGCGTAAAATTTACCGACATTTTTCGTACGTGTGGTAGGGGTAAATTTTTTTTATTTTCGGACAGTTGGTGGTTTCCATAGGGTAAAGCATACCTTGGACCGTGTAACTCAGGCATCGATACGCCAGGCAAGCAGTGCCTATACTGCGCATGCGCAATTCCCTGGCATAGTAAATTTCCCACAATGAAATCAGCTGATCCTACCCACGTTTCTCTCTCGTATCTTACATTTTTTTTTATAAAATGTAGGATTACATTATTGGAAACACTCTGTTTGGTATCCTCTATTTTCTATAAATTTTTTAGTTCCTCTACTGTGCATGCGCAAATCCACGGCGTAGTAAAATTCTCACAATGACATCAGCTGATCGCACCCACGCAGGCCTGGCAGGCCACACTTCTGTCAGAGACCATGCGTACGAGGCTGGGTAAACACGTGTGGCTGTTTACATAAAGCGACGTCAATCGAGAACAGTTTCCAACATGCTTTCGCAAAGTTTTTGCGGTAAAACTAGCGGAAATTTGTTAGTGCATCACATAGAGACGTCTGGATTTTAGGCAGGGCTCTGAATCTCATTTTTCATTATCATATATATCGATATTTAGAGAATTTTGTTGGCTTTCTCATAAAAATAATTCATTCACCCAACTGTTATAGCTTTGAGCTACGAACGATAATGTTGACAACGGTAACTTTTACTTTTCGTTTCGAACAGCTTATAACGTCAAAATGAAACTGTTGCTCTTACCAAAGCCATTTTCTTGACTCTCACTTTATTCCTCAACCTTTCCTCTACATTTTTGTATATTTACAAAGTGATTTCTATGAAAAAATCCGAGGTAGAGCTCTTCAAAAAAAAATGTCTAGCGATAATTCTCACCGTATGCCTGGCGGCGCGCTGTTTCTTACCCACTTTTCTATCAATTTTTCACCAACTGGGCTGATTCGTTTTTCATTATTTTATATGTCGATATTTAGAGAATTTTCTTGGCTTTCTCATAAAAATTAATTCATTCGCCTAACTGTTATAGTTTTGAGCTACGAACAATAATGTTGACAACGGTAACTTTTTTCGTTTCGATCAATTTATAACGTCAAAATGAAACTGTTGCCGTTACCAAAGCCATTTTTCTTGACTTTCCCTTTATTCTTCAACTTTTCCTCTACTTTTTCGTATATTTACAAAGTAATTTCTATGAAAAATAACCGAGATAGGGCTCTTCAAAAAAAAATTTCTAGCGATAATTCTCACCATACGCCGGGCAGAGCGCTCTGTTTCTCACCCTCTTTTCTATCAATTTTTTTCACCAACTGGACTTATTCGTTTTCCATTTTTTATATGTCAATATTTAGGGAATTTTATTGGCTTTCTCATAAAAAATTATTCATTCGCCTAACTGTTATAGCTTTTGAGCTACGAACGATAATGTTGACAACGGTAACATTTTTTTTCGTTTCAATCAAATTATAACGTCAAAATGAAACTGTTACCTGTACCAAAGCCATTTTTCTTGACTCTCACTTTATTCTACATCTTTTCCTCTACATTTTCGTATATTTACAAAGTAATTTCTATGAAAAATAACCGAGATAGGGCTCTTCAAAAAAAACTTTTTTCTAGCGATAATTCTCACCATACGCCGGGCAAATCGCTCTGTTTCTTACCCTCTTTTCTATAAATTGTTTCACCAACTGGACTTATTCGTTTTTCATTGTTTTATATATCAATATTTAGAGAATTTTATTGGCTTTCTCATAAAAAATAATGCATTCGCCTAACTGTTATAGCTTTTGAGCTACGAACGATAATGTTGACTACGGTAACATTTTTTTTCGTTTCAATCAATTTATAACGTCAAAATGAAACTGTTGCCGTTACCAAAGCCATTTTTCTTGGCTCTCACTTTATTCTACATCTTTTCCTCTACATTTTCGTATATTTACAAAGTAATCTCTATGAAAAATAACCGAGATAGGGCTCTTCAAAAAAACTTTTTCTAGCGACAATTCTCACCATACGCCGGGCAAATCGCTCTGTTTCTTACCCTCTTTTCTATAAATTTTTTCACCAACTGGACTTATCTGTTTTTTCATTGTTTTATATATCAATATTTAGAGAATTTTGTTGGCTTTCTCATAAAAAATAATGCATTCGCCTAACTGTTATAGCTTTGAGCTACGAACAATAATGTTGACAACGGTAACATTTTTTTCGTTTCAATCAATTTATAACGTCAAAATGAAACTGTTGCCGTTACCAAAGCCATTTTCTTGACTCTCACATTATTCTTCAACTTTTCCTCTACATTTTCGTATATTTACAAAGTCATTTCTATGAAAAATAACCGAGATAGGGCTCTTCAAAAAATCTTTTTCTAGCGATAATTCTCACCATACGCCGGGCAGAGCGCTCTGTTTCTTGCCCTTTTTCTATCAATTTTTCACCAACTGGACTTATTCGTTTTCCATTCTTTTATATGTCGATATTTAGAGAATTTTATTGGCTTTCTCATAAAAAATAATTCATTCGCCTGACATTCATATTTTTGGGTTACGAACGAAAATATGAAAATAAGTAAAGATTTTTTTTTCGCGAAATAACTCACATTTTTTTGTATTTAGAGGGCTGGGACTCTTATTCTGACTATTCCACCATAAAATATAAACATTTAGAAAAAAGGACAGCAAAATGAACGTTGTTGGCATAAAATTTCTATTTTTGCTGAATTTTCGAAATAATTATTTTTTTCGCACTGTCGAAGCGCTCCCAGACACATCGGGGCTCATGTGCCCTCAGTGATGTGATAACTATGCAGATATGAAAGGGTTAACAAGTTTGTAAAGGAGCAGATTGCCGAAAAGAGAAAGTACGAAGAAGAACAGAGATGGCGAGAAGAGGAAAGAGAAGAAAAACAAAGATAGTGAGAGTGAGAAGACGAAGAATGGAGAAGACAGTGAGAAGCCGAGCAGAGGAGAGAAGAAGAAGAAAGGGAAGAGAGGAGAAGACAGCACGAGTTAGCCCTCAAAGACAAGGAGCTCCAGTTGGAGAGAACCAAGAAGGAAAGCGCAGAAGCTCTAGCAGCCCAACAAGCCTCTAGCCCCACACCATCTGCCCTAAATACCTCGCTATCAACCGTCAATAACCTCAACGGCAAATGGACTGAAGATAAGCCAGAACAATGGCTTGAAGAGATCAAGTTCCTCTTCAAGACCTATGATGTTGGCCCAACTGAGAGGGCCCTGTTGCTCACCAAGCATCTGGACGGAGAGGCTGAGGCATCCCACCGAGCGCTGGAAAGGGATCAACGAGGATACATGGCTGCCGTCTGTGAGGCCATCGCCAAGGCGTATGAAATTACTCATGAGAGGTGGAGACAACGATTCAGAGGTATGGCCAAGAACATCGGCTGGTCCTGGACAGAATGGGCCTGTCACAAAACTCAGGCGGGGACCTGCTGGTTCAAATCTTTGCAGTGCAACACCTTTGAGGATTTGTTCAACCGGACCATGCTGGAGGACCTCTTCCAGTGTGTGCCCGGGCCTCTGGGTGTGTACCTTAGTGACAAGCAGCCAGCCACTCTCAAGGAAGCCTGCTGCTTAGTTGATGCCTGGGAGACTTACAACCCATCCCACAGCACGTTGCAATGCCTCATAGTGCCACCCGGACACCTCTTAGGCTCAAATCACCCACGGAACAGACCACCTATCAGACTTCTGTGCACCATCTGCAAGAAATACGGCCATGCCGAAGCAGAGTGCCACTACAGGGAAAATAACCACCAGGGCAGCAACCATCGGCAGCCTACCAATCATCGCCACTCCTCCTCTCCTTCTAACTCAGCACCACCTTCCCAGCACACTGTCACTGCCGGAAGATCACCCTATCACAGGGGACCCTGCCAAGGCTGTGGAGCTTCAGGGAACTCTTTTTCCAGGTATCCTGGCTGCCCGAAACATGTGGTCGCTCCCAGGCACGTTAACCTGATCAGTGCCACAGCCTCCTTGGCTGAACCACTGGAGAGAACTCACCCTGATTGGGTCTGGACACAGTCCGTCTCAGTGGCCTCCATGGATGGTTCTAGCCCACCAGTGCACCTGCCAACTACTACGAACACTGGCTTGAATATTAGCCTGATCAATCGGGCCCAAGTGCCAGCCAGTGCCAAGGTAGATGAGCAAACCAAGTGTACCGTGACCTGGGTGGACGAACAATCCTTGACCATCCCCACAGTCAAACTCAGGGAGATCACCCCTTGGAGCAACAAAATTCACCACCTTGGTGTCGTCAAACGTGTTTGGCACGGAGTGGTGTACCTGCTTAGACGAGACATCCACTGGGGATGTCCCACCCCCACGCCACTCTGTTGCCTGACTGCTTCCACCGGTGAGTCCTCATTAACCTCTTCTGATCGGGACACAACTTCTGTGACAGCTGTGCCACTGTCAGCCAAACCTTCCATTCGCCCAAGAGTGACATTACTCAACCCACATCCAACCACTTCCAGGCCGAATCCGGGAACGTACCACAGGAGAGCCCTTACAAAACTCCTCCCTCACCACAAAGGGACCCTACCAATACCACTGCAGGATCTGCAACCTAAGAGGCCACTCAGAAAGGTGGTCAAAATGCCCCAGCAAGCTAGCTGCAGCAGCCACCATTTCCACAGATCCCAGAGGTCCTGCCCTCTCATCCAGACAGGAATCGCTATCCCAGATCACTCCAGGGACACTGAGGGGTCTTGCTCCCTGGATCCCACTTCAGCTTTGTCTGATACCAATTCGCTGCCAGTGCCACTTGCGAGCACTGACGTCAGTGCCAAGCTCCGCCTATGTCGACTGGAATCTCTATGTCAACCTTACTCCCTGTGCCTGGCCCTGAGTTAGTACCAGTGGCGGACCCAGAACCTAACCCGGATCCTCCTACGGGAGATCCACCAAACCTCACAACCATAATCATCGGCCACTGTGAGCCTCTGACCCCTGACCTTTCTTCCCACACTCTTCTGCCTGTCGAGGATGACCCTCTGGTGGGCCTGGACAACTACCTCTTTTCTGGTCGACCAGGAACTGTCCATCCAGGACGCAGACGCTGGTTCTATTCCCATGATGGTTGTCGCAGCAGCCGGAGTAGGAGACCAGCTCGTAGCCCCTGAGGCTGCCACTGATCCTGCTCCTGATGGCACTCCTGGCCATTCTTCAGAGTTGGTACCCTCATCACTGCCTAGGAATGGCATAGCCAGACCTTGGAGCCCCCGAAGAAGAAGAAGAAGAAGGGGCGGAAGAAATCCACTTAACAATCTGAGCCATAAGCTCTTCTAGGCACTCGTGCCCAGTTGGCACAATGCCGTTTCCATCTCAGAGTGATCCTGGCAACTGCCCAGAGGAAGTAGCCTGTGTGACCTCTGACCAAGCATTAACAACTAACACCTTAGGTACTTGTAGCACCAACATTTTCCTAACTAACCTCCTTCAAACCCCTCCAGACTCAAACTGATACCTAACTTAATTGTATACTGTGGTTTACCCTTCAAGTTATTCATGTTTAAATTTGTTGTGTGTGTTAATCATAAACCGTTGTGTCAGTCATAATTCATTGTGTGCCATTAATCAGTGCCAACTTGTTCAGCGCAAGAGTCATAGTATAGTAGGTTAGGTTAGGTATTTACTATGTGCATTTGCCTAGGCGTAGAGTTCTCCTCTTGTAAGAGACAGTTAGCAGAAGTGTCTATAACCTTAGATAGGTTACACCTGTCAGTTAGCCAACTCAGAACTCCTCTTAGCAGTTAGGTAGGCCCCCTTTAGCTATTGCAGTACCAAAAGCACACCTCATGAAGGGATGCTAGCTGACTAGTCGGGATGAATAGCTAACTTAGCTAAGACCTTCACCCCCGAAAGGGTGTAAATGCCTTTTTAAAAGGGGGATCTGCAAAGAATTTATATTCCTCCCTCCTAGTGAATTCCCAGGCAATTGATTTCTAATAAAATCCAGCATAACAGTTAACTAAGAGTCAAGCCAATATGGCTGACAAAGAGGGTCTCCCACTTGTTTTGAACCCAGGACGCATTCCATTCTCCTGGCCGGAAATGCCTGGGCCTACTACACAATAGCTCCCCCACCTTCAACCCTCCTACTACAAGAACACACCTAGATAACCCCCCTTCTGTGGGGTATCATTTGCGAGTTCAGCTCAGAGAAGTTATAGGTATTATAGGGTGCAAGCCACGCTGGGGGGGGGGGAGCTAGGATCTTAAGCTTTAAACACCTAATCTATAAGACCATTTCTCCCTTGACTTCTTGACTGGTGCCAGACTATTCTTTCATGTATACCTGGATGCTGGGCAATGACAACTCGAATGGCCACTGATGCTGTATTCAGAGCTCAAGTATACTTCTAAGGTAAAGTCTGAGACTTAGTCTGTGCCAGTAACCACTGTCCCCCTTTTCAGTCTATTTAATCCTTTCTTAGTGCATCTCCAAGACTCACATTGCCATTTTTACTCAGGCATTCCCTTTGTGAAAGCCACGCCATCCCCATTCACCCTTTAAAGCGCATTTGTTCCGTATCCTCATAACCTGCAATTAAGTCCTCCCTTTAAAGTGTTAAATTGGACTAACTAAGATTTAGAAGGTAAGATTATTCATTGTGCTTTGTTTAGTAACAAGGGAGGTTTCATTTGCCCCCATGTGTTTGTACTAACTCCTGAATTCTCTTCCAGGAGATGACATAGCCTGCCCAGTTCGCAAATCTATGCCAAGATACCCTTTATTGACTGCCATCCAAATTTCACAACCATTCCTGGTCACAGCTTGGTTGCAAGAATCCATTGCTCACATAGATATCATCTTGATTAGCTAATGTCCATTATCCTGGAATTTACCCCTTTCATTGCATTGTTGCCTGGGAAATTGATGTATTTTGGGCATATCAGAGTTATTGTTTTAATGGGAATTGTTGCATCAGTGGCCCCTCATATGTGCATTGCTTGTCTTTAAATTGCAGCTGTAATGATCTATCATATGTGATTTATGTGCTGTAAATCATTACATTTTTGGTCTCACATACTTACCCCATTTCCTGTAAATAAACCTCTTTTAAATGTAAAAGAATTCCAATTCCAAATTGGCGACCTTCATCATTTATGTAAAGCAAGGAAAATTCTAAGGTAAGTTCCAGTAGTATTCCTTTTGTTCATAATCGGGGAACCCCGTTGCCACCAAGGGCAGTCTATAAAAATAAATTGTCCAAAATTTCGTACTTCAAAGGACTCTGTTCATGAAAATATATATATATATATATATATATATATATATATATATATATATATATATATATATATATATATATATATATATATATATATATATATATACTGTACATCTGCAATAACGTTTTCTTTGCCGTTAATATGGTGCATATTAAGATTGAATGGTTGTAAAAATAGACTGTCTTAGAATTCTCTTATTGTTATGCTTACATTTGTTGATAAAGGTTAATGGGTTAATATCAGTATATACTTCAATATCAAAACTACTGTGAAGCAAGTATATTTAAAAATGCGTTAAACTCAAAATTAGACTGAAGGCTTCTTTTTCAACAAATGTAAGCATAACAATAAGAGA
>NC_089753.1:68670124-68687624 GCF_040412425.1 Macrobrachium rosenbergii
ATATATATATATATATATATATATATATATATATATATATATATATATATATATATATATATATATATATATATATATGTGTGTGTGTGTGTGTGTGTGTGTGTGTGTGTGTGTGTGTGTGTGTCTAGATAACAATCTTGCAATAAAGAAGCTCTCACTAGTAGTTAAGTAATCACTAGGGATGAATCTTATATCAAGAATAGTACTTCTAACACCATGGAGGGTGTTATGTGATTTCACAAGACAGCAATGAATGCACTTAATATATGACTTCATAAATAGGAAATGCTTTATTAGGGGTTGTTAGTTAAGGACTGCTTAAGAGTTGAAAATTTGAACAAGGAAAATGAGAGATTCAGTTTAAGGGAAAGAAAATCGTGAGTAATGTCACAATCCGACTTACCGCTGGGTTAAATAATGCAATGATTAATTGTATTAAGATTCCTTTTTGCCGTGATGAATAACGATTACCCCATGTGATGACGATAAAAGGTGAGAAACAAAAAGTGCTCAGAGAAAGCCCTGAGCAAGTCCGCTCGCTATGTTAGCTAAGCTGTGAGTCTCGTGATGTGGGGTTAACTTCCGTCGCTTTCTTCAGGCTTCTCCCTCAAGCCTACTTTGGACTTGGTCACGGGTCTCATCTGGAGAAATAACAAAGGTTCTCCAGTACCTAGCTCAAAGAAAAGTAGGTTTTTAGGACAGTGCATCTAAGGTTTGGCCTAGCAAAACCTATTCCCATTTATGACACTTATGAGTTAAAATTCCCACCCTTTGGTTGGCTGGCGATGTTAGTTTGAAAACAACTCCTGCTTCTTCCCGCTTTACTCTTTTTCATGCGAGAAATCTGCATTACCTTCCTAACTTTATTAGAAAATTAATTCACTATTCTACTAAGAAGCAAGGCAGGGAGGTCAAACAGCATATATATATATATATATATATATATATATATATATATATATATATATATATATATATATATATATATATATATATATATATATATATATATATATATATATATATATATATATATATATATATATATATATATATATATATATATATATATATATATATATATATATATATATATATATATATATATATATATATATATATATATATATATATATATATATATATATATATCAATGGCTAACTGCTAAAAACTCGATCAAGATCTGAAATGGGAAAAGGACAATCATGTTGATATCATGACTTTATTAGAATTGCTGACCTTTCTGGACCAAAAGTCCCATTTCCAAGGCTAAAAAGACAGAAAAATTTACAATCATTAAAATGACTGAGACAAAAACGAAAATAAAAATTACAATTGTCATAAAATTATTAAAACTGATAAACAAGCATTGAAATACAGAATAGAAGGCACACCTATATTTCAAGAAGAAAGACAGTCGAATAACAATGAAGGGCAACTTGGGGTTCCAGGAACACTCACGAAAGGTATGGAGGCACGGCAGAGGACTGAGAGTTTAACTGAGGAACATGCTGTTTAATAAATAATGATTCCAGAAACGTTAGAAGTTGGTAATTCGAGGGTCTACACAATAATTCAAATCTTCATATTTTATTTTGTTTTCATTTAAGCACATGGTCACGTATGCTAAGGAATTCAGGGTCCGATAGCTTAACCCCTCTACTGTAGCTAACACCACGATGAGAATCTATTCTCACATTCAGCAACCTCAGTGTGCAACCGACATATGTCCACAGGTCACATCTTGGGCAAGTGAATTTGTATATTACATTGGAGGTCATTAGCGGGCTTAGCTTTTCTTTTTAATTAAATAGAGAGCCAATCGTTCAAGGGTTTCTTAGTATTAGCTTTAAATTAATAGCTGGAATATTGGCGATTGGTGATTTTATATAATTCTTCATAAAAAGACTTTTTATGTATCAGTGGTTGTTTTGGAACAGTAATTACTGCGAATTTTAGCATGAAAACTTTGTTTAAAAATTTTTTAACAATTGGTTCTTTATTTAAGTACAAAGAAAACCTAAGTCCACTAGTGACCTCCGGTGTAATATACAAATTCACTTGCCCCAGATGTCGAAATTTATCCTCGATTTATGCGAACAAGCAGTGAGAAATTTCTAGGTATGGAAAGTTTGCCACAAACAGGATGGCTTGTACTGTGGTGACCGTTGCCAGTCTTAAGATGAGGATTTAAAGAAAGCTACAGCCATCATGCCAAGAGACTTACTATGGCTGCTAAAGGCAGTATAAATTCAGAACAGTAAATAAATAATAGTAATTAATGGTATCCCATATGAGATTATTTCTTATTCTACTTCTTAGGAATCTAAGTAAATTTAGACTAGATGATTAATTTATAAACAAAAGCTTAAAATACAAAAGTAGTGAAGATTATAAAATATTCAAACATGATTGTAAGTCTTATGCAAACCATTATAAATACATACAAACTTCAGGCTGGATGAATAATTCTAACTTAGGGCTCGCAGTGAGAATTCATCGTCAGTTTAGGCGAAAAGGCATTAATAAGCTTCTAAAATTGGAAAGTGCGGGCAAAGACGATGGCTTTTTCTGCCATGACCTTGCCAATCTCAAGAGGATTTGAAGAAAATCACAGGCCTTATGCTAAATGACTTGACATGGTATCGTATTAGATAAGGAGATATAAAGCGAAGGTAGCATCTATTGCACTGAGTTTTGTTTCTTGGAACAATATGTGCATTTTTTTTTTTTGCTGTATCTTCCTTCTTCATTGGGAAGAGATCGCTCAAGCTCAATGGTGAAGTGATTCATCTGGACAAAAGACTTCTGCAGCTGATTGCGGTTCATGGCTTAGTAGGAGGTATTTGACTACTCTTCAGGAGGTGCAAATCAAGATAATCTCTCTTGTAAACTAGCCTTGATGCCAGTGGTGTCTTACACATGTTACATGGAGGTGCGAGGCCATTCAAGAAAAGATCCATAGGTAGTATGTACTGTGAAGGCTTTAAATTAGTAGGTTTATTACTGCAGAAAATTTGTCCACCCATCACTGGTGCTATTAGTCTACTTCAAACGTTTTACATATCTTCTTTCATTGCTGGAATAAATCTGAATCAATTAGGGACCGTGGACAGTAAAGCAACAGCGACAGAAGCTCAAACAATTGAATGTTTTGCTTGTCTTTTTTGTTAACCTTAGCAGTGGTAGCTATTAAAAAATTTGCAGTAGACACTTACCACTTCAGCTATGTGGAGCACCCTGGGAGTGATTGCCCTGAGTCATGAAAGCCAATGGAATCAGTTAGTTCTATCACTTACTTATTTTGATTTATGCAACTATGAGAGATACAGATTGACGCTACTGTAGAATTTCTCTGCCGTACATTTTTCACTTTATAACAATACTTAGCATATACTGTGGACTGGACTCTTGCTAATTTTGACAAAGCAGTATGGCCAAATTAGGTAACTCATACTCACTATATCCTTCCAGCTAAGTATACATAATAATTTTATAATTAGATAACCAAATTTTCCTCTTGTAGACAGTCACCAGGATTTCTGGTTATGAAGTCTTTCATTATTTTCTATCAGATTCTATTTTATGACAAGTTATCTGAACAATGCCTTTCTATTGAGGATTGCTAATTCTTAAAAATAATTCTGATCTTGCTTTCTACCATCAGTAGCCACTTTTGATTGTTGCTGTGTATTTGTTGTATGGAAAAACCCATACAACTGTGGTTTTCACCTACCTTCAGAAGTTGCAGGAATTGGTCAACCTGATAGCATCGACCTTTGAGAGCTCTCTCTCTCTCTCTCTCTCTCTCTCACACACACACACACACATACACACACACACACATACACACACACACAAACCCCTGCACCTATTTTATCTATGGTGTGGAAAGTCTTTGCATAATCATAAGTCTTTTCATCATAGTTCTTTGTAAATGACCACTTCCCACAATGGTTACGTTACACACATGTCTGTGCAGATGTGTGACCATCCCAATTTAGCCATGGTTCCATTGAAACATTCTGCCAGAGAATAGAACCATTTCCTTTAAAAATCAAAGTTCACCAAGTTCATAAACACACAAAAACATATGAGATAACAATCACTAAAATAATCAGGTCTGTAAATGTTAGCAATTTTCTAAGTTTTCTACTCGCTCTTCCAGCGACTGGGAATCCCAATTCCCAAGCAATCCAACATGTCCTTCCAAGCTGGTCTTTCACAAATTCATAACGCATGAACGAATTCACTTTCTGTTTAACACACCCATCCGACTCGAACCGGGCCCCAGGCTCATAGAACGATCTATGTTGACGCTAACCTCCCTGCATGTGTCATTGTATCCAGGCACTCCAGAAAAATGTGCAGGTAACTGATGGTCAATGCTGGGTTATAAAATGTGACTGTACAGTAAGTGCTGTATTAACAAACACTCAAGACACACATCTTCCACCTGCGAGATTTGTTAAACATTGCAAAAGTTTGTAAGTCGCAAATACCTCAGCACCTATTTAATAAATTACTTGAGCAAATTAGTAGTAACAAATCACCTTCTACCTACTGGCTTTTCTACTAATGTCAGTCTCTCTACAAATACAAATTTAATGATGAATCTCTTGCAAAGCTGTTGATTTCAACTGCTGATTCTTGTTGCTGTGTACACTTAGTAACCATTTTCATGCACACAAGTAGTCAAATTACTTTTAGCCTTTTGCTGTCAACATCCACAACTAGGAAATTCGCATATCACAGAACACAATGACCTATTCACTGAACAACCTTGCTGCTATTATACAGTAAATAAAATTTTCCTGCACTAATTATTAATTACTTTCCTTCACTGCTAATATTACTAATGAGTTTAATTTATAATTTTAAGTATTCCAAAGTCATAATGGCCTTCAAAGGTGATGTGCAGACCTGTATTTCCAATAGATTAATAGAAGACGTGAATGGTGTTACAGGATAACATGCTGAGGCAGTCTCTTTCTAATTATACTTCAGTACTTGCACAAAATGTATGGAAAGGACAATAAATGTAATGAAATTATTCAATGGAAATTAGATACGAAAAACCCTTACTAAGTAAAAGAAATAAAAATATGCAGAGTAAAATTCAAAACGAAAATTAGATCAAATAAATAAAAAGCCTATGATACATTAATAATTGAGTAATGAAATAAGTTCTTGTACTCGTTCTTGAAACAGCTCTTGAAAAAATATACTATAATACTGGAGGAGTAATACCTTCCTTGGCTGAGTTTGCTTTCGTAAACACCTTAGAATCCCTTATGTATAAGATCCCTTTTATCGAAACAAAACACTCGAAAACTCGAGAAAATTGTTTGAAGGAAGCTTCCAGCTTTTCATGTCCTTAAGATGGATCTGTACACGCTCGCCTTCGTTCTACTGAGGGCTCTTTATGAAAGTCTGGGAAGCTCAGAGCTTTTATAAAGATTGGGGAAATGAAATTATATACACACGTACACACATACACACACACACACACACACACACACACATATATATATATATATATATATATATATATATATATATATATATATATATATATATATATATATATATATATATATATATATATATATTTATATATGATGTTATATATTATATATATATATATATATATCCTCCTATAATTTTGACATATATATATTTATATATTTTTATAATTTTTGTTGTGTAATAATGATTGATTTTTGAAGTGTATGTATGATGATGATTTTAGTCTTGGTATCAGATCCCAAAACAACAAATGATTAAATAACTTAATAGTGTAATTTAGAATTGATAATACAATTTTAATAGTGACGTAGTTTAGAATGAATAATATCTTTCTTGATAAAAGTGTAGTATATGAACACATGAATGTGTCCAGCAAAGACTTGTTTCATTTCAATTGTCATCAGTTGAGATAAGAGAGAACGCTTTGCTTCGAGTTAATGTGATGACAGGTTGGGATAACAAATGCCGATTCGTCCCATACGAGCACGAGATGAGTGATTTCATGTTGTTACATGCATTGTTCGAGTCACGTACGCCACTTTGAGAGAAAGCTTACATGTCTTGATCAGTTACACCATGTTTTGTAAGACTGTATTCAAAACATTTTGCTGGGGTGACAATTTTTCTTCTAGAAATTTCTCCATGGTATCTGGCACCCAAAATGCTTTAATGACGTCACCTCCCTGCTTCTAGAACTTCTCTTTTGTATCTCGTAACCAAAATGCTTTAATGACATTATGTAATTGTTTTATGTATTACTTGAATTTTAAAATCTGTTTCATTCTGATTTCAAAAACCGATTAGTTTGGTTCCCTCTCTCTCTTTCATTCTTAAAAAGAGATTACTTTTAACATAGTGTTTTGTGGTCACGTATTAGCATTAACTTTTGAGATCTGAATTTAGTAAAGTTATTTAGTTTGTAACGGCACCTGGTAAAAAGTGTGCTTTGTGGTAACGCAGCTGCAGCAAGAGATTTTACAGAGGTTTTCACAAGTTTGTGAAAGGTAATGTGAATTTTACTTATTAATACCATGGTATGGTAAGTTAGGAAATTTTGACCGAGTGAAATTGTTATTGATAAATCTTATGTGTATTTTTGTGTGTTTTTCTGTTTACAATTTCTTCATATTTTCACATTTTTTATGTTTGTAATGTAGCATTTATTTACGTAGCACTTTAAATATTTCTTGGTAATTTAATATTACATACTTGATTTAATATTTCATTTATTAAGATTTTCTTTTCAAATCTTGAGTAATTCTTGATAGTTTAAATTTTGCTTGATTAATTTAAAATCCTGATAAAGTTTTTGTGAATTAGTTTTGTTTCATAATTTAATTCAAGAATTAATTAGGTGTTGTGTTATTTTCAAGTAATAATAAATTTTTCAGATTGTGAATTCTAATTATAGTCTTTGAATTTAAAAATAAAGTTTTGTATTTAATGTTTTTAGAAAAACAGTGTTTCATTTATTGATCACCAGTGAATAGGATTGATTGTGTGTGCATAAGACAAAGTGATAAACATGTTTTGTTCTTTTAGTTTTGCTAAAGTGAATTAAGACCAGAGAAACAGTTAGAGTTGTTTGATGGAGTGATGCCCTTTTACTCTAGAATATTTCTAATTTAATTTTTGATACCTCACACATATTCTGATAAACTTAGTTTGATTTTTCAAGTGATAAATACGTTTTTCTTAAGGGATCACTGTTACCTTTAGAGTACTCAGTCGTAATAATTAATGTTATGAGAGTTCAGGTATCTGGCTGAAGTGAGGTATATTTTTGAATCTTGAGATTAGTTGTGTAATAACCAGGTACTTGATACGCATCGTGACATTATAGTATTTGGTGCCCAGAAACCCGGGAACAAAACAAAATATCACTCTGGTTTATGGGTTATACTGGTGGTGTTAGGGATATGTTTTGATAGGAGAGTGACCACATAGTTATTTTTTGCTTTGTATTGTGAATTATTTAGTTGAGTAACTTAGAGAAAATGGCTCTGTTCAATGTTCAGAAGTTTTTAGCAACTCCTTCCATCCAAGAGTTATCTAAATCCAACCTGACTAAGGCACAGTGGATTGCTTTAGCAGTGGCATGAGGGGGTAATGTGTCTAGTGGTATGATTAAGGCACAAATCAAATATATTGCAATCCAAGCATTGATGGACTCTGGTAAAATAGATGAAGTGTTATTAGAGGCACAAGAGTTGTTGAATGCAGCTGAGGCAGAATTTGCAGATAAACATGAGCAAAAGAAAGAGAACAGTGATGCAGAAGGAGAACTCAGATGTATAGAAGCAGAAGAAAATTTGATTAAGCTGAAGAAGCAGGCAGAAAGAGAAAGAAGATAGAGAGAAAAGAGAAAGAAAGGAAAGAGAAGAAGAAAAAGCAGCAGAAGAAGAAAGAGAAAGAGCGAAAGAGAAAGAGCAAGACATGAAAGGGAGATGAAGTTAATAAAAGCTCGATCCACATTACCTGTAACACCATCTAACCCTACTCAGGGTATTTCAGACCCTGTATTTGATGTAGTAAGAGTGCAGAAGTTAATTCCAAAGTTTATAGAAGAAGCTCCAGATGAGTTTTTTGATCACTTTGAAAAAGTGGCTTCAGGTATGGGATGACCAGAGGATAAATGGTCGGTCTTGTTACAGAGTGTTCTCATTGGTAAAAGAAGAAGTGCCTATTTAGCCTTATCAGCTGATCAGTGTAAAGAGTACAAGGTACTTAAACACAATGTGCTACAAGTTTACCAGATGACCCCTGAATATTATAATGAAAGATTCAGATCTTTGAGAAAGGATGACAAGATAACTTTCTTGGATTATGCCTACAAAGTAAGAAGATGTTTTAAACGATGGTTGGAGGCTGCTAAAGTTAAATCTATGGATGAACTTGAGGAGTTAGTAGTCCTAGAACAATATCTTAGAGGAATTCCTGAACACATAAGAGCCTATTTAAGAGAGAGAGATGTTAAGAAACTTGGCAAAGCTGCTACATTGAGCGAAGACTACAATATCATTTGTAGCAAAAGAAATTGTAATGACAAAGTACCATAGGTTTCAGGTCTCATCCAAATTTCAGGAACATTACAACTGGAAATCCTTCTAGTGGCTTTGCCAATACAAATACAGGTAATACCCCTCACCAATTGAATGTTAAATCCTCATCATCCAGTCTGTTCTCAAGACAGATACAGAAGACTAATGTTGTCTGCTACAAGTGTGGAAGAGTAGGACAATACAGTCGAGATTTTTATCAGACACAACATCAGAACAAACCAGTTGGTCAAGTGGTTAAAGGTAACCAGGTGAAACAAACTACGAAGAGCAGTGTGGGGAAGAGTGAGACTAAAAAAGCAGAGTGTTTAGCAACCAGTGGAAATGTAACTT
The DNA here is from genome assembly GCF_040412425.1 of Macrobrachium rosenbergii. Lineage (NCBI taxonomy): Eukaryota > Metazoa > Arthropoda > Malacostraca > Decapoda > Palaemonidae > Macrobrachium > Macrobrachium rosenbergii. The sequence continues at coordinate 68,679,047 of NC_089753.1, forward strand.
CAAGCAGTGAGTGGCTGAGTAGCTTGGAGGCTTTTAAGCCATATATCTATGAAGGTACGCTGACAACTCAAGGAGGAAGTGTGCAGGTACCAGTCAAAGCATTACGTGATACGAGGAGTAACCATAGTGTGGTAGTTTGTGGTGCTCACCCACAGCTGGAGAAGAATCTCACCAGAGATTCAGTTGTTTTGAAGGGTATAGGAGGAGAAGAGGTAACTCCTATATGCTGCTTACACCTGTCCTGTGAATTGGTGACAGGGAATGTTGATTTTGCTGTAAAGGACTCACTAGCTGTTGAAGGTGTATGTGTTTTACTGGGTAATGAAGTTGGTGGTGTACCATTTGTTCCTTGTCCTATAGTGACAGACAAACCATTAAGGGTTAGTCCTACAGTAGATATAGAGAAGAATAACCCCCACCTGTTTCCAAGTTATGTAACTACCAGGAGTATGAGGAGAACTGTTTGCAAGTGAAGATACTGAGGATTTACCTGCACCAGAAGGATCAAGTGAAGGATCTTTAAGCTTAGAAGAGCTGTTCCAGGAAAGTGAAGTTTCCCCTAGTGTTAGTAATGAAGAGATTTCCCAAGAAGAAGAGAATCCTGTTGTTATTAAAAGAGACTGCGAGTAGTCAAAGTGTTCCTGAAGATAGTAGTGAAACTACAGAGTTAGCAGATATGGAGAGTTCAGCCCTTGAAGTTGGTCAAGTGACTAGAGAGAAGGTAATGAAACTGCAGAAGAGGGATAAAACTTTGGCTGATCTGTTCTTCAGAGTTGTTGATCAAGAAGAGATGCAACAAACCTCTACCTGTTATTATCTAAAGGAAGGATTGCTAATGAGGAAGCATCGACCTGCAGATATACCAGGAAATGCTGAATCGGGTAAATATCATCAAATTTTGATTCCATATCCATTGAGGAAACAAGTTGTAGCAGTAGCACACGAGTCTGAACATATGGGAATCAGGAAGACTGTTGAGAAGATTATGAAGTATTTTTTCTGGCCTGGACTTCACAAGGATGTTAGCAGATTTTTCAGAGTGTGTCGCACATGCCAGATAGCTGGAAAACCGAATGAAACCATTCAGAAAGCACCCCTACAACCCATAGAAGTTAGAGGAGAACCCTTTAGCAAGGTAATTATAGATGTGGTTGGGCCACTTCCGAAAACAAAGAAAGGAAATGAATATCTGTTAACATTAATGTGTCCGGTGACTAGGTATCCTGAGGCAATTCCTGTAAGAAGTATAAGTGCAAAGGTAATTGCTGAGAAGTTGGTGGAGTTTTTCTCCAAGTTTGGAATGCCAGAAATTGTGCAAAGAGATAGAGGAATGAACTTTACTTCAAAATTATTCCAAGATGTGATGAACTTGTTAGGAGTAAAACAACAGTTATCAACTGATTATCATCCAGAGACTCCAGGAGCCTTGGAAAGGTTATACAAGACATTGAAAAGTATGTTAACTAAGTATTGTAATGAATCAGGAAGAGAATGGGATACTGGTTTACCTTTAATGTTATTTGACGTTAGGAATGCTTATCAAGAAAGCATGGGATGTTCACCAAATGAAATGATTTTTGGTCGAGACATTAGAGGTCCATTGAAGATTCTTGCAGATAATTGGGAAGAAAATCAAGAGGAAATCCAAGGAGAATATATGAAGAACTTGAGGAAAAGATTAAGAGAAATTAGAAAATTCTCTTTAGAAAATTTGAAAATAAGTCAAGAGAAAATGAAAAGAAAATATGATGCTAAAACTAAGCTAAGAAATTTTAGTATTGGACAGCAAGTTCTAGTGTTTTTACCAGTGAAAAGATTTTCCCTTACCAATAAGTTTCAAGGTCCTTATAGGATAACAGAGAAGTAAATTGATCGAACTTATGTGATTGAAACACCAGGAAGAAGGAAACGACAGAGGAAGATACACGTGAATCTTTTGAAACCTTACTTCTCAGAGACTAAAACTGAAACAGTATCAATAACACAGACAACTTCATCTACAGAGGACGATGATGGCTACGAATTGGGAGCTGAAAACAAGTTGAACAATTCTTCAATATTAGAAAATTTGGAAGATAAACTAAAACACCTGAGTGTTGAGCAAAGTAGTGAATTAAGTGAAGTGATTCAAAGTTTCCCTGAAATTTTTGCAGATGTACCTAGGCGTACCAATCTGACAAAACATGAGATAAAGATCAGAGAAGATGGAAAACCTTTTAAAATGAGAGCTCATTGCTTATCACCTTTTCATCGAGATGTTTTGAAGAAAGAAGTTGAATATTTGTTGCAGCATGGATTAGCAGAACCCAGTTCAAGTCATTATAGTTCTCCTTGTGTGTTAGTGAAGAAACCAGATGGCTCGTTTAGGATGTGTACTGATTATAGGAAACTGAATTCCATCAGTGTGGCTGACAATTATCCCTTGCCTCTTATTGATCAATTACTTGATAATATTGGGCAAGCCAAATTTGTTTCCAAGATAGACTTGTTGAAAGGATATTATCAAATTCCCTTAGATGAGAATGCTAAGTTGCTGTCAGCTTTCATTACTCCTTTTGGACTGTATCAATACACTGTTTTGCCGTTAGGTCTGATGAATGCACCTGCAACACTCCAGTGAGTGATGGATCAACTACTAGGATGAATATAAGGAGTGGGTGTATACCTTGATGACATTGTGATTTATTCTAATACATGGGAAGAACATCTGAAGATATTAAGGAAAGTGTTCAAGAAACTTCGGGAAGCAGGACTAACAATCAATTACAAAAAAGTGAGTTTGGAAAGGCAACTGTACAGTATCTAGGATCTGAAGTTGGAAAAGTCCTTCTCGATCCTATTGATGCTAATGTAGAAGGTATCCGTAAGGCTACCCCTCCTGCTACGAGGAAACAGCTACAAAGACTTTTGTGCATGGCCGGATTTTATCGCCGATTCTGTCCAAATTTCTCAGCCGTAGTAGCTCCCTTAACTGACTTAACCAGTCCGAAAAGAAAGTTTGTTTGGACTTCAGAGTGTCATGAATCGTTTGAGAAGGTTAAAGCCATATTAACTTCAAGACCAGTGCTTCAAGCTCCAGACTTCAGTAAAAAGTTTGTGATACAAGTTGATGCATCTGACTGTGGAATTGGAGCTGTTCTACTTCAAGAAGATGACAACAGAATCTTCCATCCAGTATGTTCACGTCTTCAAAGTTGAAAAAGCATCAGAAAACTTACTCAACAATCGAAAAAGAAACATTAGCATTAATCACAGCATTGAAAAAGTTTGAAGTGTATGTGAACCGACCTAGGAATGAAGAAATTTTAGTGTTGTCAGATCACAACCCAATCTCGTTCATCAATAAGATGAAAAACAATAATATGAGACTGACCAGGTGGTCTTTATGCCTGCAACCGTATAATGTAAAAGTCAAACACATTTCAGGAAAAGATAATGTCATAGCAGATTATTTATCCCGTTGTGAATCGTTGGATTCAAACCCGGAATAAGTAATCTGGGGAGAGGAATTCCATGATGTTGCCTTGTAATACGTATATCCTCCTATAATTTTGACGTATTTACTTTTTTATATGTTTTATGTGTAATGATGATGATTGTTGAAGTGTCATATTTAGTTTGGCATCAGATCTCAAAACAACAAATGATTAAATAACTTAATAGCGTAATTTAGATTGATATTACAATTTTAATAGTAACGTAGTTTAGAATGAATAATATCTTTCTTGATAAAAGCGTAGTATATGAACACGTGTGTGTGTCCAGCAAAGACTTGTTTCATTTCAATTGTCATCAGTTGAGATAAGAGAGAATGCTTTGTTTCGAGTTAAGAGTTAATGTGATGACATGTTGGGATAACAAATGCCGATTCGTCCCATACGAGCACAAGATGAGTAATTTCATGTTGTTACATGCATTGTTTGAGTCACGTATGCCACTTTGAGAGAAAGCTTACATGTCTTGATCAGTTACACCATGTTTTGTAAGATTGCATTCAAAACATTTTGCTGGGATGACATAATTTTTCTTCTAGAAATTTCTCCATGGTATCTGGCACCCAAAATACTTTAATGACGTCACCTCCCTGCTTCTAGAACTTTTGTATCTCATAACCAAAATGCTTTAGTGACATTATGTAATTGTTTTACGTGTTATTGGAATTCTAAAATCTGTTTCATTCTGATTTCCGAAACCAATTAGTTTGGTTCCCTGTCTCTCTCTCGTTCTTAAAAAGAGATTACTTTTAATGTAGTGTTTTGTGGTCACGTATTAGCATTAACTTTTGAGATCTGAATTTAGTAAAGTTATTTAGTTTGTAACGGCACCTGGTAAAAAAAGTATGTTTTGTGGTAATGCAGCTGCAGCAAGAGATTTTACAGAGGTTTTCACAAGTTGTGTAAGGTAACGTGAAATTTTACTTATTGATACCATTGATAACCATGGTATGATAAGTTAGAAATTTTGACAAGTGAAATCATTATTGATAAATCTTATGTGTATTCTTGTGTGTTTTTCTGTTTACAATTTCTTTATATTTTCACATTTTTTTATGTTTGTAATGTAACATTTATTTACATAGCATTTTAAATATTTCTTGGTAATTTAAATTTAACATTACATACTTGATTTAACATATTTAATTTATTTAAGATTTTCTTTTTAAATCTTGAGTAATTCTTGATAGTTTAAATTTTTACTTGATTAATTTAAATTCCTGATAAAGTTTTTGTGAATTAGTTTTGTTTCATAATTTAATTCAAGAATTAATTAAGTTTTGTTTTATTTTCAATTTAACAGTAAATTTTTCAGATTGTGAATTCTAATTAATTTTAATTAGTTAAAACTTTGAATTTAAAAATAAAGTTTTGTATTTAACATTTTTAGAAAAACAGTGTTTCATTTATTGATCACCAGTGAATAGGATTGATTGTGTGTGCATAAGACAAAGTGATAAACATGTTTTGTTCTTTTAGTTTTGCTAAAGTGAATTAAGACCAGGGAAACAGTTAGAGTTGTTTGATGGAGTGATGCCCTTTTACTCTAAAATATTTCTAGTTTAATTTTTGATACCTCACACATATTCTGATAAACTTAGTTTGATTTTTCAAGTGATAAATAAATAAGTTTTTCTTAAGGGATCACTGTTACCTTTAGAGTACTCAGTCGTAACAATTAATGTTATGAGAGTTCAGGTATCTGGCTGAAGTGAGGTATATTTTGAATCTTGAGATTAGTTGTGTAATAACCAGGTACTTGATACGCATCGTGACAATATATATATATATATATATATATATATATATATATATATATATATATATATATATATATATATATATATATATATAATTTATACAAATATATTTCAAGGCTATTATATATATATATAGTTATTTATATATATCTTGAATATATATATATATATATTTCTATATATGATATGGCTATGGCGCTAAAGCCTTGCAACTGGAACATTGCCTTTGTTATCTGAAATCCCATTGCCTAAGGGAACGTTGCCCATGTGGCAATATTGCCAATGGGGAACATTGCCACTAGGGAACATTGCCCATTGGGAAAATTGCAAATGTGGGAATATTGCCACTTGGAACATCGCCCATGTGGGAACATTGCCACTGGGACATTGATTTTTTTTTTTTTTTAGCTAGTTAATGTTATTTACAGCCTATTTTTAGAAACTGGGCTTTTTTAAACTGCCATTAGATTGTTGAAAAAGGCCAAACATCTACTTTAGTTTTTAACAACAGGGTTCTATTTATTTTCAGGAACATAGGATAAGAATTTTTATTTTTTTAGAAAAAATCTCATTGAATCTATTATTTTATTGGAACCACACATTTTTTGAAAAAATCACAATTTTATTAAAAACAAAAAGAAATTAAAATCATACATTCAAAATTAAAAAAAGAGAACTTAAGTTTAATTAGAATATGTGTTTTTATATGCAATGGACCTCAAGTATGCTAATTGATCATGGCCATTTCTATAATTTACAATGTTCTTTATCAATTGCATTAATTCGGCATATTGTTTATTTTCTAGGAAAAGGAACATCACGTTCAAACTGAACACGCTTTTTGGCCAAAGTTTAAATTTCCTTTTGTTTCAATGCAATGATTAATTTCCAAAGAGTTGGGTGAGAATTAGTCACAGATGCATTCAAAGCATTATGAAATGCTTCGACACTAATTATTAGTCCTATTGTAGAGCTCGTAAAAGTTTCGAGAGTATACATTCCCTGAAAGTAATTGGATACATAGGTTGATCTTGCGTCGGTTGTTTGTCTTCCTCTTAATACACCTATTTAAGTAGTTTCAAAATATGAGATAAATTCCGATGGTATACGATCATCTTGGGATAACTCTTCAAAAAACTTCAACGACTTCATCATTAAGAATGCAAGTGCTGTTAAAATACCTCATCAAAAAGAGAATGCATTATCGTTGTGATATTGGTTTTAAATCCAAGTTCCACAACCTTGTTTCAGTATAATGACTTAGAAAAGTGAAATAAACAGCCATTTAAAAAGACATTAGTGGTAAACGTATTTAAGTGCATTAATAGAATCAAATCAACAGTAATATTTTAGGCTGGTTGTTATCCAATAACTCTTTAATTTTTCATAACATGCTCTGTATGTTTTTTCATTTTGTTTGGTAAAAGAACAAATGCTCGAGGAATGCTAAAATTATCCTTTGAACATGCAGTTTGACCAGCTGGTAATATATTCCTGGCGTCACTTTGAATGTTCCCGTCAATTGCCAGTTTGGGAAGAAAGATCTTCCATACCGCTTGCTGTCACCAGTTTAAATAAGCATCCGATTTTCATCAGGCTTTCAAACCCGCATCGTATTATTAGAAACTTCTCTGGAGTCGAAAATAAACCTCTGGTATGGCGTATCCTGTACGTGACATTGGAACAGCTGGGAAATTGGCATTTTTTGCCTCCATTTTCTGACATTTCTACTTATCGTACTCACAGAAGGTAGCTGCGAAAGTGTAGCTTCATCTAACGTTGCAGCCGCGTTTGCGATACCAATACACGACTTGAAAAGTGTGTGTTGAAGAATTCGTTTTTAAAGTAGTCTGAGCAATTTTAGCCTCGACTACAGAATTTAGTCGCAGAGTGGTTGTGCTCACCAACATGCTTTATAATCTCACCATCTTCTGTGTGCAATCTTGCTTTGCAATTATTTTTCTTTCTTCGAGAACATTCCCAATAAATGATTTTCCCAGTCTTATTTTTGCTATGCTTATGATATATTATTTAAGCTCATCTAGACAAATACTTCCACGTTCGCTATGTATCACACTGTGCCATTATGGGTCTTAGGATGAACTAATTTCTGTTAAGCGATTAAAGACTGGAAACACCAACGACCAGTATTTTTCATAATAAAAGTTCGATGTTTGGCTTACAGTCTACAACAATCTAAACTAGCTAATTATCTTTAGGAAAAACATAAAAATACAGTTAACTAGTAAACTAGCTAATAATCTTTTGAAAAAAATGATAATGTTTTTAAACAAACTACCACTTGAGATTAAAAAAAAAAAAAAAAAAAAAGCGGGCAATGTACCCATCGGCAGTGTTCCCACATGGGCAATGTTCCAAGAAATGCAATATAAATGGGCAATATTCCATATGGGCAATGAATCAATGTTGTAGCATTGGCACATATTCCCACATGGGCAATCTTCAGGTGGCAATGTTATGATGGCAATTTTCTGGGCCTGATTATGTATATATTAGCATATAAATATATATCATGTAATATATATATATATATGGCAAATAATATATATATATATATATATATATATATATATATATATATATATATATTAGCAATATATATATATATATATATATATATATATATATAATATATATATATATTTACATATATAGGAATATATATATATATATATATATATATTTTGATATATATATATATATATATATATATATACATATATATAATACATAATGTTTTTTATATATATGTATATATATATATATATATATCCCATATACATATATATATATATATATATATAATATAATGTATTCAAATATATATATATATATATATATATATATATATATATATATATATATATATATATTTTTTTCATGATGTTGCCTTGTAATACGTATATCCTCCTATAATATTGACATATTTACTTTTTTCATGTGTTATGTTTAATGATAATGGTTGTTGAAGTGTCATATTTAGTTTGACATCAGATCTCAAAAGTACTAATGATTACTTGATAGCATAATTTAGAATTGTTGTTATAATTTTAAAAGTAACGTAATTTAGAACGAATATCTTTCTTGGTAAAAGCGTAGTATGTGAACACGTGTGTGTGTCCACCAAGGCTTGTTTCATTTCAGTTGTCATCAGTCGAGATAAGAGGGAACGCTTTGTTTTAGGTTAGCGATGACAGATTTGCAAAACAAACGCCAATTCGTCCCATACGGGCTCAAGACGAGTGATTTCATGTTGTTGCATGCGTTGTTTGAGTCACGTTCGCCACTTTGCGAGAAAGAATA
>NC_089753.1:68692624-68702624 GCF_040412425.1 Macrobrachium rosenbergii
GGATCGAAACCAGCGACGAACGAGGAATCAGGACTACAGTGACACATGCAACCAGTCGGCCACAAGAGAGGTATAAGTGAATACCATCTCCCATCAACCCACCCGTCGAACTCAGGTGTTTTGCGTTTGGAGACGATATCCACCCACCTCTGCCATGTTGACCGTGTAGTGCGTTTACTTCGCACGTAGCCATATTATGACTATTTATCACATCACCGTGATTCATATACAATCAGAAAGCTACAAACGTCCTTTAATATCCAATTCACTCTACCTCGGAAGTAATATATTTTTATATATGTTACCGAAGGGAATTTTAAGTTGATAATAAGTCCACCGTCCCGTGGGATCGAACCAGCGACGGACGAGGAATCAGGACTACAGTGACACACTAACCAGTCGGCCACAAAGAGAGGTATAAGTGAATACCATCTCCCATCAACCCGCCCCGTCGAACTCAGGTGTTTTCGTTTGGAGACGATATCCACCCACCTCTGCCATGTTGACCGTGTAGTGCGTTTGTCGCATCGTAGCCATATTATGACTATTTATCACATCACCGTGATTCATATACAATCAGAAAGCTACAAACGTCCTTTAATATCCAATTCACTCTACCTCGAAGTAATATATTTTCATATATGTTACCGAAGGGGAATTTTAAGTTGATAATAAGTCCACCGTCCCGTGGGATCGAACCAGCGACGAACGAGGAATCAGGACTACAGTGACACACTAACCAATCGGCCACAAAGAGAGGTATATGAATACCATCTCCCATCAACCCACCCGTCGAACTCAGGTGTTTTGCGTTTGGAGACGATATCCACCCACCTCTGCCATGTTGACCGTGTAGTGCGTTTGTCGCACGTAGCCATATTATGACTATTTATCACATCACCGTGATTCATATACAATCAGAAAGCTACAAACGTCCTTTAATATCCAATTCACTCTACCTCGGAAGTAATATATTTTCATATATGTTACCGAAGGGAATTTTAAGTTGATAATAAGTCCACCGTCCCGTGGGATCGAACCAGCGACGAAGACGAGGAATCAGGACTACAGTGACACACTAACGAAATCGGCCACAGAGAGGTATAAATGAATACCATCTCCCCATCAACTCACCCGTCGAACTCAGGTGTTTTGCGTTTTGGAGACGATATCCACCCACCTCTGCCATGTTGACCGTGTAGTGCGTTTGTCGCACGTAGCCATATTATGACTATTTATCACATCACCGTGATTCATATACAATCAGAAAGCTACAAACGTCCTTTAATATCCAATTCACTCTACCTCGGAAGTAATATATTTTCATATATGTTACCGAAGGAATTTTTAAGTTGATAATAAGTCCACCGTCCCGTGGGATCGAACCAGCGACGGACGAGGAATCAGGACTACAGTGACACACTAACGAAATCGGCCACAAGAGAGGTATAGTGAATACCATCTGTGTCAACCCACCCGTCGAACTCAGGTGTTTTGCGTTTGGAGACGATATCCACCCACCTCTGCCATGTTGACCGTGTAGTGCGTTTGTCGCACGTAGCCATATTATGACTATTTATCACATCACCGTGATTCATATACAATCAGAAAGCTACAAACGTCCTTTAATATCCAATTCACTCTACCTCGGAAGTAATATATTTTCATATATGTTACCGAAGGGAATTTTAAGTTGATGATAAGTCCACCGTCCGTGGGGATCGAACCAGCGACGGACGAGGAATCAGGACTACAGTGACACACTAACGAAGTCGGCCACAAAGAGAGGTATAAGTGAATACCATCTCCCATCAACCCACCCGTCGAACTCAGGTGTTTTGCGTTTGGAGACGATATCCACCCCACCTCTGCCATGTTGACCGTGTAGTGCGTTTGTCGCACGTAGCCATATTATGACTATTTATCACATCACCGTGATTCATATACAATCAGAAAGCTACAAACGTCCTTTAATATCCAATTCACTCTACCTCGGAAGTAATATATTTTCATATATGTTACCGAAGGGGAATTTTAAGTTGATAATAAGTCCACCGTCCGTGGATCGAACCAGCGACGGACGAGGAATCAGGACTACAGTGACACACTAACCAGTCGGCCACAAGAGAGGTATAAGTGAATACCATCTCCCATCAACCCACCCGTCGAACTCAGGTGTTTTGCGTTTGGAGACGATATCCACCCACCTCTGCCATGTTGACCGTGTAGTGCGTTTTGTCAACGTAGCCATATTATGACTATTTATCACATCACCGTGATTCATATACAATCAGAAAGCTACAAACGTCCTTTAATATCCAATTCACTCTACCTCGGAAGTAATATATTTTCATATATGTTACCGAAGGGGAATTTTAAGTTGATAATAAGTCCACCGTCCCGTGGGGATCGAACCAGCGACGGACGAGGAATCAGGACTACAGTGACACACTAACCAGTCGGCCACAAGAGAGGTATAAGTGAATACCATCTCCCATCAACCCACCCGTCGAACTCAGGTGTTTTGCGTTTGGAGGCGATATCCACCCACCTCTGCCATGTTGACCGTGTAGTGCGTTTGTCGCACGTAGCCATATTATGACTATTTATCACATCACCGTGATTCATATACAATCAGAAAGCTACAAACGTCCTTTAATATCCAATTCACTCTACCTCGGAAGTAATATATTTTCATATATGTTACCGAAGGGGAATTTTAAGTTGATAATAAGTCCACAGACCCCGTGGGATCGAACCAGCGACGGACGAGGAATCAGGACTACAGTGACACACTAACCAGTCGGCCACAAGAGAGGTATAAGTGAATACCATCTCCCATCAACCCACCCGTCGAACTCAGGTGTTTTGCGTTTGGAGACGATATCCACCCACCTCTGCCATGTTGACCGTGTAGTGCGTTTGTCGCACGTAGCCATATTATGACTATTTATCACATCACCGTGATTCATATACAATCAGAAAGCTACAAACGTCCTTTAATATCCAATTCACTCTACCTCGGAAGTAATATATTTTCATATATGTTACCGAAGGGAATTTTAAGTTGATAATAAGTCCACCGTCCCGTGGGATCGAACCAGCGACGGACGAGGAATCAGGACTACAGTGACACACTAACCAGTCGGCCACAAGAGAGGTATAAGTGAATACCATCTCCCATCAACCCACCCGTCGAACTCAGGTGTTTTGCGTTTGGAGACGATATCCACCCACCTCTGCCATGTTGACCGTGTAGTGCGTTTGTCACGTAGCCATATTATGACTATTTATCACATCACCGTGATTCATATACAATCAGAAAGCTACAAACGTCCTTTAATATCCAATTCACTCTACCTCGGAAGTAATATATTTTCATATATGTTACCGAAGGAATTTAAAGTTGATAATAAGTCCACCGTCCCGTGGGATCGAACCAGCGACGGACGAGGAATCAGGACTACAGTGACACACTAACCAGTCGGCCACAAGAGAGGTATAAGTGAATACCATCTCCCATCAACCCACCCGTCGAACTCAGGTGTTTTTGCGTTTGGAGACGATATCCACCCACCTCTGCCATGTTGACCGTGTAGTGCGTTTGTCGCACGTAGCCATATTATGACTATTTATCACATCACCGTGATTCATATACAATCAGAAAGCTACAAACGTCCTTTTAATATCAATTCACTCTACTCGGAAGTAATATATTTTCATATATGTTGCCGAAGGGGAATTTTAAGTTGATAATAAGTCCACCGTCCCGTGGGATCGAACCAGCGACGGACGAGGAATCAGGACTACAGTGACACACTAACCAGTCGGCCACAAGAGGTATAAGTGAATACCATCTCCCATCAACCCACCCGTCGAACTCAGGTGTTTTGCGTTTGGAGACGATATCCACCCACCTCTGCCATGTTGACCGTGTAGTGCGTTTGTCGCACGTAGCCATATTATGACTATTTATCACATCACCGTGATTCATATACAATCGAAAGCTACAAACGTCCTTTAATATCCAATTCACTCTACCTCGGAGTAATATATTTTCATATATGGGCGAAGGAATTTTAAGTTGATAATAAGTCCACCGTCCGTGGGATCGAACCAGCGACGGACGAGGAATCAGGACTACAGTGACACACTAACCAGTCGGCCACAAGAGAGGTATAAGTGAATACCATCTCCCATCAACCCACCCGTCGAACTCAGGTGTTTTGCGTTTGGAGGCGATATCCACCCACCTCTGCCATGTTGACCGTGTCGTAGTGCGTTTGTCGCACGTAGCCATATTATGACTATTTATCACATCACCGTGATTCATATACAATCGAGAAAGCTACAAACGTCCTTTAATATCAATTCACTCTACCTCGGAAGTAATATATTTTCATATATGTTACCGAAGGAATTTTAAGTTGATAATAAGTCCGTCCCGTGGGATCAACCAGCGACGGACGAGGAATCAGGACTACAGTGACACACTAACCAGTCGGCCACAAAGAGGTATAAGTGAATACCATCTCCCATCAGCCCCCCGTCGAACTCAGGTGTTTTGCGTTTGGAGACGATATCCACCCACCTCTGCCATGTTGACCGTGTAGTGCGTTTGTCGCACGTAGCCATATTATGACTATTTATCACATCACCGTGATTCATATACAATCAGAAAGCTACAAACGTCCTTTAATATCCAATTCACTCTACCTCGGAAGTAATATATTTTTCATATAAGGACGAAGGGGAATTTTAAGTTGATAATAAGTCCCCCGTCCGTAGGATCGAACCAGCGACGGACGAGAATCAGGACTACAGTGACACACTAACCAGTCGGCCACAAGAGAGGTATAAGTGAATACCATCTCCCATCAACCCACCCGTCGAACTCAGGTGTTTTGCGTTTGGAGACGATATCCACCACCTCTGCCATGTTGACCGTGTAGTGCGTTTGTCGCACGTAGCCATATTATGACTATTTATCACATCACCGTGATTCATATACAATCGAAAGCTACAAACGTCCTTTAATATCCAATTAACTCTATATTGAAGTAATATATTTTCATATATGTTACCGAAGTAAATTTTAAGTTGATAATAAGTCCACCGTCCCGTAGATCGAACCAGCGACGGATAGGAATCAGGATGTGACACACTAACCAGTCGGCCACAAGAGAGGTATAAGTGAATACCATCTCCCATCAACCCACCCCGTCGAACTCAGGTGTTTTGCGTTTGGAGACGATATCCACCCCACCTCTGCCATGTTGACCGTGTAGTGCGTTTGTCGCACGTAGCCATATTATGACTATTTATCACATCACCGTGATTCATATACAATCGAAAGCTACAAACGTCCTTTAATATCCAATTCACTCTACCTCGGAAGTAATATATTTTCATATATGTTACCGAAGGGGGAATTTTAAGTTGATAATAAGTCCGTCCCGTGGGATCGAACCAGCGACGGACGAGGAATCAGGACTATAGTGACACACTAACCAGTCGGCCACAAGAGAGGTATAAGTGAATACCATCTCCCATCAACCCACCCGTTTGAACTCAGGTGTTTTGCGTTTGGAGAGCGATATCCACCCACCTCTGCCATGTTGACCGTGTAGTGCGTTTGTCGCACGTAGCCATATATGACTATTTATCACATCACCGTGATTCATATACAATCGAAAGCTACAAACGTCCTTAATATCAATTCACTCTACCTCATAAATAATATATTTTCATATATGTTACCGAAGGGGAATTTTAAGTTGATAATAAGTCCACCGTCCCGTGGGATCGAACCAGCGACGGACGAGGAATCAGGACTACAGTGACACACTAACCAGTCGGCCACAAGAGGGTATAAGTGAATACCATCTCCCATCAACCCACCGTCGAACTCAGGTGTTTTGCGTTTGGAGACGATATCCACCCACCTCTGCCATGTTGACCGTGTATATGCGTTTGTCGCACGTAGCCATATTATGACTATTTATCACATCACCGTGATTCATATACAATCAGAAAGCTACAAACGTCCTTTAATATCCAATTCACTCTACCTCGGAAGTAATATATTTTCATATATGTTACCGAAGGGGAATTTTAAGTTGATAATAAGTCCACCGCCCCGTGGGGATCGAACCAGCGACGGACGAGGAATCAGGACTACAGTGACACACTAACGAAATCGGCCACAAAGAGGTATAAGTGAATACCATCTCCCATCAACCCACCCGTCGAACTCAGGTGTTTTGCGTTTTGGAGACGGCGATATCCACCCACCTCTGCCATGTTGACCGTGTAGTGCGTTTGTCGCCGTAGCCATATTATGACTATTTATCACATCACCGTGATTCATATACAATCAGAAAGCTACAAACGTCCTTTAATATCAATTCACTCTACCTCGGAAGTAATATATTTTCATATATGTTACCGAAGGGGAATTTTTAAGTTGATAATAAGTCCACCGTCCCGTAGGATCGAACCAGCGACGGACGAGGAATCAGGACTACAGTGACACACTAACCAGTCGGCCACAAGAGGTATAAGTGAATACCATCTCCCATCAACCCACCCCGTCGAACTCAGGTGTTTGCGTTTGGAGACGATATCCACCACCTCTGCCATGTTGACCGTGTAGTGCGTTTGTCGCCGCGTGTAACCATATTATGACTATTTATCACATCACCGTGATTCATATACAATCGAAAGCTACAAACGTCCTTTAATATCAATTCACTCTACCTCGGAAGTAATATATTTTCATATATGTTACCGAAGGGGAATTTTAAGTTGATAATAAGTCCACCGTCCGTGGGATCGAACCAGCGACGGACGAGGAATCAGGACTACAGTGACACACTAACCAGTCGGCCACAAGAGAGGTATAAGTGAATACCATCTCCCCATCAACCCACCCGTCGAACTCAGGTGTTTTGCGTTTGGAACGATATCCACCCACCTCTGCCATGTTGACCGTGTAGTGCGTTTGTCGCACGCTAGCCATAATATGACTATTTATCACATCACCGTGATTCATATACAATCAAAGCTACAAACGTCCTTTAATATCAATTCACTCTCGGAAATAATATATTTTCATATATGTTACCGAAGGGGAATTTTAAGTTGATAATAAGTCCACCGTCCGTGGGATCGAACCAGCGTAAACGAGGAATCAGGACTACATGACACACTAACGCAGTCGTACCACAGAGGTATAAGTGAATACCATCTCCCATCAACCCACCCGTCGAACTCAGGTGTTTTGCGTTTTGGGACGATATCCACCCACCTCTGCCATGTTGACCGTGTGTGCGTTTGTCGCACGTAACCATATTATGACTATTTATCACATCACCGTGATTCATATCAATCAAAGCTACAAACGTCCTTTAATATCCAATTACTCTACCTCGGAAGTAATATATTTTCATATATGTTACCGAAGGAATTTTAAGTTGATAATAAGTACCGTCCCGTGGGATCGAACCAGCGACGAACGAGGAATCAGGACTACAGTGACACACTAACCAGTCGGCACAAGAGAGGTATATAGTGAATACCATCTCCCATCAACCCACCCGTCGAACTCCAGGTGTATGCGTTTTGGAGCGATATCCACCCACCTCTGCCATGTTGACCGTGATAGTGCGTTTGTCGCACGTAGCCATAGATGACTATTTATGCACATCACCGTGATTCATATACAATCGTGAAAGCTACAAACGTTTTAATATCAATTCACTCTACAGGCGAGGTAATATATTTTCATATATGTTACCGAAGGAATTTTAGTTGATAATAAGTCCACCGAATCCCGTTAAGATCGAACCAGCGACGAACGAGGAATCATATATATATATATATATATATATATATATATGTATATATATATATATATATATATATATATATATATATATATATAAATTATATAATATAAATGTTTATAATATATATATATATATATATTTATAATCAATAAGTGTGTGTGTAAATATACTACTTTTAGAATATTTTGCCGTACCTCATCTTCATTGTCCTTTTTACTTTCTTTTTCTTGACTACTTACTTCTATATATCGTTTCCCTTTTTAATACCAGTCTATTAATATATATAGTATCAATGTGTATATATATTGTATATATTTACAGTTTATGTATAGTCTCACACACACATATATATATATATATATTATATATATATATAAATGCAAAAAATGACGATATGCATATATATATAGATATATATATATGCAAAGAAGGCCTGTAAAACATGATATGCAAATATTCTCTCGTGTACACGGGATCGGTATATATATAAACCTTATATATACATATGCATAGAATATAAACTTTAGAACATACCTGATATATATACCTGTCTTTGTCGTTATTTATATATAAAATATGTTTCTTTATTTTTCGTAAATTTTATCTTTCTTCCTTTTCCATTAATCTATGTATGATATCTTCCACGTTTTTCGTGCATTTTATTTAGTTTCATTTTACTCTATATAACTAATTGCATATATATATAGCTATAAACTTTTCTGTATACGTCATTATCGTTCCATTTTATATTATACACTCCATATATACACATATACACAAATATATATATATATATATATATATATATATATATATATATATATATATATATATATATATACTATTTATATATATATATATATATATATATATATATATATATATATATATATATATATATATATATATATATATATATATATATATATATATATATATATATATATATATATATATATAATTATATATATATTAACTTTAATTAATATATATATATATGCATTATTGTGATATATATATATATATATATATATATATATATATATATATATATATATATATATATATATATATATATATATATATATATATATATATATATATATATATATATATATATGTATATATATATATATATATATATATATATATATACATATACATATATATATATATATATATATATATATATATATATATATATATATATATATATATATATATATATATATATATATATATATATATATATATGTATATATATATATAAATATATATATATATATATATATATATATATATATATATATATATATATATATATATATATATATATATATAAATATATATATATATATATATATATATATATATATATATATATATATATATGTATATATATGCTATATAACTGTATATATATGCTGCTATATATATATATATATTAACTGAACTTAGCGCTGCCCGAAAACTCTGGACTCAAATCATCAATAACTTTCCTTTTCACGGACTATCATCATGGTGCTACAGTTTCTTCACTTTATGACTTATTGTAAAACAAATGTATTACTATTATTTATATTATTATCATTATTATTTTCATTATTATTATTATTATTATTATTATTATTATTATCATATTGCAAATCCACCGTGAGGAAATCCCAATGGTCAGGGCTCATGAAATCTGATCCCCTACCTACCCCATCAACACAAGGGCGATCATGAATGCTAAGCATGCCAGTGAGTGTTGTTGGCAAAGTGCCCGTTAGTTAATTCCAAACTTCATTTAAAGCTGACTCTATGGCAAATTACGTCACCGCGGCTTTACATGGCTTAGTCGTTATAACAAATTAAGAAGGTAAAAACAAAGAAGGAACAAATATTAATAGAAGAAAATCGCATTTCAACAAAAAAAAAGAAATACTGTACATCTAGCAAGTTGGTCTAAGTCAGTGATGCTATGCATGAAAGCGGATGGGGCTTTTCTTCTGTCTTGGTTCCACTTATAGGGAATTAACGATATAGGTTTTCAGTGTTGATTTTATCGGTGTTAATAATTATATTAATAATTATAATAAATTATGATTAAAATTCACATAAATTCTGATCAAAAATTTATTATGGAAGATTTACTGTTGCAGGTTAAT
>NC_089753.1:68710354-68730354 GCF_040412425.1 Macrobrachium rosenbergii
GTTCCTCTTGTTCTGCTTTAAAAAATATTCTATATAAATATATATCTGGAAAAATGATATATTTTTGTTAATATATATATATATATATATAGTTATATAAATATAATTACTCATTGCTATATAATACTTTTTATTTATATATTATATATATATATATATATATATATATATATATATATATATATATATACATATATATATATATATATATATATATATATATACATATACATATATATATATATATATCTTTTCATATATATATATATAGTTATATATAATTATATATATATATATATATATTAAATATTATTTTAAATATATATATACTTTCCATTAATTTTTATTTATATATTTTGAATCATATACCGATATGCTATATATAAAATTTCTATATTTATCTATATATATATATATCATTTTATATAATCATATATATATAAAATTATCATTTGCAAATATATATATATATTATTATATATATATATAATATATATTTATATTAATATATATATATATTTATAAATATTATATGGATATATATATATATAATATGCTTTTATGTCATATACATATATTCCTCTAAGACTTTCGATATATCATTTGCATCAATATACTGGGAACAACCTGTTATGTTATAGAGGGATAAAGCATTTTCGAGAATACCTTGGATGTCTTTCTTACTGTCAGTTGGTGTCTTGGTTCAAACTCAGGCCTATAAAATTGTATCGAAATAAACCGTAAGAACATCAATGTAATCTATGAACAAATCAAGTGTTTGTGTGTATGTGCAATAGGGCGTATATATCTTAGCTGGTTGTACATAGCTGAATCCTAGCTGAGTGCGTTGATTGTATTCATAGGAGCCTACTTTTTGAGGCTGTTTATGTGTTGTTCAGTGGTCCTAGGACAGGAAGCTCCTGGAAGAGAATGTAGCCCTAATTGGAAGACGATTTTGCTTAGGAAATTCCTTATATCTTCTTCTCAAAGTGTTACTCATCGAAACACGAGAAGACAAAATAAGGCAACAAAATACAGTCTCCTTAAATAACATAAATCTCCTTAAACAACATAGTCGGTGAACGCGTTGAACGTTATTTTGCTTAGGTTTTTCCCTTGTAAGATATATTTTCTTTTAATGATAGCACATTTACTATTAAATTTTTTTTTACCGAGTCCAAACCTGAAGAAGCGGCAGGAGAGTTGTTAAAACGAACTAATCGAACTAGTTTCCATCATGTGATTGCCAAGGAACGGGTTGCGAAACGGCTGGCTTCGCGTGGACGGATCTTTAGTAGATTTGATGTAGTCTTCCTATTAAACTTTTCATAAATGTTGTAGTAGGGGTTTTGATCAGCATAATATAACCCTTGTGATACTTAATTTAACTGTTCATGTGTTATTTCCTTAAAGAACAGTTATTAGAGAAGATCCACTCAAAATGGCGGCGCCTCTATGTGCCTAAGAATCTGGTAGAATAGACTTCGGGTTTTAGTTTGAGAGTTTACCTTCATTATCAGTCCATTTCATCATATTTAACTTTTTGTATATTAGTTAAAGCTCATAACTATATATAAAACTATGATTACTTTTACCAAATTTAAATGTATTGCTTTGACCTAAACAATTTTCAGTCAATCCTGATTGTATGTACTAGAATTCTTGACTTGCTTTATATGTCGTATGGCAGGCTATCAGTTCAGTTTTTTATGACGTGACTCAAAATGACATGTTCTTAGTTTTCTGTTGGAAAATGCATTAAAAAGTCGACTGTGCACATCGCAATTTACTACCTGCGAATTTCAGTGTCTTTCATGTGTACTTCTGCTCTCATAACTATCCTTTGTGGTCGTTAACAGCAAACAGAACACAGCCTAAATTTAATGGCACTGATATTGCTATGAATTTATTGTAGTCCAAGAGATATATAGAACATCTATGAGATGAAAGAGATGTTTTAAATACTAGATGCTGCCGCTTCATCCCTGACTCTTCAAATTTTCTAGGTAGTAATATCTTTAAATACGGAAGACGAGATGTTCGGTGAGAAGCGCTACGAACAAAAATACAGGTACAAAGGATAAATGTCCAAAGAAAACAAGGTCTTTTATTAATCAGTAAACTATTGATTTATAAGGGATGAAGTGTCTCGGAGCTGGTGACTGATGTTATGATGCTGAGATGATTAGACATCAATAATGTCCTCATGAAGACACTCATAAGAGAGAGAGAGAGAGAGAGAGAGAGAGAGAGAGAGAGAGAGATATCAGTCTGTAAATCAATGCAATATTGTTTCACTGTCTTATGAATATTTTGTATATACAAAACATCTGTTGTGGGAAGAAAACGAAGCAATTTGTTAGGTGAAGAATAAATTCTCTGTCATTCAGGATATACCATTGAAGCTTAGACATAAATCTAACTTGAGACCGTTTTCAGGAGGATGTAACTAAATGGCTATTACTATTTGCCAGTTTCCGACTTGACGGGTGAATAAGAAGTTTGTCTTTCCCGAGCGTAGTGTGAAAGGTACATGATGTAATTATTCCTTCTCAGCTGAAAGTGTAAAAGCAAACAAAAAACTTTTCGATACTGATGAAGAAATAACAGACATTTATTACGAAATAAAACTTCAGTTGTTTCTAGAATTCCAAAAAATTGAAATTTTGCTTCTAGTTTATTTCCTGGTGGTAATTGTGAGCAAGTTTACGAAAACACCCGAATTTCTGTTGGGCAGTTTAAGCATCCCTCTTTAAGCAAATGGAGTAATTTGAACCCCATTAAGCCTAAAGGCATGACCTATAACAGGTATGTGACTAACATATGGGAGGGTTTGAATGACTTAGAGTTTAGAGGGTAAGATATAATTGCCTTCTCTTAATACGTACTTACATTTTGGAATATCACCGATTTTAAGTTCATAGTAAAAAAAACGGCTTTCTCGATGCCTTACATTCGTATCTTTAATATCCATGATATCTTAGTAAAGGTAGGATGGTTAGGAAATGAATAAGGAATTGCTCCCTACAGTGAGAGGATCAGAGACTTGAAATAACTGATAAGAAACTGCCTTACCTTAAATATTCCGACCACGTCATTCCAAAATAATTTTAGAGAAACAGATCCTTCGTTCCCCAGTAAGGAGCCAAAAGTAACACATTACAAGAAAATAAGAATTCCATAATTGGGTACATCGTAGGGGCAGTGACGTCAGCGCACCACAGTAGGTCTTGCTCAAGGTGTTTACAGCGCAGTCTTTAACCTTTACTCCAGCTCCATTTTCCTTTCTTCCATCTTGCTATCTCACATCTCTAATGAAGACGTCTCAGTGCAACTGTGAAGTTCTCTTCCACTTTTACTTTCCGATCTTTGTACTTCATCTCATTCATTTTGTGGTTCTTTTCGTCATGCTGTCCAACCACTACAACTCCCTCTTTCTACTTCCGGAGGCGCCGAGTAGATGAAAATGTCTAGTGCTTGGCTCAATCTCCTCAGCCTAATGAACTGATCGTTATTCGTACTTGGATTTTATCAAAATTAATGTGGACATAACCTTTAGCTTTTAGTCGCACCTAATATCGTTAGTTCTGCGATGTTTTGTGTTGGTGTGTATGTATATATATATATATATATATATATATATATATATATCTAATATATATCCCTATATATATCAATATATATATATATATATAATATATATATATGTAATGTATATATATATATATATATATATATATATATATATATATATATATATATATATATATATATATATATATATATATATATATATATATATATATATATCTATCTCCTATATATATATATATTTTGGAGGATATATCCTATATATATATATATATATATATATATATATATATATATATCTATATATATATATATATATATATATATATATATATATATATATATATATATATATATATATATATATATATATATATATATATATATATATATATGTGTGTGTGTGTGTGTGTGTGTGTGTGTGTGTATGTGTGTGTATGTATGTATGTATTGTTACAAGTTATGAGCCGGGGACAATAGTAAAATTAGTTTTCCTTAGCTTTGAGATTAAGTGGCTCGCTACTTGTAATTCTTGTAATTGCCAGAATTATAAGGGGAATGGAAGGTCGCCAGTGAGACCCAGATGATACAATTCTAGAGGTTTATTCTCACAAATAGCATGTCGAAAATTAAGTAGGATTAATTTACAAAGGGGCTCACAATTAAATTCAATGAATTACAGGGGGGAACCAGTGAATAGATTTAGTTATAAAGGGGAGTCTGATTCCTTTCAGTGGAATTATAAAGGAAGGATCTCTCATGGTTGCAACGGATTTAAATATATAGCGCAGTGGCGAACTGGAAACAGGGGAAGGAGTGAATGCAGACTACCGTCGAACGGGTAACAGCATCTCCTGAAATGCAGAGGGAGCCTTGTTGATTATTTATAAGAAGCATGCAGGCCTATCACACGAAAATGAGCAAAGTTTATGGCTTGAAGAAGGCACTTAATTTCCTTTTTTAAATTCAGAAAAGGGACGGTAAATCACTAAATTGCCAGTTGTGTGAAACCCACAAGGAAGGAAAACTCCAAGATGGAAGATGTGAGAATTACAGAAAACAGAATGGGCAAAAAATCCCACCCCATCCCCCCGCGTTCTCCTTTCTAGGCACGTACCTACTTGACTTAGGATCTGCTTTCATAGTCAGAAAGCAAGAATGGATTCCAATTTACCCTTATATGGATGCTTCCACTCCAATAGGAGTTATATGCACGTTATTGTCTTAGGCGGGGGAAGGGTCCCAGGGCTTGGTAGCTCTCCGCTCTGAGGTAGGTGTAATCTTCTCAGCGCTTCGTCAACGTCTCTCCCCGGCTTTTTCTTCCCAGGGCATCCTCTGACTCTCTTGGGTCACGTGACTGTGTTGGTGGCCAGTTTAATCTATGACTGGGTTGGTGGCCAGTTTAATGTAGCCTCGACAGGTGTGATCTGGATAAGAGGGATTTCTGCTCAGTAATAAGTTCAAAACGAGAAAAAAAAAGGCTCAAGGGAGCGGCAAACCATGGAAGGAATTTGACATAAGGAGAGAGTAAAGCCCAAGACATTTCCTGCCCACTTTATCTGGAAAACTACCTCCCTACACCTTCGCTTGATTTAGTTTTTTCCTTTCACTTTCAGAATGTGTGTGTGTGTGTTTATAATAACTTTTCAGCCTTACCTTTCCTTTCATGAGCATTACTTAATGAATAG
The DNA here is from genome assembly GCF_040412425.1 of Macrobrachium rosenbergii. NCBI lineage: Eukaryota > Metazoa > Arthropoda > Malacostraca > Decapoda > Palaemonidae > Macrobrachium > Macrobrachium rosenbergii. The sequence goes on from NC_089753.1 coordinate 68,715,634, forward strand.
ATTAGTGTTTATTGTCAAATATTATTTATCGACGTAACTAAATCAGCGAATGTTTGAGCTTAGTGAAATTTATATAGTGGAATACAATAATATTATGACGACCAAATTCGCTACCTTTAAGATATCGCAATGTAGAAACAATTATTCTCTTAAATTGTTTACAGAATCTCCATTAATATTTTATTTCATAGTTTAAAAAATACAAGAGATTCCAGGGACTTATCCTTATTACCAAATCTGGTTTTAAAGAAAAATCTTTTATTCCGTTTTATTCATATCTGGTCACTTAGTTTCCAGTTTTTTTTTTTTTTTTTTTTTTTTTTTTTTTTTTTTTTTTAATGACTCCATCTCTTCTCTACTCTGTTCGCTGCTATCAGCGATCTCTCGACTCTTCTTGTCCATAACCTTCATAATTTCTTTTTTCTCATCATCCTTTCCAATGATTGTTGTCCAAAAAAAAAAATAAAATAAAATGTTTGTTACTAAATAAGTTGAATTGGGTAATATCTCAACAGCTCCAGTCAATTATTTTAATCAGCTTTATGGTATTCTCTTATAATTGCAAAAGTATTAAACCTTTGTGTTTCCAATCATTTATGTTATTTCCTTTAGAAAAGAAAATTTTTCATCATATGGAAAAATTTGAATTGGTCAGTCCTCCACCTTGATCCTTCACCATGAAAGTCTATCTTGATCACGTAATTCCTGATAAGTTATAATGGCCTCAGGGGAAAAGAACCTTCAATTTAATTTGGCTTATACTTCTTCAGGTTTTTCTGAAAGTGAAAAATAAATGGAAATCCACCATCTGGGAAGTTCTTTTCAGTTCCACTGGCGTACGGTCATATCATCTGGGACTTTCGTCATTTATCTTCCTGTTTCTAAATCCCTTGACTGTCTGACTTACGTTCCAGTTAGCTAAACCTGCAGCCTATTGATAATTTCCTTTCCACTGCAAAGACATTAATAGGTTTTTATGTGATTCATTTTTTCGGTGCTTCCTATCAGCGTGGCTTTCATAAATGGTGGGTCACTTCTTCCCTTCAATTATATTTCCCACTCTTCTCTCTCTCTCTCTCTCTCTCTCTCTCTCTCTCTCTCTCTCTCTCTCTCTCTCTCTCTCCGTTGGAACTTGTCCAAATAAGGAGAAATATATTGTTTATGTTCCTCACATTTAAACAACCATGGTCTTGTCTAAGCTTTATGCTGAAGCTAACATTGCTTCTTTGTTGGGTGGAAAACTATCCTCGTATAAAGTAGAACTTTATCTGAGGGAGAATTATTCATTTGAAAGCTTCCACGATAGACTTCAGATAAGTTTTCTGGGAATTCAGAGACCTGATTATTATTCCTATGTAGTCATATATATATATATATATATATATATATATATATATATATATATTATAATTTACAAGAAGCCACTGCACAGCGTGCCTCCCCCCCATAACTTGCCCTTTGTTTATTGAGAATAAAGTTGCCGCCGTGTGGCTGATTGTATTTGACCTAGATGTCAAAGCAAAGTTATCAACATTTCAATCTGTCCTTTTTACCTGGAACAGATATTGAGATGACACGGATAAAAAAGGGCAAAGCGAGGAGACTGAATGCTGCTTCCTAAGCAGCTTAGCCCAACTAAGCTGCTTAAAACAACCCTTCTAAAGGCAAATTAAACTGCCAGAATTGTCTTTATCCGCAGGAAATCTGGGAAGAGGCAACCGATCGCTGACCACCTGGCAAATGACACATTGTTTGCCCACGGCCCAGCCATCAGGAGAAGAATGCACTCGGCCACGACACGGCTGCAGCCCTTAAAAGGAGAAGATGGTAGTTAGTTGTGTGAGCAGGGGACGTGCAGAGGAGGCCGTTAGCCATACACGCAGGCGGGTGACACATTTGCTGAGAGACCATTCATTCCCCCTATCTGACTCCAGACGACAGTCATCCTCGAGGGCACCATTTCCAATGTCCTGTGTTCAAATGTAAAGTAGTCACTCATTCCTCGAGTCCTTGGCACCCTCAGTGCAGACTCGAGACATATTCTGTGTTAAATTGTTCCTTTACTGACGTGTAATGTGTAAATCTCTCTTACAGAGGGACCTATTCACAGTGGACTCATCTTGGACTGTGCCTTGCCCTTAGTCAAGACTCCAGTTTAAGGATCTTCCGGCGTTTCAAGCCCTTTATCAATTTACTTATCCATATTCCCTTCTAATGCTTTCTTTTGTAAATATAATTCTTGAATTTATCCCAAGTGTTTACGTAACATTTCCTTATGAAGTAGAGCTTTCAGCGCCTAAATCCACCCCTTTTTCTTTGCCTTGTACGATTTCCCTTTATGTAAGTCAGAACTCCAAGGCCTATTAACTAAAGTTTCCATTGCCGGCCTGTAAAAATACCATAAACCCAGGGTAATTAAAGAAATATATATATATATATATATATATATATATATATATATATATATATATATATATATATATATATATATATATATATATATATATATATATATATATATATATATATATATATATATATATATATATATATATATATATATATATATATAAATATATATATATATATATATATATATATATATATATATATATATATATATATATATATATATATATATATATATATATATATATATATAGTTAGTTAGTTAGTTAGTTGAGGATTTTCTTGAAGTAGCAACTATCATAAACTTTTATTTTAACAAGTACCTATCTGTCTGACCAACATTTATCAAATTTGTAAATATATTAACTTTCAGGATTACTATCAACAGTCTTCTATAATTTCTATATGGGTATTCCCTCCTCTATTTGAAAAGGTGGGGTATGTGGCCTCGATACAGTTGCCTGACATTGTCCTGATAACTTGGTATGTCATGAATACTATGCTTTTATTAAACTCATGTCTGGAACTACTGAGCTTATGAGGAAATATAGTGATATACTCACCCTGTAATTTAGGGGTTTTGACTGTATTCTGATAATAAAAACAGATTTACCGGTTCAGAGGTATAATACTTTCAGTGACCCCAAGAGGTCTAAAGGACCGTCAGTTTTAATGTCTACATTTTATCCTGAAGTAATTAATTGGAAGAATACTAATTAGACAGGAAATTTATCTGATATAAAAACAATGAGTATTTATTTTTGTTTGGAAATTATTTAATTGTGACACACAGCAAAATAAGAATATTAATTTCTTAATCGTGCAAAAGCTGTTTTATTAAATTTATGAATATAGCATCACTACAAAGGTATCTACAATTCAACGAACAATTGTAGGCTTCATTAAACCAACTAAGGCATTAGAAGGATATACAAATTTAGGTGTTGACTGTATTTAAATTCTTTGGCAGAATCCAGTTCGATATTTCCTACTTCTTTTCGTAATGTTTAAAGGAAGAAAGGATTTTTACATTAGATCTAGATTTTTTCCTGTACCTACTTAAAACGGAAGAATAGATATTTTTATAATGTGAAATTTATCTGATATATGTTTGAAAGACAAGTCCTTTAGTTTTGTTTGATAAGAATTAAAACAAACAGAGAGTCAAAATAAGAATATTAATTTGCTTAATCGTGCAAAAGCTGTTTTATTAAATTTATGAATATAGCATCACTACAAAGGTATCTACAATTCAACTACAATTGTAGGGCTTCACCCAACTAAGGCATTAGAAGGCAACAGGTGTTGGTGTATTTAAATTCTTTGGCTGAGAATCCAGTTCGATATTTCCTGTTTCTTTTCGTAATGTTTAAACAGGAAGAAAGGATTTTTTACATTAGATCTAGATTTTTTGCGTACCTACTCGAAAAACGGTAAGGTATAGATATTTTTTATAATGTGAGAATGCATTGCAGTTATATGTTTGAGAGACAAGTCCTTTAGTTTTCAAAAGATAAGAATTAAAACAAACAGAGATGTCAGAGTTAATGATTTGCTATCAGGTTATATATATATATATGATATATAAATATATATATATATATATATATATTTCTACATATATATGTGTGTGTGTGATTATACTACCGAAGCTAAAACAAATCTGAAGCATTCATATTTGCAATAAAGCAAAATGAACATCTTTACGCTACAGTATGCTTAAATGGAATGAAACTGGCAACGAATTATTTTCATTTATACCTTTATAACTACCACCAACCGTATCGTATTCATGATATATTTTTTCTTTATTTTTAAAAATCTTTTCAAGTTTAAAAGTACCAGAATACCGGGCTCCCCGCAAAAAACTGCATTCTTTATTGTCTTATGTAAAAAAAAAAAAAAAAAAATACAGCGTTCATAAAGGGATCAAAAAAAATTTTGCAGTTTATGTCGAAAAAATTTCTAAGATTTTTACACTAAACAAAATTCGGTAGCATGTTTTACAGTGGGTACAAGAATTAATCTTAAATATAATTCGAAATATTGTCGAGTCATGCTAATCCGATGTTGAAAACAACCAATATGAAATATTTCAGACTGTCTTCAGGATTTCCTTTCTTATTAATTAAATTAATTATTAGTCTTCTTAATGGGTCTATTTCTATGGATTTTTAGTCATCTATATTTTTCTTTTATTATGAAGATATACTTGCGTTTCCCAAGATATTTGTTTAGCGCATACTTCTAACTTTTTTCTTTGGCCACTGATAACCATTAGTATTGAGGTTAACGAATAATATGTAGCCGGTTTGCTTCTTAAGAATAAAGTAGATAAGCAAAGGCAAAAAAAAAAAAAAAAAAAAATTAACAACCAAACTTTTGTTAAAGAACAACCTACCTCAAAAGAATGTGTGCATTTCCTTTCATAAAGGTTTTTCATCACACAAATGAAAAATGTATTACATTAATACAGACAAACGCAACGATGTCACAGAAATAAAAATGATGAATACAAAAAGTATTGAAAATAAGTGAAAGAAAGAATTAAAAAAACGGAATACAAAAAAGAAGTCATTTTAACTAGTGGACATATCATAGATCACACAAGAGTAGAAGTATATTTAAAAAAAAAGTCAGTATAACTGTTTTAAGGTAACTTGGCATTCAAGTCTGCGGTTAGACATGTGAAGAAACTTAGAACCAAGGGTATGTCCAGCTATGCAATAATTATACAATTGTCATGAAATTAAACTATACATAATGGAACAGCTGCGGTGGGTTGTTGAGTCTTGGTAAAAGGCCTCTACAACACTATTTCTTGGTTGCTTGTTCCCTGTGACTTCGAGAGCTTGTCACTTTTGTGACACAACTAACTGCAAGACACTTTTGGAATGTTCTGTAGCAAGTATCCAATTTAGTTTTTTTTGGCAAAATATGTAAATGAAAGTGAAAGTACGGCTTGGGGCTTTCCTTTGGCTATCAAGTTCCATGTTTTGTGAGGCATGTAGAGTAAATTCTTTAGCTGCAGCTAGAGCAAGTGGTATATTTTCCTTCTTAGTGAACATTGTAATTGAGAGTTGACTAATGTCACATTTAATTTGCCTTCCATATACAGTATACCGTCGTACAACCTTACAGTAATGGTGTCCACAGGCAACTGTCTAGATAATTTAGACACCCAGAAAAGACAAATCGTTACTTGTAAAACTGGAAGCAAAATTATACAGTGCCCAAAACAAACATAACTGTAACTTAAAAAAAAAAAAAAAAAAACTTGTACAGCCTTGAGAAATTTAAATTTCGATAAAATTATATTGTGGCATATCCATGGATCATACACTTACATATACCACAAATGTTGAATGATACTGGTCTTGTATTCATATTACATTTGCAGAAATATTTTGTAAGTTTACTGTCTGCCATAAGAATTCTAGAACGAATATCCCTACAAGATTTGGAATACTTTTACAGGCCGTTGCTTTCTCTTGGTTTTTCATGGAATTAATGTCTTCCCTCAGTCAGGGTTGTGCTGGAAGGATGTCAAGAGAACACTGAGATTAGCTCCAGCCATTGCTGGATATTATTGTGATATTACAAAGGGTGGATCTTAAAGCAGAAACATCAAAATTATGAGTAAAGTGTCCTTGACTCACTGAGTCTACCAAAACAATAAAAACTGAATACTCATCCGGACCTATGTATTCATCCGGATCCATCCCAAAACTCAATCAAATTTCAAAGAGATGGACAAGAATAGGGAAATAGGTTGCGACTATATTATAGTGGCAGACACTTGGGGACGTTCTATACTAAAACTTAGTCTCCCTGAATATAGAGCCAGGTTAAAAACTGCGTTGGAGGATGTGAATAAGAATGTCGAACAGAGTGAGCGCTTTCAATTATTCTCAGTGACCTTTTAAGAGTCGGCAATCCTAGCTCACTTTTGAAGCTGCTACTTCTTCAAGATTTATCGGACTCTTTACAGCAAGAATAATTACAGCCTTTGAAAAGGCCATTGCTAAAATTAGTTGAAGGATTTCATTGTGGATACTGTGAAACTTGGTTTAGAAATAAAGTACTGGCATTGTCGTTCTTTTCGGATAATGAATATCTCATTATGGCGTTATTCTAAAGCGTTCATGTCATTTATACTTTTACTGCTGACATGTTTTGAATGAGCGTCAAAATGGACAACTGAAATTTGAGGTTGAATGTATAGCCATATGAAGTTAATAATAATTTAAAACTCTCTCTCTCTCTCTCTCTCTCTCTCTCTCTCTCTCTCTCTCTCTCTCTCTCTCTCATTGCATTATATTCCCCCAATCAATAATTAAAATATCAGATTCTTATGCATTTACTTATCTGTCTCTTAATCTCCGCATATAATCTGTGAATTCGCTCTCCTTGATGATCATTAGTTTTCTTTTTATGAATGAGAGGTGTGTTATTGTTGTTTGTAAGTTTTATTTCGGTGCGTTTTACATATTTTGTCCTTATTCCATTTAAAATTTTCGTGTCCTTTAAAAGCAAATAATTTTCCAAAATTGCTTACTGCTTTCCCGTTTACTCGTTAGTCCCATGATACCTGATCTGCACATTTCTTATCTCTGCTAAATTCCCGCAGCCTATCTCTTTGAGAGGCTATAATTTGACCACCCGTTACTCGGCGAACCCATTCGTATTGTTAGAGATTTCAGTAAAAATCGTAGCCAGTTGCCTTTCGTGAAGCACTGTATGTCACTAAAATCTTTGTATGAAATTTTCACCTAGTGCCAACAACGTGATGGGTAGGCTTTGCCACCTAACCTCGCAGGAACATGTCAGTCAGATGAGCGTATTTCACTTGACTAATATAATACTAAACTGGTTCCGAGGAGTATTTTAGCATGTTCTTTGTAACAGTTGGTTATTAAAGGAATATCTGTTTTATTTGACACATTTTCACTAGGCAAAATAGTAAGGAATTTTAGGAGAACATTAACAAAAACGACCAGATGTGGAGAAAACAGATGTCTTCATTCATTTGTCTTATTATTACCTTGTCAGTAGGACTTGTTTCACTCAAAACTTGATACATTCATATAAAGAGTGGTATTTAAGAAGGATTAGGACTTCGTCGACTATTCTTTTGTTAACAAATACAAAAAGTAAACTTGTTATCCTTTCTTCCTCATGGTCACAACAAATATTTAAAGTACGAAATATTACTAATAGGCTAACAACAAAGGGTTTCATGTCAAAAGTCGCTTGCCAAAATGTCGTTTGTCAAAATGTCGCTGACGAAAATGTCACCCGTCAAAATGCTCAGTCCGGATTCACACGAGAAACGATGCTGTTGTGAACGACCCAGGAGGTTTTTGAATCCGAGAAATAATAGTGAGAGCTAGTTGTTTTTCGGTTTTTATTAAACTTTAAACTCGTCTTTTCTTCATGCAGTTAGGTAATGGTTGGAAGGAGTAGTAATTGCAAACAATGGTTTTAAGTATTTGGATATACATCGTTATTTTCTAAAAAAAAAAAAAAAAATAATGTATTGTATTGTAAAAGCTGAATAAAACTATCATTTAAGCAATTCTTTCCTTTTGAAAGGCCTTCTCCATGTATAGAAATAAAAATGTCTCTCAACTAAATTACAGAAAAGTTCACTAGACGGTGTATACAGTTCACCCAGATTGCATCTATGAATCAACGTAGTTTTTTACTTAATTTCTTTTAGATCCTAAATTGGGGTATTTCATGGAAAATTTTTCACAATACATCCTCCAGTGTAATTAAGAGACTCTTCTTCAATTACTACTCCTGCAGTTTTGTTCATATCTGCCTTTATATATAAAAGTTCTCCATCATCATCAGAAAATTCTTTTTCCAAGTCGCATTGTAAATTCTCAAACACATTTCTAATGCCAGCTGCCTCGCACGGAAATTCTTGGCATGAACTCTGACGAATTGCAGGGCTGCTTCACAAAACAAACATTGACGACATTTTGGTTCGCGACATTTTAATTCTGGCGACATTTTGTCGCGCAACGTTTTGACGGGCGACATTTTTGTCCGCGACATTTTGACGTGATGCGCAACAGAGTGCAGTCATACAAGTGATATGATTTTTATTTGTTGATTGCTTGGCGAGTACTCGCTGTAAAGCACCTGGTTGATGTGAAAGCTGCGATGCCACAACCTAAGTGATTGTCAAATGTGAACTGGACGACAAAAGCATTTAAGCGGCATGTCTCTTGGGCGTGCCTGTCGGGATGTGTGTCAGTGTCTTGGCTACATTCTTGCCAATATTATGATCTTTAAGGTAGGAAGCTTCATACTTTAAATTATTAACTATTTTAATTTTGGTTAGGTTAGTCATTGATGGTAGTGGGCAAGAGGTGCGTCTCCTGAAGGTTAAAGGCTCGATGCTCGATGTTTTTTTTGCCCTTATAGTAGATGGTGAGTCTGATGATCTTGTCCGGGTCAGAAAGGGTTAAGCGGGTGATTGATGATGTATCCAAGAGCGCACTCACCCTCTCGACACTTTACAGTCCATTTGTGCTCTATTTTTTTTTTTTTATTATTATTGTCAAGTACCATTTTCTTCATAAAAAAATTATGCAAAAGGAAGAGTTTGAAATATTTATATTCAATGTTAGGGTAAGAAATAGGAGATATAAATTATCCAGCACTTTCACATATACTTGATCATCAAGCAATCTTGATCTTTTACTCACCTAATGTTATTTGGATGATTATATTATTTTTGTTACTTCAACCTTCTCCCCTGTACGCACAAAAGAAAAAGTAGAGGGTCGAGTTGCTTAGCATTTCGTTCAAACCACACCTACTTGTTTTATAAAAAAAAAAAAAAAAAATAAATAAAAACGTAATCTAGTCTATGAAAAAGTGTTATCCTTTGACTTATTAATGTTAAATAAAATATTTATGTCGAATTTGTAAGAAATATTTGTCACCTAGCTCATAATTCTACATTTTTACGAAGCATTTGTGGATGTCCATATAGTTTGTTTCAGCAAACGGGTTGTTCATTTTGCAATAAGTTTTTGCGATAAAATTAATTATTTTTAAACAATTCATAGATAGCCTTCTCGGCTCTATTAGTTTATTTTACGTAGCGTAAAAAACAAATCACCATTAAAATAGTTGTATTCTGAACTCATTTTTGTAACGTCCCTGTATTTATTTTAGAAATGAACAACTCCTTAGGTTAGGATCAGTGGGTGGGGCCGTGGGAAAATCAAATGTTCAGTTATTAGTGCAGCAGATAATTGCATATTTCATAAGAATCGTTCAGATAGTGAAACAAGCATGAAATTTTGCACAAGTGCTCTTTAAAGTTCCTCTATCAGAAAAGGGCGCTGGCCACGCAAAAAATTAATATGGCGGCCAAATTCCAAGATGGCGGCCAGTATCGACAGATTTTGGCTAATTTTTCACTAGAATGGCATGTATTTGCTTCTAGCAATATGGTAAAAGCTCTTCCATACTATTTCTTGTGAATATTATGTTTCTGTAGCTTCCCAGTACAGTTTACCTTTAAATATGGGGGCTATATGGCTGCCAAGAAAAGGTAGAAAACAATAATTATAATGAGAAATAATGCCCGTTCAACAATTATCGTTTTAAGCATGGATCTTGGTTTCTGTGGTTTTAGATCCTAATGAGGCCATCTCTTTCGAATAACTCATCAATTTTGAAGGAAAATTAATAAATGTAAAAGAGTGTATGTCTGCACACAACCAGGGCACACTGGTGACATCACTGCTGTGTAACTCAGCATGGGGTTCAGTGCCAGCTAATCCAGCTTTACTAATCCTGTAGTCTTAGACTAGTAGTTGTAGTATAGTTTAGTTTAGTGTCCCAAATGCTTTCTAACAGCCCCAGACCAGCTATAGTTAGATAGCCGCACCTGAATAGACAGGATGTGCCAGCGCGGGAGAGCCGAGCCAAGGGTATGGGGGCTGTACATGATGGTTCATGTACTTACCCGGATGGTGTACAGATCACACGGGACTTAAATGGCACTGGATGAATGATCGGGCTAGGTGTAGGAGACCGAACCTAGTTGAATCCCATACAGGAATGTGTGCTTTGTTTAAGGTGGTAAAAGGATAACCCTCGGCCTTAATCAAAAGTGAAATCATGGCAGAATGTGATGCCAATCCAATATTGCGCAGTAGAAAAACAAACTGGAGTTTGTGTTGTCTTTGTCAGAAGGACAAAAGAGGTGAGCACTTGACATCACCTCCAAGTCATCATGTCCTAGACCATGATGGGTACACAGTGCTGACAAGGAACATTCCCATGTTCAGTGAAATTAATGAAATGCCACTGATAATGGATCCAGCAAAGGCTGGATGAAGGTGATGGCATAGAGGCCACTCTCAGGAAAAATGCAGCAAAATACCATGTGAACTGTCGCTTGTTGTTTAACAACACTAAACTGGACCGTGCAAGAAAGCGACAATCCAATGACCAGACCAGCAACACTGAGACTAGTCGTGCAAAACTGCGCCGAACCAGTCATGACAATGAAGTTTGCATTTTCTGTGAGAAAGTGGCACCTGCATCTGATCTCAGACAGGCTAGTACTAAGGGCCTTGACTTGAAATTGCGTGAATGTGCAGAGATACTTAGTGATGGCAAGCTCCTTGCTAAGTTGACTGGTGGGGATGTCATTGCACAGGAGTTTAAGGTCCTACCTGAGGAGCCTTGAGAAAGACCAAGGTAGCACTGAGTCAGAATCAGATGTGTATCCACTAGTTCTGTCAGAACTGATGACATACATTGTTGAAAACAACCTTTGTTCAGATGATCCAGTCACATTTCGGCTGGCAGATATTTGCCACCTCTACCAACAACGTCTGGAACAATTAGGTGTAGAGTCACCAAGTGTAAATTCCACGAGACTCAAAGACAAACTTCTGGCAGAAATTCCAGAACTTGAGGCTCATAAATCTGGCAGAGATGTATTACTTGCATTTCAAAAGGATGTGGGAAAAGCACTTGCTCAATCATCTGATCTTTCAGAGGCAGTTATCATTGCTAAAGCAGCAAATATTCTCAGAAAGTCTATACTTGATCATCAGTCACGGTTTGATGGCACATTTTCTGAGGCTTGTGTACGAAATTCTGTGCCTCCTCTCTACTCAGTTTGTAGGGATGGTTGAGCATGGGGCTGACATCAAGTCACAGTTACGATTTGGAGCATCAAAAAGTCAGACCAGGCCATTGCACAGCTCATGCAGTTCAACTGCTACTCCCCGATACAAAGAGGAGCAACAACTCATAGACACTCCAAAGACAGAGAAACACCATTCCCAGTCTACATGGGACTCTCAGTCTATGCCAAAACCAGGAAGAGAAACCTGGTTGAAATGCTACATCAGTATGGCCTCAGTATCTCTTATGACAGAGTACTGGAGGTCTCTGCACAGTTAGGAGATGCCACAGTTAGCAAATATGTGGAGGAGGGTGTGGTCTGTCCCCAGTACTGCGAAAGGGTTGTTCACCACTGCAGTGATGGACAACATCGACCACAACCCATCTGCAACTACTGCCACTACCTCCTTCCATGGAACTAGCATCTCCATATTTCAGCACCCCACCAAGAGAACACTGGACAGGAAAGACAGCAACTAAAGTTTGCACCTGAGAAAGTGAGGTCGGTGCCTGAATTGCCGGACACATTCTAAAACATCTCACCAGCTTCCTTTCAAACAAAGAACCCTGTGCCACCAAACACTGCAATACCAAAGCCACCCACAGATATATCTTGGGGCCACAGCTTGCACTGGAGTATCAGTGGCTAGCCAAGAGTTGCCAACAGCTTACCAAATGTGGATGCAAAGCAGGCTGTCAGGAAAGGTGCAAGTGCTACAAGCTGGGTCTTCCCTGCACAGCTCTGTGCACTTGCAAATGTGAAGTCTAGATAAATATTGCCCTCTCTTCAGTAGATAATCTAGCTTGAGCATCAATGTGTCATGCTATGCCTACCTTCTTATCCTCAATTTTTCAAAGGTGTAGGTTGAGACCTATACATAGATTGGTTGCGTTTAGTCCGTATTTCTCTTCTTTTCTTTTTATGGTTACAGTCTTAGACACAATGTTGTATGTGACCATACCACTACTATTTCAGTTGAAAATAGCATATTAGTTAAACTGTCTGATCACATGAATATACCATTAAATAAAAACAGTTGGTCTCTATGTCTGCTAGCGCTGTGGATAGAAAAAAAAAACTTTTATGGCAACCATTTTGTACGCCATCTTGGTTACAATTCATTTAGTAAGGGTTTTCAATAAAATGTGTGGTATGGAACATTTTATAACCTAAAGTCGAGGTTTAAAAAAAAAAAAACTGGCATATTCCATCCAATAGATGCTCCCAAACCAGTGAATCTCAACATAGATGGCGGCCATTTTGAAAAATAGCCGCCATCTTGGATTTTCAGGTGGCCAGCGCCCTTTTCTAAGAGAGCATAGTCTTAGGAATGTTTGTGCCAAATTTCATGCTTGTTTCACTATCTGAACGATTTTTACAGCAATCTGCTGCACTATATCTCGTGCAGAGAGGCTCTTTGTTCAACGCACTCCAGCGACAACTGGTAACATGGATGACTTTAGGCCAGAACAAAGAAGGAAACTCTGGTAACTGTGCGACGGTCAGATGTTGAGCTTTACTGTGAAAGATCATTTCATGATAGAGAATGTTCGACATAAACCACTGACAACCTCGGTTAAGGTGGAAAGGAAACTTCAATAGCACGTCGAAGACTGCGAGAAGGAGGCTTAGGCTACACTGTAGGAAGTCTGCAAAACAGCCTTGTTTAAAGGAAACTCATAAAGAACAGCGCCTAAGTTTTGCGTAGAAGAATGGAGTACGGTGGTGCTGCACACGAAACGAAGCCAGCTTTACGTCATCATCGTTCAGCTGTATGGGGAAAGCTAGAGCCAACTAGAGATAGCAAGGTATGTGAGAAACTAGTTAAATCGATATCACGTAATTGCAACAAGTCATTAATAATAAAGGATCTTATACTAAATATTAAATTGGTATTCACAGTCAAGCTGCTATTTCACTTAGAACTATCAGAGACATTGTTTCTAGAACATTTTTTTAAAGTCATTGTAGTCTACTCTTGCAGCCCTATTTGAAGTGGAGATTTATGTTTTTTGGAAATTCCTTATATTCCTGTTGTTACTGTGGTGTTGTAAACGTAATCTGTTGATAATACTTTGTGTGCAGACTGTTGTTTCAGATAACAGCTTAATTTGTAATATGCCTTTTTGATTCTTAGGTGTTTTATAAGATTCTCCACAAAATCAGTAATCCATTTTTTATTACTTACGTCAATATACACGAAAAAAATAAAGTAGTACTATAATTTCTGGGTTCCATTGATTCTCCACAAAATCAATAATCCATTTTTTTATTACATCAATATACACGAAAAAAATAAAGTAGTACTATAATTTCTGGGTTCCATTGATTCTCCACAAAATCAATAATCCTTTTTTTATTAATTACATCAATATACACGAAAAAAATAAAGTAGTACTATAATTCCCGGGTTTCATTTTGTATGGACCTATTTTTCACGTATAGCAGGCTTACTTGCGGTTACTTTTGTAACAGAATGTTAGTTGAGGTGAAAGTTTTTGGAATAAGCATTCTTGTTTAAGAGGTTTATAAGATTTTCCACTAATAAATTAGTAATTTATTTCTTCTTTTCATTGCTTCTGTCAATATTGGGGAAATATAGAAGTGGTACTACTAACCGTAGTTTTCATACGTATTATTGTCATCTTAGTGATAATAATAGCTTGCACCGGGTTTTGTTTCATTTGTTTCTGATAAAATAACAGTTAAGTAACTTCTAATCAATCAGAGTAATGAAAAAGTCGAAATGTAGGGGTTTTTAATGTTAATTTGAAAATGAAATGATATCTTGAGAAAACAGCACCAAAATTCCCTTGAGTTGCCAGATCTTACGTGATTTTCAATGAGCGTACGAAATTTTTAGAAATCAGACCCCATAGCTTTGTAGTTATCTATAGAAGTGATTCTCTCCAGATAATACCAATTTTGGTCATTCTAGCATTCACAACGAGCTTATCCTTGCTATTTTACAGTGAGGTTGTTGCGTTCCATATTTGCAAATAAAAAGGAAATGATGAATTTTGTTTAAACCGAAAAGAGTAAGGGTACTTGGTCATCTCTGAAGCAGTTTTATGCGGTTAATCAGTCATGGATCTAATAAGAGGAAATTCTGTCTGTCTGTCTCCCCTATATGTGTTGTA
>NC_089753.1:68735354-68815354 GCF_040412425.1 Macrobrachium rosenbergii
CAAAATGTTTTATGTATCCAGATCCCTCTCGGCTTCATTATGAAAACCGCATAAATCAGGGTACTAAATCTGCCCTTGAGGAATGATTACCTCCATTCATCTTGATATATAAGTTATTCAATTCTCTTCACTTGCATCGTTCTCTGTATTCTGCCGTGCTATCATATTTTGTCAATCATCAAAGCGTCATTTTTGTTATAGAATATCATTCATCATACAAAATGGGTCGTGGAACATGGGCAAGAGTCTATAAGCTTGAAAAGTTATTTTCCATCCGTGAAATAAGAAAGCAAGAAATTAAAATGATAAATATAAAAGAATATGAAACCAGAAATGGCGGTCAGAAAAGAAAAGCAACGGCTCGTAGACCTTTAAAATGGTGTTACGTCTCTTAAGCAAATATATCACAAATTTCTTCTCCACAGATAGTATTTATTGTAGCGATTGTACTTAACAGTACAGAGAGAGAGAGAGAGAGAGAGAGAGAGAGAGAGAGAGAGAGAGAGAGAGAGAGAGAGAATTTGTATATATTGGCCTTGAGAAGGCGCGTGCCACAGAACCTTTTCCTTTGTCAAAGTTTGCAGTTTATGAATTTGTCGGTTAAATAAGTTTCACCGTCATGTCATTGAACTTCGAATTCTCTGCAGGTTCCATTTCTGCTATGATGCCTCTGTTCATCTGTGTCCTTCCCCTTCTTATCCTTAACTCTATTTCTTTAGGTCTGGGCTCTGAAGCCGTATTGACCATAACTGGAAAATAAATCTGACAAGAAAAGATTCGAAGTATCGACAGTATCAATAAAAGGAGAAACTAGATTATTGCGGTGGGCCCCTTGACAGACGAGAGCCAAACAATAATTCCAAAGGATGCGCTCTATAAAACATTTACGCTTTCAGCTGAAGGTCAGATTTTATTAAATAGAACAAACTACACCCTCTCTTATATACAACTGGAATACCACTAAAATCCTTTTCCTTCAAAAAACAATAAATCCTTTTTGCAAGAGTCTCTTCATTTCGTGCCTGTGATTTCCTAATAACTGTAAAGCTCACCTCGCACTCGGTCTGCGGGGCATGAAGTATTTAGGCTTGACAAGAGCATTCTGCTTTTAGTCAGAATTCTGACATTTTCTTTGTACTGTACATGCCGTGGCCGAGAAAAAAAAATCGGCTTGACACAGTTTGTATAGATTCACTGGTACACGTTCTATGAAAAGCTTTTCTATAATCTTTCAGTGGACTTGTTTTACAATAAAGGATTAAAACCCTGCTAAATTTACAGGATATTTTAAAGACAAACTTTAAAACATCTCGCATAAAGGGACGTAGAACAAACGATCAATCGAATGATAAAAAGACAGATGATTTATAGGTGACGAACTATTTGTAACGCAGATTTTGTCGTTTGTTGCGCATGTTGCATTGTGTTTTTCTTTATTCCAAGTAATAATTTTAAGCGAACTTAAAGACTTAAAGTCACTTACTTTCTGGAAATGCTTTTGATCATTTGTTTAATTAGCATGATAACAGTTGTTGGCATTCTTTCCATCATTTTTCATTGAGTACGCACCTAAATCGTTGGGGAAAAATGAATGATTTCAAAATAACTAAAGATTTCTAAACTTGCGCGATTGTTTCTAGCACAGTTCATATTACAAAACGGCGGACAAGAAATAATAAAGCAAAGAATGCGTTGATGAGTTGGTTTACTAGATGAAGTGTGTATGACTAAGAGTTCTACCGCCATTAAAAATGTTGGCTGCGTAAATCAGTATGATTCGTGTTAAGTCTCCTGTCAGAGGACGCACTCATTGGCTTGTCTTATGTGGTGAATTGTATTCCTCCATTGGCCTCTGAAACCTTGGAATTTATCATCATCATCTTTCTTTCTTGTTTGACATTTTTAACCTAGGGGTTTTGGTTTTGAAAATAATATAAAAAAAAAAACTATTTGATATTAGCATAATACTTATATAAATATTTGAAAGTATAAACATTTCTACAATTCATAAACCTTTTTAGAAAGTAACAGGGACATGAGTCACATGGTGTTATAAATCTGTATTCTTACATTTGAATGAGTGTTGATGTAGAATATCTGTTTCTATAACTATTGTTTATGTTTTCTTAAAAATTTTAAAATTACTAATGTAATGATGTAGAATATATAGGCAAATTAGATAGAAAAGAGAGAGAGAGAAAGAGAGAGATGTAAGAATACAGTAAATAGGGAGGCAGAGATAACAGTGATAACGCTTAAAAGCTATTGTTATTATCGTGATTCAAATACGCTGATCGAGGCAGGATTTTGCATGAACTCAAAAGCAGTATATTGTGTTGAAGCCATAAAAACGATCATAAAAGTGGGAAATAGTGGCCTCGTGATTGAGTTAACTAAATCATGAGTCAGCACAGCCAGAAAGCTTACAGCAGCTGGTTTTATAACCCTGCCTTCTCAGGAGGTGTTTTCATGGAAATTCCAGGAAATTGGGGGCTGGACAAAGTGATGTACTTCTACAACCTCCAATCAAACATACTAGGGAGGGGTCTTTCACACGCCTTCCTAAGATCACCTCCAGTCAAGTCCTCTAAGGAGAGATTTGAATCACACCAACTACAGTCCTTCCAATCAACTATTTGAAGGGGAGGCCTTGCTGATAAATTCTTCCAATAAGTCTAGCAGGAGGTCGAGATTGCAGATAACAAGAATTCCAGGGTTCAACAGGCTGGAGACCGCCAGAAGAGAACAGATCAGAACTGTGTCCTTCAAGGGAGAGTGCGTCTCCCCTCGCTTCCATGTTCCCCATATAGACTGAGTCAAGTTAATTACTCCAGAGTGATTTCGTTTGATACCACTGTAACTTGTTAATTTTGTACTGATCCTTATAATACTAAGTTCCAATTAAAGTGAAGAAATTACCGATCTCGTCTCTGTATGCCTTTCTGAGAGATATCAATACTTAAAATAATTAATCTAAGGGAGATAGTACATCATCAGCGATAGCGATGCAGAAGGACACACTTAGAAGAAATCAAGGTAAAAAGTGAGACTAAAAACATACAACAGAGGAGAAAGATCTTAACAATGGTGGCAGCATAGTTGGATCCAGAAGGCGAGACAAAACAAATGAACATTAATGAAATTATTAGTGCAATTATTTAAATTACAGTGAAACAAAATTCTACAAAACGAACTTAGATTTTTTACGATGGTGAGCAAAACATATCTAAAAAGAATAAAACCCTACAATAGAACATCGAACAAAAGTTATATGAAGAAATAGCATGTTACAAGAGAGTGTCGAGTGTGAATAAAAACAGTATTAGTGCGTCCCGAAGTAGCAAAAAAAAAAAGACATTGAGAACTGTTACCGTCAACAAGACCCCGACAGCGATAATAAGCCCAGTGTTTGCGAAGTTTCATCGAGGTGATTGAAGAAAAACAACGCAGAGAACTTTCAACAAGATTCCGAAGGCGGAAAACCACAGCGAAAAACATCGCAGACGTAGTGAAATTATTTTTTACGAGGATATGGCGGCGAAAGAATCACCGCGAAAGCACAACATTTTAGCGATATCACCATAATCACCACAGTAAGTCAGCAAGAAGTCAGCAAATTAATATACTGTTCACCCTCTCTCTTAATAAGTGAAGAAGTGAAGATATGTTTCCTTTTACATCTTTCTATAAGATTGAAGCTCTAGAAAACTCTCTCTAGTGAATAAAATTCCTTTTGCATAAATACCAGCATTACTCTCTCTATGATAATTAATTATTTAGTAAATAATTTAGATAGGGAATTTGTTTTTTTTTTCTCACTCGGTTGGTGATGATTATTTGAGGAGTTATACATAAAACTGTGTACTCATTGTGATAAATTTTGATGATATGATGCCCAGTTTCATATAAAAATTTTCTTTTGTGTATTGAAAAAGGTTTTACTTGTGCACTTGAACTCAGTAGAGAATTTAATTTTTTTTACTGTGACAATTTGACAAATTGTTTTAATTTTGGTACAATATAACACATTTTTTTTTTTATAATTGATGTACTCTGATTGAATAAATATTTGTGTGGCCATGCAAAGAGTGTTTGACGAATTACTGAACACTGTTAGACATTCACATTACGATTTAAGACCGTCGACAATTAGACGAAGTCGATTTTCAAGACTAAATTCCCGCTCCGCTGTAGTGCAAGGAAATGCCAACAATAATAACACAAATAACCAGAACCAAAATAGTGTTAATCATTCTAATACTACTACAGTAATAATAATAGTAACAATGCTAATAATACTAATATTACTCGCACTTTACAATTTTACAATGTGAATCAGGCGGCAGTAATAACGGCCGCCACACACTTCAGTGGACAGGAGGATGATTAAAATCCTGACAAAAGTAGACTCGAATCCTATACTGTAAATCATTGGCTAGCAGATGCAAATAGTCGTATAATTTCAGGGGGAATAACAGATGAAAGAGCTAAAATAAATGAAGCCTTGTTGCTCGTCAGCTCAGAACATGGAGACGCACATAAGACTTTGAATTCCACAAGTTTTAGCAAACTTAATAACTATGTAGAATTTAAAGAAATTTGTTTATCACTCTGGGAACCAGTAAATAAGACTGACAGTTTATATAACATAACTAGATTTCTTAACCCACAATATAAAACAATTGCTAATTTGTACGTAAGCGTGGAGAATGCAATAGAGAAAATAACCGAAGACTTAATGAAGACAGGCATTACTATAGGAGACAAGACTCAGTTTGGGGATAGTGCCCGTAACTTAGTTGAGCTACATGGTTTAAATTACTTGTCATTTGGAACAATATATAATGCCCTTGGAGAAGAGGAAAAGAAGGCTTTCAGAAAAATAAAACTTGATCCCAAGAAAACAAGCCTTCAAACATTGAAGACAATGAGAGAAGAAATCCAAAGGAAAGAGATAAATCTATCCAAGGAATTTGTGGGAACAACGGAAGCACAAAATGAAAGGAAAGTCAGAAATAATAATCCTATTTTTAAAATGAATAATAAGTTTTATGATAATTTCAGACAAGTAGGAAATAGACCAAATACCTTCCAAGGGAAATATGCCCAAAATACTAAAGAAAATGGAATCCAGATCAAAAGGGAAGAAACAATCTAACAAAGGGTGGACCGCACAAACCTTATAGATATGGTCAAAACTCAAACACAAACACTTCAACCCAAGTGAACTATTCTGCTCAAGGGCGAGACCAAAGACAGCCTGTGAAAACTGCGGGTATACAAATCATTTTGCAAATGAGTGTAGAAAACCTAGAGTCTGTACGGTTTGTAAGAAAGTAGGACATTTAACAAAGAATTGCTGGTTTAAAACACAAGAAGGAAATAAAGAAATAGTTGAATTAAGCAGTAATCGCTCAACATCAAATAAGTCTTCAAAATCAATGACAATTTATCCCTACACAGAATAACACAAGAAAGTCCCTTCAAGAAGATAAATTAAGAGTAGAAGAATTAGCAAAAAGGAGAAGTGAAGGTTGATCCGCACTATTCAAATTGCAGAGTAAAGAAGTTGTATTTTCCATGGATGAAGAAGAAATAATAAGAAAGGATTTACCTATCATCAAAGTTCCAATACAGAATAAATTATGTACTGTCCTTATGGATTCAGGTAGTACTGTAAGCATAATTGATAAACACACATTAACAAATTACTTAGGCGTTAAAGAAACGCTAATTCAGGGTCAAAGCAAAATAATAAAAGGAGTAGCGGGTAAACGGATTAAAAGTTTAGGAAATGTGAACTTAGAAATAGACCTTTCGTCACATAAAACTGTTGAAAGTTTTATAGTTCTAGAAGACAGATTCTTTCCCGCACAGGTGTTGTTCTCATATAAATTAATGAAGAAATGTGGAATTACACTAAATTTCAGAGAAGGAAGAATTAACCTGACACAAGATAATAAAAAGAGCGTGTGCTTTACGCTTGAAGAAGAAAAGTTTCACCCAAATCTGATTAATTTGTCTGAGACGACTTCAACAAGCGAGAAAGACATACATAAAATAACTTATCATCAAGAGAACAAACAAATTAAAGTGGATGGTAATGGAAAGGAGAAATTTCCACAATTACAGACTAGAAATTTAAGATGTGCACATCCAGAAATTATACCCTCCAACAAAAAAAGTGACCCAGAAATAAATAAAGGTGATCCCCAATGTTCTGAATATGACGAGGAACAAGACATTTATGATCATATATATGCAGAGATAAATATAGAATATTATAGCAATGTAGTAATCAGTTGTGATAATGAAGGGAAATTAGTAAATAAGGTACTGTTATTAAACAAAATAAATAAAGTAGATATAAATTATATAATAGCAGTAACTGAAGAAACTAGTATAGGTGCAGAACATTGTTACTTTGCAGAGATAAAAGGTGAAGAAGTATGTTGTGTAAGCACTGCTGATGATAATAAATTACAATTTATACTAAACAGACAGGTAATTTTGCATCCAAAGTGTTTAACAAAAAAACATCTGAGGGGAAAAGAAGAGATAGAAATTAAAGACGTTCTTTTGCTAAATGAAGAGTTGCCAGAATTTGTTAGGATGGATAATTCTTTAGTCCACATGAAGGGTGATACTTGTGAAGTTTATGTCCAGAACTACTCAGATAACTAACACTATATGCAGGCATTGTCTTTTGCAAAGGAATACCTATTAACAATCCATTACTAACATTAGAAGAAGAAGCATTTTTCTCTGTAACTGGTCAGACATCTGAAATAATCAAAGAAGTGAATAAAACAGATTTTCCAGAAAGCAAAGATAGATTAATTCAAGTATTAGAAAAATACAGAGATGTAATAGCAATAGAAGGAGATAAATTAGGTAGAACAAATGTCCTAAGACATAAAATTGTATTAGATGATGGAACAAAACCATTCTTTATTCCTAATTACAGATTACCAATAAGCCAAAGACCCATAGTTGATAATTTGATAGAAGAAATGAAGAAAGATGGGGTAGTCATTCCTTCTAAATCTCCATATAATTCTCCATTACTACTTGTTCCAAAGAAAGATGGAAATTGGAGACTTGTGATAGATTATAGAAAGTTAAATTCCAACACCATCCCAGATAGAATGCCAATGCCAGTGATTCAAGATATGTTAGCTCAATTAGGAGGTGCAAGGATATTTTCATCTTTAGATTTACTTAGTGGATACTGGCAAGTACCTTTAGACAAAGAGTCGAAACCATACACAGCTTTCAGCACACATAAGGAACATTTGCAATTTGAAGTCATGCCATTTGGACTCAACAATGTTGCAGTTTACTTAGATGGTGTTATCATTTTTAGCAAAGACTTAGAAAGTCACCTCAAAACGTTAGAAATAGCCCTAGAAAGATTAAGAAGAGCAGGATTAAAAATCAAATTAAAGAAATGTCCATTCTTAATGAAATCTTTGGAATACTTAGGACATGTAATCAGTGAAGATGGTCTGCGAATGCAAACAGGCAAGATAAAGGCAATAGTTGAATATCCAGCTCCTACCAATTTGAAAGCATTGAGACGATTCCTAGGAATGGTAGGCTACTATAGACCTTTCATTAAGGGCTTTGCTACAATAGCCAAACCATTAACAGAATTAACAAAGAAAGATGTCAAATATGAATGGAATAAAGAACAAGAGACAGCCTTCCAAACACTAAAGAGTAAAATGACCAGGAATCCTGTACTAGTCTACCCAGATTTCTCCAAAGACTTTTACTTAGCCTGTGATGCCTCAAGTACCGGGCTAGGGGCTGTATTATTACAAAAGGACAAAACAAGAATGAGAGCAGTATATTATGCCAGTAGAGTTTTGAATGCTGCAGAGAGAAATTACAGTACAATGGAAAGAGAATGTTTAGCATTATACTGGGGTCTATGGAAATTTAAACAAATTTTAGGACATAAAGTCAATGTACTTACTGATCACAAACCAATTTGTGATTTGTTTAAGAAGAGAACTTTTACAAATAACATGAAGTTCAATAGATGGTTCATTGGTGTGCTAGAATTTGCACCAGAATTCAGATATATCCCAGGAAAATTTAATACACTAGCAGATGCATTATCCAGATCCCAAGAAGAAACAGAGAAATGTATTACCACTAATACTTTTGGTTTTAGCTGTCAAGTGGTAGACTTAGATTTAGAAAGAGTACAAATAAAACAAGGGATGGATACAGCAATCAGGTATATAATAGGACAATTAATGACAGATGAATCTTTAAAACCTGATTTTGTTTTAATCAATGGATTATTGTATAAAAGACCAACAGAGAAGAATGGTTATTCTCGTCTATACATCCCAAAAACACTAATCAGAGAAGTTTTAGAACTAACACACTCATACAAGTTAGCTAAACATCCTGGAATCAAAAAGACAAATAGAATCATAACCAGAAACTATTTTTGGCCCCATTGTAGTGAAGATGCCAAGAACTTTCTACAAAATTGTGTAGTTTGTAATAGAAATAAAGGTAACGTAAATCCAAAAGCTCCACTTGAAAAATACCCATCGGAGCTGAATCCATTTCAGGTCGTATCTATGGACTTTTTAGGTCCATATCCTACCACTGTTAGAGGGAATAAACAAATATTAGTCTTTTTAGACTATCTAACAAGATATGTAGAAATTGTACCAGTAAGAAATAGAGATGCAATTACAGTAGCAGAAGCTCTTAAATCTAGAATTATTACGAGACATTCATGTCTACAATTTCTTCTTTCTGATAACGCAGCTGAATTTACTAGTGAACTTTTAAGAAATTATGTGAATTTTATGAGATAAATAAATGTCAAATCACAGCATACAAACCAAGTTCAAATGGAGCAGTAGAGAGAACGAATCGTAAGATGAAAGATATCCTGAAAACTTTAGTTAAACCTAATACAGAAGACTTGGGATTTAGGTTTGGAAGACGTACAGTTTACTATAAACAATACTGTAAATGAAACAGTAGGAGAATCACCACACTACTTGTTATACGGTTACGAGAAGAGACTACCAAATACGTTACTAGATGATGCCACACCACCCCGACATACTTATAATTATGATGACTATATTCCCTGGAAAACTAGACGTACGTATGAAACGATCAAACAGACGAGGACTGGACTTAAGGAAGCTCAGAGTGTCCAAGCAAAGTACTATGACAAAAATACAGCTAAACCAAAAATTGTAGTAGGTGCTCAGGTATATGTTCAAAATCATGGTCTAGAAGGTCCTAATGTAAAGGTATCCCAAAATTTCATGGTCCTTATAGAGTATTAGAAGTGTCGAAATTAAATAAGCTAAAGATCATAAGTGAGAGTGATCTAAAAGAAAGAATTGTTCATACCAATCATGTAAAGGTAATAAAAACAGACTCTTGGTCCAATAAAAGAATAGTTGAATTATTGAAAGAAGATAAACAGGAACCAATAAATAACAAATACAACTTAAGAAAAAGATAAATTGATGTAAAGTGTTGAACTGTTATATATAAACATTATATGTAGACATTAAAATACCTCATGTATATAGAATATCTGATAAGGCTTATTCTTACAGATACAAACATGCGGTTCTTCTTGGTTATCATAACACTGCTTTATGTGTCATCCGAGGTGGTGATACGGAAGGGTGCACTACTAGAGAAAAAGGGATCTGTGAAATTAATAAAAGACATTGGTATTGTAAGTATTGACATTACATCAGTGCTTATCAGTGAAGTGACATTGAAAGATGTTCAAAAGGAATTAAAATTTGTAATTAAGAAAAGTGAAAATAACAGTGTTTTACCATTGTTGGAAAAACTAGATAATGACATAGGAAGTGTGTTAAATACAAGATCCAAAAGATCCCTCTTACCTTTTATAGGGACAGCACTTAATCAATTGTTTGGTGTTGCGACTGATTCTAATGTAGAAAAAGAAAGGGAGCGTGTAGGCAAACTAGAGAAATGGGCAGCAACAAGGGGCATTGTTATCAATAAGGTAATCCAGTATCAAAACTTAAATGATCACGAAATAGGAAAACTAAAGGTATTCATTAATGAAGTAAATCAAAACATTAGCTGAGAGTTTAAGATAATAATCAATGAACAATATTTAAATACCTTTATGAATAATGTTAGAACTCTCTTGCAAGACCACAAAAATATGTTAAATGCCCTTTTATTAGCCTATAAAGGAATTTTAAGCCCAACATTAATTAATCCAAGGGAATTAGAGAGCATAATTAGTGAATTTTTGGTAGAAAGACATTATACCCCAATGGTAAAGGATGTCATGGTCTATTATAGTTTGATAACCACAAAGGTGGTTAAAAATGAGATTATTCTAGTGTTACCATTTAATAAAAAAGATGCAGATGTACTGATGTCCATACATCCTTTTCCCATGTTGATAAAGGAAAATGTAATGATCTCAAATGTCAACCACATCAATTTTGCATTAGAAGAACATGGGCTAATGATGTCATTTATTACTGATGTTCATTTAAGAGAATGTATATTTTGAAAGATAAGGAGTACATCTGCATTATATGCATATATATATATATATATATATATATATATATATATATATATATATATATATATATATATATATATATATATATATATATATATATATATATATATATATATGTGTGTGTATGTCTTTTGATTCATTCATAATGTGTGAATTTTCTACCATATATTCCTAATTGATTTTTTTTACATTAGTACATTGACACAGTTCGTGTAATTTAAATATATTTTTTTGAGAGTATTACTTGATGGACAATCATATAACTGCCTTGTTTTATATATGTGATTTTGCAATCATCCATTGAACTGTATTCTTTTTGTCACACTGAGGGCTGCGTGAGGTAGCGTGACCGAGTGATGTAATGATGTAGAATATATAGGAAAATTAGATAGAAAAGAGAGAGAGAGAAAGAGAGAGAAAGAGAGAGACATAAGAATAAAGAGGGAGGCAGAGAGAACAGTGATAACGCTTAAAAGCTGTTGTTATTATCGTGATGCAAATACGCTGATCAAGGCAGGATTTTACATGAACTCAAAAGCAGTATATCGTGTTGAAGCCATAAAAACGATCATAAAAGTGGGAAATAGTGGCCTCGTGAATAAGTTAACTAAATCATGAATCAGCACAGCCAAAAAGCTTACAGCAGCTGGTTCTATAACCCCGCCTTCTCAGGAGGTGTTTTCATGGAAGTTCCAGGAAATTGGGGGCTGGACAAAGTGATATACTTCTACAACTTCCAATCAAACATACTAGGGAGGGGTCTTTCACACACCCTCCTAAGATCACCTCCAGTCAAGTCCTCTAAGGAGAGATTTGAATCACACCCACTACAGTCCTTCCAATCAACTATCTGAAGGGAAGGCCTTGCTGATAAATTCTTCCAATAGGTCTAGCAGGAGGTGGAGATTGCAGATAACAAGAATTCCAGGTGTTCAACAGGCTAGAGACCGCCAGAAGAGAACAGATCAGAACTGCGTCCTTCAAGGGAGAGTACGTCTCCCCTCGCTTCCGTGTTCCCCATATAGACTGAGTCAAGTTAATTACTCCAGAGTGATTTTGTTTTATACCACTGTAACTTGTTAATTTTGTACTGATCCTTATAAATACTAAGTACTAATTAATGTGAAGAAAAACCGATCCCGTCTCTATATGCCTTTCTGAGAGATATCAATACTTAAAATAATTAATCTAAGGGAGATATTACATCATCAGCAATAGCGATGCAGAAGGACACACTTAGAAGAAATCAAGGTAAGAAGTGAGAGACTAAAAACATGCAACAAAGGAGAAAGATCTTAACACTAATAAACAGCAAGCCCAAGTGGTAAGATACTTTTCCTTTTATGAAACAAGTAAATTTCCGTTCGTTGGAAAACATTCTCAAAGACACCGTAAGTTTTTATTACTTGCAGTTTTTGAGAAGTCACCAATGGCTGTTTAAAAAAGATTTCACTAGCTGTTGCAAAGTGGCATATTTCCCATCGAAATTTTTCCATAAAGATGAAATAGTGAGATATTAAGTGGCTCTCTATAATGACTATAGACTCTGAATTCTGAAACATTTCTTTTTGTGAAAGATCAAGCCAGTTCTTACTCTAAATGGAAATGTTTTTGTTGCAGTTCTCACGAAAATTTTCTCACTTATATGCTTGTAGCATTCATGTCTAATTATAACAAGGAAATACGAGTGGCAAAGAAACTGCAATGTATGAAACCTGGGTATACTTTCCGGAGCTTGTAACACGGTAACAGATTGGCTAATCCAAATTAGTAACAATGGGTATAAATTCAGTTATATAGAAATCCTTTTCCCTTTATACATTTGCATTTTGTCCACAGATAAAAAAAAAAGAAAAGAAATTAGTTTTCAAATTCATGTTTTAAAGAGCGTTGTGTTTGTAGCCCTGAGTATAGTGATGATGGAATCCATGTAATTAGGAGTACAAACAATTAATTAAAATATCCTGATACTGCATTGCACACTGCATAATCCTTTTACTGGGCAAGTGACCGTTAAGAGTCACATAAATACTTTGTAACAAAATGTCTGCAGAATCCTTCAGAATGACATCATGAGTGTGGGTTTTTGGCTGACCAATCAGGACGCTTAACGATATGTATGACGTAGCAGCACAGGACTGGCCATTTGAAATGAATTGAATATAGAATTTAGGCCAAAGGCCAAGCATTGGGAATTATGAGGCCATTCAGCGCTGAAACCGGAATAGACAGTAAAAGGTTTGAAAAGTGGAACAGGAGGGAAATATTGCAGTTGCACTATGAAACAACTGTTAGGAGAGGGTGGAAAGCAAAATGGAAGAAAGAATATGAAAGGAGGTACAGTAAAAGGAACGAAAGGGGTTGCAGCTAGGGGCCGAAGGCACGCTGCAGAGAACCTTACAGTGTACCACACGAGGAACACTGACGGCACTACCCCCTTACGAGAGTAACGGGAGACTGGCCATTTGGTGGTATGAGCGCAACAAAGAATCAGTTGCTGTTCAGGGTGTTTCACTCAATGTGCGTTACAGATTCCCCCACCCCCCACTCCTACAGTAATGGTAGTGATTTAGTTCTTTACAGGCTCTAGGTGAGTAGTTGTACTAACTACTAAAGCGCCATATGTTTATGTTGTTGTGATCATTATAAGTAGCAAAAAACAGGCGAAAAAGCAGTGCCAAGAATGGACGTTTGATGGTTACCCTCTGTTCCCTTCAGGACAGAAAACGGGCAATTTGCCCACACACCCAACTTTCTGCATGACTGTTATTGATCACATGGCCCAATAATGGGATGCATTCTTACGACTAATAAGACTGGAAATTTCAGGTCATTTATAGTTTGTGTAGGAATTTACAGGCATGAAATTTACGTATGTGAGTTTTCGCGTTAGTGTTATTTTTTTTAATGAAAATTTGTAAAAAGTGCTAGTTATGCAGGTTTATTTCCCACAATTCGATGTTTTTAAATTATGTGCTATGGGAAATAACTATGCAAAAATATGTCCATGAAATTGAGCATTTTCAGGGTTACTTCGCTAAAAGTGATTATTAGCATGCAATATCACGTACAGTTATGCACGTTTATTTGACCAAACTTTGACGATTTTGTGCTATACAGAATAAGATGTGAATTCATAAAATGTCATTTGCACAGCATCGTGCATGAAGGTGGGTATTTTCAGAGCTGGTCCGTCAAAAGTGATGGTTAGCTTGTGTTAGCATTCTTACTACATTCAGTTGTGCATGTTTTACTCAAAATGCGACATATTGGTGCCATATATCATCTGAAATCAAAACTAGGCAACATTTACGAACATGGGGCTGGAGTATGATTATTTTTGCTGTTAATTCGTTTAAATTAATAATTTTCACAAGTTAGCATTTGTTATCAAGGAGAGTTATGCATGTTTATTAGCATAAAATGCGACAGGTTTGTGGTATGTACTACGTGTAATCATAAAACTAGGCACGGCTTATATACCACGGTGTAGGAAAGTGCTTATTTCCTTTGTTTATTGTGAATTAGGAACTCTGAGCATGCTTTTTATTGTCATGTTCAATATATTTTCGTTGACATGCGACCACAATCATCAATGGTACACGTAACATTTACGAGTCTACTCTTATCAGTTTTCATCTATAATGTTCTACGAGAGCTCCTGGCTTGTCCCCAAGAATTCAACTGACAGTGATGTCGACCTTGAGGCCCTTGAGGACCGAGACACAACTTACACCCTACCCCATATGTCCAAAATTGTCTAATGAGGAGGGCAAGGCCATTGCAGTGCCAGGCACCAGTTCTGGTGAAGGCAAACAGATAAGATGCAAAGGTGAGTATTTCAAGGGTTGCTACATGTGATGTACATAATTTCAGCCATTAAATTGATGTGAATGTACTTACTGTCGACCCATACAATTATGAAATGTATATAATGTCCGACATACTTCTCTGAGAGAAAGAGAGAGAATGATTACATGTTGCCATGTCTCTAACTTGTTTTCCATCTCGCAGCGCAATCAAAGGAGGGCCGCCTTATTGTGACACAGGACGCGACTCTCCTAGATGACCAAGACCTTGTAGACCTCGTTGATGAGACCTCTCTGGAAAGTAGGAGTGCCTCCATGTAGAAGGACGACGACATTACCCTGCACCCCTGCCGGAATATGTGCATCTCTTGTCAATCCCCACTTCATTTGCCTATACTCAAGCATCAGACTTGGGCATGACAATCCCGACTCCCCACCCCGCCCTTTTGCTTTGCCTCCCTGTACACAAGGGCCTTGGGTACGGGGAGGACACGGTGTTGCTTCCATGCACCACTACTATTTTGTTGTCTTTCCATCTACAGACTACAAAGTCAGAACAGAGTAGTATTCAAATGCCCTCCTTGGTGCCTTGTGCTTTGCATGACCTTTTTATCTGTTAGTAGGGGCCTTCATATGTGGTTGCCAACTTCATTATTATTGTTGTTCTAGTGTACATTCCCATTAATTTTTGTATATTTGTATGTAACTATTATTAGTCTAGCTTACATTCCTTTCAATTTCAGGTAAAAAAAAGTGGTTAGAATTATCTGTATCTTAGTTTTCCTATACTTTATGTCAGTGCCAAATTACAGCATTTTTATTTGCATTTTTTTAAGTCAGTGCCAAATTACAGCATTTTTGTGTGTTTTTTTTTATTTCTCTAGAAATGAGTATTATTTAAACGTTCATAAATATTATTTGTTTCTTGTTTTATTCGAAAAAATAGGGGGATATAAAAAAACGAACGCTCAAAGTTAAAGCATTTATTTAGTAAACCTGAACCAACGTGAGGTAACACTCACAGCCAAGTAAAATCCTATCTTGAACTAAAGCACATTCCCAGAAAGGCAATGATGCCGCCCAGATATTTGGCATCTTAGGCACTGCCTACCAATCCCCCTATTCCTCAAATACCTCGGATTCTAAAAATAGAAGAAACTATCAATCAACGAGACCAACATAATGGTTAAATAACAGCTGTGTTGAATAAATATATAAAAGTTTTCATTAGGTTAATAGCACAATTAAATAATCTCGCAAAATATACAAAAAAATGATTGATAAAAGGTTCAGGATACGATTTTATTTTTAAGGATTGATGAAAGTGCACCAAAATAATAGGGCAACTCCCAAGCCTTGTTTCATGTGCCAAACGGAACGAGACATAGCCGAAAGAATGCCTTGCGCTGGTTTGTTCAGCTGAGAAATCCATTAATGTTCAAAAACGCACCCAACAGTTACCAAATTTGGTATCATCTTGAACGGCGGTTCCTTAGACGTAGCATAGGATCCTCATATCTAGCCCACCAG
This sequence comes from Macrobrachium rosenbergii, assembly GCF_040412425.1. Classification (NCBI taxonomy): domain Eukaryota; kingdom Metazoa; phylum Arthropoda; class Malacostraca; order Decapoda; family Palaemonidae; genus Macrobrachium; species Macrobrachium rosenbergii. The sequence continues at coordinate 68,751,270 of NC_089753.1, forward strand.
TAATTACGAAAGAAGGGCTGATGAACGTGAAGTCTCACAGGAATCTCATGGTCAAATAATCAGTACTGTGAAACAGCAAACGACTTCGAGTACTGAAAGTAAGATTTACGTTAGAATGAGGCCCAGTGAGTGTCTTGTGCTCGCCGTGAAGAGTGAAAGGAATCTGCCCCGTCTTGGCTCACCCTCGCTCAGGTAAACAGTAGTTTGAAGCAAAGGTGGCGATGAAACACGCAACTAGCACTCAAGGTAGTTACGCTCGGAAAAGTTCTGTACATGGAATCTCGAATTAATTGAGCACACAGGCATAATCAAGAAATTTTTAATAATATCCTTCAATCTTACTGTTCACGCAGAAAAATCAAAGAAAGTGGAGTTTTAAGATGAAAAATAAAAGAAATATATTATAAAAAAGTTTTTCGCACATGTGTTTTCATATATATTCCCATCCTGTAAGGTTGATATCCATAAACTGCGCAAGCAACTGTTAACAGTCATGACCTTATCCCGGGGTCACCGGCAGGTCACTGAAAATCGTCACTTCAAAAAATCAATAAAACTCCTTTATAAGTTAATTGAAGAAAATACATTTGCGACTAGGGTCACAATATATAATTACTTTTAATTATCTCCTCGATTTCTGGGAGTGCCTAGTAAAGGTTTAAGCAAGGAAGAAGAGAATTAATGATAATGACAGCAAAGATATAGCACAAAATACCTGTATGCACCGCCCTAATGATGATTTAACAGATGCTGAATCTTCTTATAGAGTTAATACAGTACTTCATAACAATGAAAAAAAAAGCTCCTATAACATGCTCTCTGCACAATATGTCAGGGTGTGTACATGATCTCTCATGGAATTCATGTCGCCATTTTTGCTGATCAAACTGAAAAATCATTGGAAAAGAGAACAGAACAGCACAAGATAAGTAACAGATTATCACAGGATATCAGTACATTCTTCTTTTACGCTAGATCAAAGCTAATCAAGCGGGTTGCAGTTAATTACACAAAAAGTACTGAGGTTATATAAGCAAATAAACAGTGCTGTGAATAATTGTATTTAAGATGGCAACGTCGTGACCAGGCCTAATCAGTAAATGCCCAGTAGACACCATTATATTCATTGGCTTTGTATTATAGAGTTCTTACTTGCTTTGAATTCAATCGAGGTGAGTTAACCGTAAAATATTTTTATATGTTATCATGAAAATATTTTTTTATAGTGAATGCGATGATTGATACGGTGACAATAATACCGCATGCACTATTAAATCCCTTCTCCCTATTCTTGTTCTTCTGTTTCCTCCTCTTCTCAGTCTTACTCTTTCTCTACTTTCTACTTTCCCACTTGACTGTTCTACTTTGAAGAAAAATCTTTCCAGGGTTCCATTTGGAAATGATAAAAAAATGTCAAAACAATTTTAATAAAACATGAGAATTGTTCCAGTAACAAAGCACTTGTGTTTTTTCGATAGATTTGTTTCAGTATTTCATGTTGTAAATTATAATATCGATTAGACTGCCACCGTGAGCTACAGTAGTTCAAGGTCTCCCCTTTAAGGGGATGAGGTTGAAGTGTTGCGGTAAAAGTTACTAAATTATTCAAGAAACGAGATACAAATTAGTCATCAGCAATAACAGCACCTATTGTATTTGCAATGCCAAAGTTGAAATCATAAAATGGACGAAGCGACAGACTTCTGTTTATAAACTAGCTCACATGGATATTATAATGAAGAACGAATCTTCTGTTCAAAGTATTTTAGTACATTATTCTAATAAACACAAGAACTAAAAATAAATTTCTCAAAATATAAAACGAACGAGCGACTCAAGAAACAGAAAACATGTAAGACCATTACACCTGGGGGCATGGTTTTTCTCTCAACGGAAAAATCATCATAAGAATTCCAAATCGACTAAAAAAATATGACTCCCGTTTATGGAAGTGAGAGTGAATTGCGAAAGGGCATGTGTGGGATAAAATTTGATAACATATAGAACATTTCAATAACTATGTGAATCCACATTTCAGGCCATTTACCCTACGATTGGACTGAAATATGAAATTTAGGTCAAAGGTCAGGCGCTGGGAACTATGAGGATATTCAGCGTTGAAAGGGAAATTGACAGTAAGAAGGTTTGAAAGGTGTAACTGGAGGAAAGCCTCACAGTTGCACCATGAAACAATTTATTGTTGGGAGAGGGTAGAAAGTAAGATGGAATAAAGAGAATATAAACGGAGGTACAGCAAAAAGGATTGAAAGTGGTTGCAGCTGGGGGCCGAAGGGACACTGCAAAGAACCTTATATACTGGCTACAGTGCACCACGTGAGGTGCACTGCCGGCACTACCCTCCCACGGGGGAAGCCCTACGATGAATGCCAAATACAAACAGTCATACAGACAGACATAAACAAGGACCCTATATACTTCTTGAAAGCCCCTGTAATCCAGTGACAGCATGAATAGGATCTTCAGACTAATATCCAGGGAAGAAATCTAGAAGTGCAATTCACAAAATGGAACCAGGTTAGAAAAGGAGCGATATAAAGGGAAGCTGACATTATCGTCTCTTGCAAATGAAGGGAAAATCCGAGTTTCAGTGTCAAGAGAGGTTTCATCTCAGAAGACGACCAAAACGGTGAAAGTGGAAAATGATAGCAAGGATAAGTGCTTAAACACATACCATTTCCTGAGCATATTATTTTATTTAACTTTTTGCTACATTTACGAGTAGCATTCTCAAACTACAAAAAAGAGAAAGTAGTTGCAAAGTAATGAAAATTATATTAAAAGTATAAGAATTAGTAAGTGCTAAAATCGTTTTAAAAATTTCAGAAATACTATTAACATGAATATTTACGAAGTACTAGAATTTTTTTGCAATGTATACATAGCATAAATTAAGTATACATCAGAATTTAAAATATGTAAAGGTGATGGGAACTGCTATCTATATTCAGTCTTGGTGTCTTCATTTTTATAAAGACGGATTCTTGAATTCTTAACTCTAAAGCAGAAGAAACCTTCGAGATGATCTTAAAGTTTTCTAAGTTAAATTTTACTTTACAGTGGTTCCTTATGGAAAAGGTAGTTGGTGTTACCAGTGGCCTGTATGCCCTGCTGCTGACAGCTTTATGATGGTCCACTCTCAAAGGAAGATTGGTTAGACTAGTACCAATATATCCTTGCTGGAGCAAGAACACTGGGAAAGGTAAACAGCGAACGTGCATAGGCCATCTGGCAGTTTATCCTTGCTTTTAAAAAAGGTTCTACAAACCTTGTTAATCTTTGTTCAATAACTGGTTTATCTTGTGTGATATGATAATAATAATAATAATAATAATAATAATAATAATAATAATAATAATAATAATAATAATAATAATAATAATAATAATAATAATAATAATAAATTCCTTTATTCCACAAATACAGTGGGTATTCTATTACATAAAAAGTATCCATACCGATGACTCTTAAAATTAAAATACAAATACATTAATTAGTACTTTAGCTAAAAGGTTCAAGGTGACTCTTAAAACAAAGGTATAATCTGTAGTCTAAAAATAAATAGGACTAAATACAAGGATAAAATTACCTATTCGTCTAGTTAAGAACCAAAATTTATTTACATTTATAAAATATCTTAAAGGTTACCATTATTTTTGCTTCTGAAACAGGTGTGATTTCAGTTTTCTCTTAAAAGTAGACAAATTGCTACACTCTTTAATATCCTCCGGCAATGCATTCCAAAGCTTGGGACCCCTGACGGATGTTGCCTTATCAGCCAGGATTGTCCGTCTCCTTGGAACCACCAAATGACTGCTCTGTCTAGTTGTATGGTCTTCTCTGTGGTCTCTATATTCTGGCAGATATATGTCCATGCAATACTTTGAAAATAAACAAACAAACATCAAAGATCAGTTTGCTCTCAAGTTTCAACCACTTCATCTCATTAATGTATGGTGTGGCGTGATCGTATTTTCTCCCAAGACCCGCAGCAACCTTTGAAGCAAAATTCTGAATTTTTTGTGTTTTTTGCATGTTCGAGACGGAGCTTCCATTCCATATAGAAGAGCAGTAGGATATTACACTCACCGCTAAAGCTTCAACAATTAGCTTTCTACTCTTTCTATCAAAATTATCTTTGTTTTTATTTAAGAAATACAGTACGCCATTTGCCTTCCTACATATATTGTCAGTATGATTATCGAAAGAAAAATATCTGTCCACAGTTACTCCGAGATTTTTTACATTTTCAGTGGTTTAATGTCAGTGCCGTTTGTTTTAATGCAAAGATTCTCTGGTAAACGGTTTATGTATTGGCGAGAGCCCATAAATAAAAATTTAGTTTTGCTTGCATTCATTTTTAGACCATTCTCTGAAAAATATTTATTTACTTTCTATAAATTTCTTTCGCCTCTGTCAACAATGTGCACTAAATTTTCTATCTTACCCGAATGAAGATATTGTGCATCGTCCGCATACTGAACGAGCATATCACTCTCATTTAGGTCAGCCAGGTCATTTACGAAAATGTTAAATAGAACTGAACGTAGGATCGAGCCTTGGGGAACTCCGTACTCAACCTTTTGTTTACTAGAAATATGGTCACTTATTTTTACTGACTGAGTTCGAGCAGTTAAATAGTCATCAAACCAAAAATCATCTATTCCATATTGCATCATCTTTTGCTTAAGTAAATTATGGGATACAGAGTCAAATGCCTTCGAAAGGTCATATAAAGTGAGCAAAGATATTTTCTTATTGTCCATATTCATATAAATTTCTTCGCATATTTTGGTTAGGGCAGTCTCTGTAGATAACTGTTTTCTAAAGCCGTGTTGAGTGACCGATAGGATGTCATTGGACTCCAAATAACAATATAATTGATCGCATACAACCCTCTCTAATACCTTTGACATGACTGATAGCAAAGATATGGGTCTAAAATTGCTGGGATCATCCAAATTACCTTCCTTATAAAGTGGATTTACAATACTGTACTTCCATTCATCTGGTGCCTTACCTGTTACAATCGAAGTATTTATTAATATCGTGAGGTAAAAGCCTATAACGGGCATAGAATCTTTTAAAAAACTACTTGTAATACCATCAGGGCCATAAGAGTTTGTGTTCTTTAAACTATTTACTACCTTAACTACTCTTGCAATATCCACAGGAGTTGGTCTGAAACGGGGTCTTTCCGGAACGAGAGAGCTTTTGCTTGGGTTAACAATTGGTGTCGAGTTTTCATCCCTTGTCTGTTTACTAGAAGTTGTTTCTTCGTAAACATTTTTACCGACATTTGCGAAAAATTCATAGAATCGTTCACTAGTTTGTTCTGGATTGTCAAAATTAAACTTCTTTCCTCCAGTTTTCTTATTAGGGACAGTTTTATTAATTACATTCCAAATGTTTCCTTTATTTAACCTATTTTGTTGCAATTTATCACGACTACATTTTGCTCTAGCAAATCAGATCATAGATCTTTTACTAAATCTCTGATATTACGTAAATGATCTCGTTTAACCATGGCGGCTTTGATTTCTACGTTTATCCATGGTGCTGGCGGTGGACGTACTTCCTGTGTCACTCTTGGAGCGACCACATCTATACAAGTCTTCATGACAGTTGTTAAAATAAACACTTGCTCATTTACATCGTCGGTAAATAAAATGTCGTCCAAAATATGTACGTGATCTCTAAGATATGCGCAAAATAACTCTTTTGAGTAATTTTTTAAACTCCTAAAGTCTTTATTTCAGGTTTCCGCTTCGGTTTCCTGATATTAATGGTTGAAAATATAAGATCGTGATCAGATATATGAGATTTTTCAACTCCTGAAGATAAAATCATGTCAGTGTTATTTGTAATTATTACGTCAAGAAGGGTTTTGGAGGCCTCTGTTATTCGAGAAGGTTCATTTATAACCTGATACAACTTTTCCATTTTCAATATTTTACCTAATCTGGATTTTGAATCCAGCAAATCATCATTTATATCCCCAAGCGCTATCATAAAATGTTTTTCTAGGCAAACCGCATGAAACATACTTTGAAGATAGGTGAAAGTGTCCGTAGACGCGCTTGGGTGCCTATAAATAGCTCCAACGATAAAACTCGGTAGCTTTCCACACTGAATTTTTATCCAAGTGCTCTCGATGCCTTCACAGTCTTCAAGTCCTAAATCTAATAGAGTTGCGTTAAGATAATCACGAATATAAATCCAAGTGCCTCCGCCTCTTCCCTTATCGTTCCTGAACAAATTAAAGCCATGTAAGTTTACGTATCTATCAGGAATATTATTATCTAACCATGTCTCACTAATACAAAGGACGTCAATATTTCTTTCATTTACAATCAACCTAATCTCCTCTATACAAGATAGCAGGGATCTAGCATTGATATGTTCGACATTTAGTTTGTCTTTCTTACAACCATGCCTGCCATCTTCGCCGAGGCCCTAGTAGCTATTTTCATAATAATATTGGCAGAATTTACTTTTGTGTCCCAATTGCTTACAGGTACCACAACGCAACTTATGGTCAAATCTACACGTAGCTGCTATGTGGTTCCTCTCCCCACAATTAAAGCATCCAGCCCTTTCACTGTCCTCCCCCATGCGTTCGCCTCCCCTATTAACCCCTTTTCTAAATATGAGAGGGAGCCTGAAATATATTAATTGTTTCATAGGGCCTAATACTCTCTCTTTTTAGGGTTATATTTGTTGTAAAGAAACCGTCTAATGTTTTCATAAAAGAGTGCAACATTAAAACCGTTTTTGTTAAAAAATATTTTTAGGAACTCCATTTCCTTTTGAAATTTAGATAATTGGATGTTAGTTAAAATGGTGTGTGTTTTATATTTTTGAAAGCAAGCACGTAGGTAGTGAACGCCAATGCTAGTGATTGTAGGTTTTCTATAGACTGAGATGTTAAGTGAATTACAATCATGTCGTTCGATTACCAGGTCTAAGAATGGAATTTTGTTGTCCACCTCTTTCTCCATCATAAATTTGAGTTTGATTAAAATGAAGAAACCAAGGTTGGCCAGTGACCATAGGTTTTGTATAGAATGAGATGTTGAGTGATTTACTTTTATTTCATTAAATTACCAGCTCTGAAGATGAAATTTTGTTGTCTACCCTTTTCTCCATCTAAATTTGATTTTGATTAAAATGAAGAAACCAAGATTGAATATGGGTAGCAGTGCCCATCCTCTTAACATATTTTAATATTCTAATGTAAAATTAATTTATTCTATGTACATATTGTATAAGACATGTTCCCAGTAATTCCTTATTGAATGAACTCTGATGCCTTGAAATAATTCAACCAAAATTCTCATTTAAATATTCAAGAGTAACTTTTTCTAACTGCTAAACATAAAGTATGATGACATTTAATATTTTCATTACCATGTATCTTCCATTACCATTTCCCTCCCCATAAATACCATAAAGGAATGTACCTTTTTTCAGTAGCCTTCAGTTTCAGTTCAAGTGAAATGGAATCTGTTTTGGTTACAAATCTAAGAATTAAAATCAGGTTAGTGATGTGTCAACAATAAGTAAAATTGCATGATAAATATATAGAAATATATTTACGTAATGAAAATATATGGGAAAAGAAATGTAATTAATTACTAAAGGGAAAATATCGATGTATTATTTACGCCATTGACATAGAATCCCTGAACTAATTATTTAATTCTCCAGTTACATCTGGGTTGGATTATTATTATTATTATTATTATTATATATTTATTATTATCATATTATTATTATTATTATTATTATTATTATTAAACTAAAAGCTTATTAACTTGATTATAAAGTCTTCATTAACTTGAAACGTTTGTATGCGAAGGAAAGAAGAGCAGAGCGACGATGTTACCCGATCAATCAGCCAAACTCCGAGTGACAAAAAATAATTCAGGTTGATATTTCACCTCAGTGAATCATCTGATCTCTTCTAGAACCTTCATTTATTTTCAAATTGGTTAATATTTTAATAAATGCTTCAGTTCCTCTTTATTCTATTATTATTCTCAAAGAAATTTGTTTAAAAATAATAATTCCTCTTTTCCTACCGGGTTTTTAAACCTTGTAAACTCAGGGATTCTTTCCTTTCCTCCGTGTTTTAAGATGACCACATGATTCTGATTTCGTCTTGCAAAAAATCTTTTGTGATGTCAGCAAATAGACAAATTTGAGTTTTTTCAAGACAACCTGTCACTGACAACTTAAAAAAGGTAATTTTCCTTGATTTCTCTGCTATGTGAATTAAACCATGGAATATTCTTTTTAAATGAAAACAAATGAAAAGCTATTTTTGTAGAAATCCCATAATTACGTCAAATGTAAATTTATCCAAAGATTTAACATGAGGGACGACAACAAAAACAGAAAAAAAATTTAGAATCACTTCCTTGTTTTGCTGACTTCTTAGTTTTTTCCTTTCGCTCAGTGAACCTGGAATTCTTCTTGACCTCTGGGACGAAATTCCGTGAAATAAAAGAGCTCAAAACAAGATCCTGGGGAACCCCGGGTGTCCATAAGCGATGGTTTCCTGAAAGAAGGATTTGTTTCCTTTCAGGATTTGCTCTCATTAACAGGAGGAATTCGACTCTGAGAGAGAGAGAGAGGAGAGAGAGAGAGAGAGAGAGAGAGAGGAGGAAGAGGAGCTCTTTCTTTCTAAAGGACCTTTAGCCAAATAAAATGAGACAGATCTCGACTCTCTCTCTCTCTCTCTCTCTCTCTCTTTCTGTCTGTCTGTGCCCCACTCTCTCTCTCTCCCCCATTCTATCTCTCTCCCTCTCCTCCTCTCTCTCTCTCATTCTGTCTGTCTGTCCCCCGCCCTCTCTCTCTCTCTCTCACACACACACATAATAAAGATTATAAAAGGAAGCACCATGACACATTTGATCATAAACTAAAATGAAACATAAGTCTTACCTCGTTCTGTCTGTCTGTCACTCCATCTCATCCAAACACACACACACAACTAAAGACCAAAACCAGCATGAAAGCAATAGGAGCTCTGACCTTCCACGAAGCATTGATGACTCTATAACGATGAGCGACCATTCCTCTTTTGACTCTCACACTGAATCTTTCTTTGTATAACGGAAGCAATTATGGCCTTGCCAAAATGAACCCACAATTCCGAATTCCTCCGAGGAGAGAGAGAGAGAGAGAGAGAGAGATTAAGGGGATTTAAGAGGATCCTACTTGTGTCCTGCAAATTCCACCCGAATTGCAGAAGTTAGTAATTACATGACATCTAATTCTGTTCGGATTCTCTCTCTCTCAGTTCTTTCTTCTATGTATATATATAATTATATATATATATGTATATATATTATATATCTATATATATATGTATATATATGTGTATATATATATATATATATATATATATATATATATATATATATATATATATATATATATATATATATAAAAACAGACTAGAACTAAACTGTATGGATAATCTTGTAAAGGGAAAAGGCTGATATAGAAAGTATAACTGTCGTTTGTGGAGTCACAGTGGTGGACGTAAATTCAGGCGGAAGACGAACAATTAAAAGTTATGTGGAGAAAAATGCGAACCTTAATAATAAAAGCGTGCATAACAAAGAGATGAAATTGCTTAAATAATCTAGGATTTTGTAAAAATATAATAAAATGCCATTTTTTCTTCTAGACCGACTGTACTTTAAATGTTCTCTAAATTAAGACAACGACGGTTTTCTAAACCCTTCAGGATTTTTAAAGGAGAATAGTCGCTGCTCTTTTAGGTCAAAGGACTCTTCATCAGGAATATATCTAAATTCATGCTTTGTAATACAATCTAAATGCAACATTTTTATAGTATTACCTAGAACAAAGAACAAAATACAACGGAAAACCATATATAGAGATCGTGCTGAGTATTATTATTATTATTATTATTATTGTATTATTAGTATTATTATTATTATTATTATTATTATTATTCAGAAGATGAAGCCCATTCATTTGGAACAAGCATCCCACAGGGGCCATAGACTTGAAGTTCAATAAGCTTCCAAAGAATATTTTGGTGTTCATTAGAGAGAAGTAAGAGGAGGTAATGGGAAACACAGAAAGAAGAGATCACTCGTTAAAAAGAGAAAACAAATTAACAAATTAAGAAATTAACAGATAAAAACAGTAAATTATTAAAACACAAGGAGATTTGTATGAGGGTAATAATGCATAGCATCTTCGCTTGATGGAAATAAACGTAACCAACATAATTATAATTTTCATTCTAGAAAAATCAGTTCGTTGTTCCATAGGCAGCAGCAGCAAAAAAACTCAGCGTTTAAACCCAGTCCCACATGACGACGCAAAACCAGAATTATTATTTCTACAAAGGTAAAAGGAAATCTGTCTTTTCGCGCTTCCCTGGAAAGAACATTTCGGAAACGAGGTCTAAAGTGAACTGGAAATTTTTCCGGAAGCAAAATCCTCGTCAGTCTGAGATTTATTCTGTGTCTGTTGCTCCTTCCATTTTCCTTTTTTTCTAACATTTGCTGTTACCTGGCGTAGAATAGAATATAGAATGTAGGCCAAAGGCCAAGCGCTGGGACCTGTGAGGTCATTCAGCGCTGAGAGGGAAACTGAGAGTAAAAAGGTTTGAAAGGCGTGCACGAAAACACCATGAATCAGTTGTCAGGAGAGATTGGCTACCAAGATTTCAGAAAGAGAATATGAACGGAGGTACAGTAAAGGAATGAAGGTGGCTGCAGCTAGGAAGTTCCTGGCACAAGTAGAAGAGGTCTTCTGCAAAATTAGTCCTAACAAAAACTCCGCCACAAAAGTTCTCTTGAAACTTTCCTCTGGTGCTCGTGGGTGGGAGAGCGTTAGTGTCTAAGCTGACCACCTAAACATATCACACCGACATAAAAACTGCTGTTTGTTGGTTTTTACCTTTTTTTTTACTCTGGATTTATTTCATGAGGGAACTTGAATTAAAGTTGGAGTAATATTACAATAGGAGCACGATGGTGCTTTTATTCTCTCTCTCTCTCTCTCTCTTTCTCTCTCTCTCCGTGAGAGAAACAAGGCCATCACGGTCTGAATTTTCCTGTGCAATGTCGATACTTCAACTGTGACCGACGCCATTACTCGGTAATTAGGAGGTGCAAGAAAATGTCTTCAGGTAAAGTAAAAGTAGTTCCACAACACTGATTCTGGTCTCATGACTTTCTGGAATCGTATCGAAAACTTTGGCGTTGTAATAATAATAATAATAATATAATAATAATAATCGAATAATAGTCTTTATTTCAGCTCAGGGCCATATACATGTAATATACAAAGCAGAGACAATACAATACACAGTTTAGAAACACGAGACGAAATTATAAAAAGATAACGGGCATTATCCACAAAATTGTTGAGAAGTAGTAAAACGTCCTTCATAATAATGGTAATGACAGTCTTAATATTGAGAACAACAAAAAATATTGAAAATGATAATTAAAAAAAAAAAAAACAGATTGATCATGAAGAGTTCATTTTGTCAGTTGATTGACCGCTTCTGAAAAACTCAGGTTGCAGCTGAAATCAATTACTGCCATTGCATTCTCTCGAGATGTGTTCTGTATCCAGGTCTTTAAAGAACGGAATTTTGCACGAAAACCAATAGTTCCTGAGACCATTTCAAGGGAAAAATATTTTCAAGGATGTAAATAATATATATATATATATATATATATATATATATATATATATATATATATGACTATTTATCACATCACCGTGATTCATATACAATCAGAAAGCTACAAACGTCCTTTAATATCCAATTCACTCTACCTCGGAAGTAATATATTTTCATATATGTTACGAAGGGAATTTTTAGGTGATAATAAGTCCACCGTCCCGTGGGATCGAACCAGCGACGGACGGGGAATCAGGACTACTGAGTGACACACTAACCAGTCGGCCACAAAGAGGTATAAATGAATACCATCTCCCATCAGCCCACCGTCGAACTCAGGTGTTTTGCGTTTGGAGACGATATCCACCCACCCTCTGCCATGTTGGCGTGTAGTGCGTTTGTCGCACGTAGCCATATTATGACTATTTATCACATCACCGTGATTCATATACAATCAGAAAAGCTACAAACGTCCTTTAATATCAATTCACTCTACCTCGGAAGTAATATATTTTCATATATGTTGCAAGGAATTTTTAGGTGATAATAAGTCCACTGTCCCGTGGGATCGAACCAGCGACGGACGGGGAATCAGGACTACAGTGACACACTAACCAGTCGGCCACAAGAGAGGTATAAATGAATACCATCTCCCATCAGCCCACCCGTCGAACTCAGGTGTTTTTGCGTTTGGAGACGATATCCACCCACCTCTGCCATGTTGGCCGTAGTAGTGCGTTTGTCGCACGTAGCCATATTATGACTATTTATCACATCACCGTGATTCATATACAATCAGAAAGCTACAAACGTCCTTTAATATCCAATTCACTCTACCTCGAAGTAATATATTTTCATATATGTTACCGAAGGGGAATTTTAGGTGATAATAAGTCCACTGTCCCGTGGGGATCGAACCAGCGACGGACGGGGAATCAGGACTACAGTGACACACTAACCAGTCGGCCACAAGAGAGGTATAAATGAATACCATCTCCCATCAGCCCACCCGTCGAACTCAGGTGTTTTGCGTTTGGGGACGATATCCACCCACCTCTGCCATGTTGGCCGTGTAGTGCGTTTGTCGCACGTAGCCATATTATGACTATTTATCACATCACCGTGATTCATATACAATCAGAAAGCTACAAACGTCCTTTAATATCCAATTCACTCTACCTCGGAAGTAATATATTTTCATATATGTTACGAAGGGGAATTTTTAGGTGATAATAAGTCCACTGTCCCGTGGGGATCGAACCAGCGACGGACGGGGAATCAGGACTACAGTGACACACTAACCAGTCGGCCACAAGAGAGTATAAATGAATACCATCTCCCATCAGCCCACCCGTCGAACTCAGGTGTTTTGCGTTTGGAGACGATATCCACCCACCTCTGCCATGTTGGCCGTGTAGTGCGTTTGTCGACGTAGCCATATTATGACTATTTATCACATCACCGTGATTCATATACAATCAGAAAGCTACAAACGTCCTTTAATATCCAATTCACTCTACCTCGGAAGTAATATATTTTCATATATGTTACCAAGGGAATTTTAGGTGATAATAAGTCCACTGTCCCGTGGGATCGAACCAGCGACGGACGGGGAATCAGGACTACAGTGACACACTAACCAGTCGGCCACAAGAGAGGTATAAATGAATACCATCTCCCATCAGCCCACCCGTCGAACTCAGGTGTTTTGCGTTTGGAGACGATATCCACCACCTCTGCCATGTTGGCCGTGTGGTGCGTTTGTCGCACGTAGCCATATTATGACTATTTATCACATCACCGTGATTCATATACAATCAGAAAGCTACAAACGTCCTTTAATATCCAATTCACTCTACCTCGGAAGTAATATATTTTCATATATGTTACCGGGAATTTTTAGGTGATAATAAGTCCACTGTCCCGTGGGATCGAACCAGCGACGGACGGGGAATCAGGACTTCAGTGACACACTAACCAGTCGGCCACAAGAGAGGTATAAATGAATACCATCTCCCATCAGCCCACCCGTCGAACTCAGGTGTTTTGCGTTTGGAGACGATATCCACCCACCTCTGCCATGTTGGCGTGTAGTGCGTTTGTCGCACGTAGCCATATTATGACTATTTATCACATCACCGTGATTCATATACAATCAGAAAGCTACAAACGTCCTTTAATATCCAATTCACTCTACCTCGGAGTAATATATTTTCATATATGTTACCGAAGGGGAATTTTAGGTGATAATAAGTCCACTGTCCCGTGGGATCGAACCAGCGACGGACGGGGAATCAGGACTACAGTGACACACTAACCAGTCGGCCACAAGAGGTATAAATGAATACCATCTCCCATCAGCCCACCCGTCGAACTCAGGTGTTTTGCGTTTGGAGACGATATCCACCCACCTCTGCCATGTTGGCGTGTAGTGCGTTTGTCTGCACGTAGCCATATTATGACTATTTATCACATCACCGTGATTCATATACAATCAAAAGCTACAAACGTCCTTTAATATCAATTCACTCTACCTCGGAAGTAATATATTTTCATATATGTTGCGAAGGGAATTTTAGGTGATAATAAGTCCACTGTCCCGTGGGATCGAACCAGCGACGGACGGGGAATCAGGACTTCAGTGACACACTAACCAGTCGGCCACAAAGAGGGTATAAATGAATACCATCTCCCATCAGCCCACCGTCGAACTCAGGTGTTTGCGTTTGGAGACGATATCCACCCACCTCTGCCATGTTGGCCGTGTAGTGCGTTTGTCGCACGTAGCCATATTATGACTATTTATCACATCACCGTGATTCATATACAATCAGCTACAAACGTCGCTTTAATATCAATTCACTCTACCTCCAGGTAATATATTTTCATATATATTGCGAAGGAATTTTAGGTGATAATAAGTCCACTGTCCCGTGGGATCGAACCAGCGACGGACGGGGGAATCAGGACTACAGTGACACACTAACCAGTCGGCCACAAGAGAGGTATAAATGAATACCATCTCCCATCAGCCCACCCGTCGAACTCAGGTGTTTTGTTTGGAGGCGATATCACACCACCTCTGCCATGTTGGCGTGTAGTGCGTTTGTCGCGCGTAGCCATATTATGACTATTTATCACATCACCGTGATTCATATACAATCGAAAGCTACAAACGTCCTTTAATATCCAATTCACTCTACCTCGGAAGTAATATATTTTCATATATATTTACCGAAGAATTTTAGGTGATAATAAGTCCACTGTCCCGTGGGATCGAACCAGCGACGGACGGGGAATCAGGACTACAGTGACACACTAACCAGTCAGCCACAAGAGGTATAAATGAATACCATCTCCCATCAGCCCACCCGTCGAACTCAGGTGTTTTTGCGTTTGGGAGCGATATCCACCCACCTCTGCCATGTTGGCGTGTAGTGCGTTTGTCGCGTAGCCATAATATGACTATTTATCACATCACCGTGATTCATATACAATCAAAAAGCTACAAACGTCCTTTAATATCAATTCACTCTACACCGGAAGTAATATATTTTCATATATATTTACCGAAGAGGAATTTTAGGTGATAATAAGTCCACCGTCCGTGGGATCGAACCAGCGACGGACGGGGAATCAGGACTTCTGATGACACACTAACCAGTCGGCCACAAGAGGTATAAATGAATACCATCTCCCATCAGCCCACCCGTCGAACTCAGGTGTTTTGCGTTTGGAGACGATATCCACCCACCTCTGCCATGTTGGCGTGTATGTGCGTTTGTCGCACGTAGCCATATATGACTATTTATCACATCACCGTGATTCATATACAATCGAAAGCTACAAACGTCCTTTAATATCCAATTCACTCTACCTCGGAAGTAATATATTTTCATATATGTTACCGAAGGAATTTTAGGTGATAATAAGTCCACTGTCCCGTGGGATCAGAACCGGCGACGGACGGAGAATCAAGGTTCGCTGTGACACACTAACCAGTCGGCCACAAGAAGGTATAAATGAATACCATCTCATCAGCCCACCGTCGAGAACTCAGGTGTTTGCGTTTGGAAGACGATATCCACCCACCTCTGCCATGTTGGCCGTGTGGTGCGTTTGTCGCAGCATGGCCATAAGTATGACTATTTATCACATCACCGTGATTCATATACAATCAGAAAGCTACAAACGTCCTTTAATATCCAATTCACTCTACCTTCGAAGTAATATATTTTCATATGTTACCGAAGTCATAATTTTTAGGTGATAATAAACGCACTACCACGCCAACATGGCAGAGGTGGGGATATCGCCTCCAAAACGCAAAACACCTGAGTTCGACGGGCCTGATGGGAGATGGTATTCATTTATACCATCTTGTGGCCGACTGGTTAGTGTGTCACTCAGTCCTGATTCCCACGTTTCGCTGGTTCGATCCCACGACAGTGGACTTATTATCACCTAAAAATTCGTTTGTCGGTAACATATATGAAAATATATTACTTATCATCAGAGTGAATTGGATATTAAAGGACGCTTTGTAGCTTTCTGATTGTATATGAATCACGGTGATGTGATAAATAGTCATATTATGGCTGCGAAGGAAAACGCATAATACACGGCCAACATGGCAGAGGTGGGTGGATATCGCGACCAAACGGAGAAAACACCTGAGTTCGACGGGTGGGCTGATGGGATGGTATTCATTTATACCTCTCCCATGTGGCCGACTGGTTAGTGTGTCACTGTAGTCCTGATTCCCCGTCCGTCGCTGGTTCGATCCCCTCTGCCATGTGGCCTTATTATCACGTAATTCCTTCGCAACATATATGAAAATATATTACTTCCGAGGTAGAGTGAATTGATATTAAAGGACGTTTGTAGCTTTCTGATTGTATATGAATCACGGTGATGTGATAAATAGTCATAATATGGCTACGTGCATGACAAACGCACTACACGGCCAACATGGCAGAGGTGGGTGGATATCGTCTCCAAACGCAAAACACCTGAGTTCGACGGGTGGGCTGATGGGAGATGGTATTCATTTATACCTCTCTTGTGGCCGACTGGTTAGTGTGTCACTGTAGTCCTGATTCCCCGTCCGTCGCTGGTTGATCCCACGGGACAGTGGACTTATTATCACCTAAAATTCCCCTTCGGTAACATATATATAAAATATATTACTTCCGAGGTAGAGTGAATTGGATATTAAAGGACGTTTGTAGCTTTCGATTGTATATGAATCACGGTGATGTGATAAATAGTCATATTATGGCTACGGCGACAAACGCACTACACGGCCAACATGGCAGAGGTGGTGGATATCGTCTCCAAACGCAAAACACCTGAGTTCGACGGGTGGGCTGATGGGAGATGGTATTCATTTATACCTCTTGTGGCCGACTGGTTAGTGTGTCACTGTAGTCCTGATTCCCCGTCCGTCGCTGGTTTATCCCACGGACAGTGGACTTATTATCACCTGTAATTCCCCTTCGGTAACATATATGAAAATATATTACTTCCGGTAGAGTGAATTGGATATTAAAGGACGTTTGTAGCTTTCTGATTGTATATGAATCACGGTGATGTGATAAATAGTCATAATATGGCTACGCGCGACAAACGCACTACACGGGCCAACATGGCAGAGGTGGGGTGGATATCGTTTCCAAACGCAAAACACCTGAGTTCGACGGGTGGGCTGATGGGAGATGGTATTCATTTATACCTCTCTGTGGCCGACTGGTTAGTGTGTCACTGTAGTCCTGATTCCCCGTCCGTCGCTGGTTTGATCCCACGGGACAGTGGACTTATTATCACCTAAAATTCCTTCGGTAACATATATGAAAATATATTACTTCCGAGGTAGAGTGAATTGATATTAAAGGACGTTTGTAGCTTGATTGTATATGAATCACGGGTGATGTGATAAATAGTCATAATATGGCTACGCGACAAACGCATCACACGCCAACATGGCAGAGGTGGGTGGATATCGCCTCCAAACGCAAAACACCTGAGTTCGACGGGTGGGCTGATGGGAGATGGTATTCATTTATACCTCTTGTGGCCGACTGGTTAGTGTGTCACTGTGTCCTGATTCCCGTCCGGTTCGCTGGTTCGATCCTTTTTCAGGACAGTGGACTTATTATCACCTAAAATTCCCTTCGGTAACATATATGAAAATATATTACTAATGAGGTAGAGTGAATTGATATTAAAGGACGTTTGTAGCTTTAAATTGTATATGAATCACGGTGATGTGATAAATAGTCATATGTATGGCTACGCGCGACAAACGCACTACACGCCAACATGGCAGAGGTGGGTGGATATCGCCTCCAAACGCAAAACACCTGAGTTCGACGGGTGGGCTGATGGAGATGGTATTCATTTATACCTCTCTTTGTGGCCGACTGGTTAGTGTGTCATCAGGTCCTGATTCCCCGTCCGTCGCTGGTTTGATCCTACGGGACAGTGGACTTATTATCACCTAAAATTCCTTTCGGTAACATATATGAAAATATATTACTTCCGAGGTAGAGTGAATTGATATTAAAGGACGTTTGTAGCTTTGATTGTATATATGAATCACGGTGATGTGATAAATAGTCATATTATGGCTACGCGACAAACGCACTACACGCCAACATGGCAGAGGTGGTGGATATCGTCTCCAAACGCAAAACACCTGAGTTCGACGGGTGGGCTGATGGGAGATGGTATTCATTTATACCTCTTTTGCCGACTGGTTAGTGTGTCAACAGTCCTGATTCCCCGTCCGTCGCTGGTTCGATCCACGGGACAGTGGACTTATTATCACCTAAAAATTCCTCTTCGTAACATATATGAAAATATATTACTTCCGAGGTAGAGTGAATTGGATATTAAAGGACGTTTGTAGCTTTTGATTGTATATGAATCATATGTGATAAATATATATATATATATATATATATATATATATATATATATATATATATATATATATATATATATATATATATATATATATATATATATATATATATATATATTATATATATATATATATATATATATATATATATTAAAGTATATGCTTCCTTTCCCTCTGAAGGTGGGGATACAAGAAGGATAGCGCTTTCTAGTTCTAGTTACTGGGGATAAGGTGGAGTTTCTAGCGTAAAGAAAGGCGGATAGGAAACCGTCATTAGTCAAAAGTCTGATTTACCCTAATCTCCTACATTACGCAACATCATTATAGGTCCAGTCCACAGAAATTTTTTCCAATATTTCCTCCTCCTGATATTTCTTAGCGTACATTCTTCTTTCATTTCTATTTCAGTCGATGTAGAATACGCGCAAGACATAAATAAAGATTCCAAGCTACAGAACTTTAAGCAGAAGTACACGTAAAACTATTTCTTTTCCTAAGTTCAATGAAGTAATCACTTCAAAAGTAAAATGGTATGACTTGAATTGAACTGAATATAGAATTTAGGCCAAAGGCCAAGCACTGGGACCTATAACGTCATTCAGCGCTGAAACGGAAATTGACAGTAAAAGGTTTGAAAGGTGTAACAGGAGGAAAACCTCGCAGTTGCACTATGAAACAATTGTTAGGAAGGGTAGAAAGTAAGAAGGAAGAAAGAGATTATGAAGCGAGTTACAGTAAAAGGAACGAAAGGGGTTGCAGCTAGGGGCCGAAGGCACGCTGCAAAGAACCTTAAGTAATGCCTATGGTGCACCGCATGAGGTGCACTGACGGCACTATCCCCTTATGGGGAACGATATGTCTTGAAAAAGTAAAAACAAAAACAAAAACAAAAACTAAGAGATGAAACTAAATGGAATAAGGTTAGTGGTAAAATACCTGAAACTGAATGCAACCTGAAGTTCAAAGTAGTTACTCAGCTCAGAGCAAAAGAAAAATGAAAATCATGATCATCAAATACTCAAAGAATGTACGGAGTTAAAAATTCAAAATCACGTCTTGACGGGGATATACAGTCAATGAAAACAATACATTTCTGAGCAAAAGGAACAGTACTGGAGTAATTAATCAAATAAAACAGACCACAGACAAATATGAACTGAAGCCTCTCACTTGAGAGATTCCTTGAATAACCTTATGTAGTTTCAAATTTAATCTGTTCAACTTGAATATTGAGTTTAGTCTTTTCTCACTGTAACTAAAATTGATTCAATTAATTTTAGGCTCAGTTTCAAGTCATCACGGCTTATGTCCAAAAGCATTCATCTTGGTAGCACAACACAGATTTTTTTTCTTTCAAAACAATATTTTCAATCCACTGATAATGATTTCACTTTAGTGTTTCAGCACCTTCATTCTTGTCTGCCACAGTATTCAATCTCGTTATATATCATACACTTCATACATCCACAACTACACACAAAGTACATGAGGATCTAGTTACTAATGCAAAGAAAATTTGACAGTAAAATTAGCGTGCTCATGAACGGGTTTGCACCTGAGTATATATTTTCACAAACAAAATTTCCAGATTAATGTTTTGTCACTGATTAATTGCAGTCGTTTGGGAGGAGTTGATGGATGTCGCCTGTTGACAAATGTAATATGTAATATATATATATATATATATATATATATATATATATATATATATATATATATATATATATATATATATATATATATATATATATACATACATAGACATATATGTGTGTGTATTTGGTCAGGGTGTTTCAAAATTAGAGCCCCACCCCCTTTACAGCATAAACTAAAATTGATATGGACAAAACAAAAGTAATAATCAGAACAGGTATTTATTTAAATTTCTCTCGAGTATTTAATATTTTGTGTGGCCTCCATCTGCCTGTACCACAGCCTGCATTTTTGAGGGGTATGATTTCAGCAAATCGCAAAAAAGCAGAGACTCAAACTCCATTTCCTTGAGCACTTCGGTCACCTCTCTTCGCAGGTCGTCGAGGCTTGGTATACCATCATAGTTCACTGTGCGCACTTCAACACGATCCTTTAAGATACTACCAATGTTTTCACACACATTAAGGTCAGGGGAGCTACCTGGAAATTCACTTGACAAGATGAAATCGATACCATTGTTTCAAAGCAGCTCCTGTGTCTGAAGAGCCTTGAAACGGTGCCTTATCATGCAAAAATGTGATTTCTTCAACAGATAACACATTTTCAGCATCTTTGAAGAAAGGAAATACTCCACCAATAAGCACAGTTTCTCTGAAGTATTTGCCATTCCATGACTCCTTTTTCTTTGATGATCCACTTTAACTATTTGGCTATGAAACAGAGGAAAATTCCCAAACATTCAGGAAATTTCACAACTTGGCAAAAATCAGCTTCATCCCAATCTTTAAGAAATGAACCACAAAACCATGCACGGTCTTCTCTCTGTTGCTGAGTGATGTTGGGCTTGCTGATAACATGAAATGGCTTGATACCAGATTTTTTCAACTCACGATATACTAGCTCAAGCGGCAATTTACGTAAAGACTTTCTTGGTCTACCCACTGCCTCAGTTATGATGTCTTTTGACTCCTGAGAAAGGACTTCAGGCCTTCCAAGATTCTCACTCTTTTCGCGATGACAGTCATATGGATTTTTCTTCCAGTTTCTTTTAACAAAGGATTCATCTCTTTTAATGTATTTAGCTATCCAGGAACGTGAAATGAAGGATGCATCAGCATCCCTGGCCTCTCTGAAGGTTATAGCCTGGATTCGGTCAATCCATCTGATTTCCTCCGAGTCGTTAGCAATGGCTGTATCTAACTCCGTCACTCAGTCTGAAAATACAAGAAATGTAAAATGAAAAACAGCTCAATAGAAACTTAAAATAATGTACTTGGAGATAGGCTATAGCAGAAAAATTCATAACTTTCCAGTTGTTCTGTGGGGGGGGGCTCTAATTTCAAAACACCTGGTATATGTATATATATATATATATATATATATATATATATATATATATATATATATATATATATATATATATATATATATATAAATATATATAAATAGAGAGAGAGAGAGAGAGAGAGAGAGAGAGAGAGAGAGAGAGAGACCATAAAAACCTGTTGCCCTTTGCGTATGTAACGTCTAGGCAGTATTTGTGGAATTATAAAGGACTATGTGTACGGCGAAGATAAAAATGATCTAAGAAGGCAAACGCTACAGAAGCTCCACAGAGCAATGCCCAAACTAACAGGCGCTAACCATGCAGAGGGAGGTGACTTAACAGGAGTGCTGCTTTAGGCCAAAATGAGAACGAGAGGCTTCATTTTTCAGATGAACAGAAATAGGGGAAGGTTCTAGCTAAATATGAAACTGTTTTCCATTGGAGATTTACAGGTAACACTTCGAAGCACACACACAGCTACTTAAATGCAGAATTAACCCGATTTGCAACGGGACCCTAGCAAGACGTATTATTATGTTGTACTTCTAGTGCACAACGTTGATAGGTCAGACGTCTGTAATTTCTAAGTCTTCAAACTTTGCTGCAACGGTAAAGAGGTATAACATGAAGACATGAAAAATACTAGTCAGGATACATTAAAACACAGAATGACACCTCGTCATAATGACGCAAAAAAGATGAAGAGAAAGAGGGAAAAGTTACTGGTTTTTATTTATTTCTGAAAAAAAAATCTGATTTAACCTTTTTTCACTTCCTTTTTCATGATTTATGTTGTGATCACAAGGGACTCTCAATAAAGGATACAGTATATTTCCACGGTTATTTCTTATACATCCCCAGTGTCAACTGGTTTTGTTTATTAAAATATTTTCTTGAAATTATTTCCATATGAAAATTATTAATATCTCCAGATCTGTGATCAGCTGAAGGCAAAGCGTAAATAGAACAAAAATGATTCAGTGCCTTCGGTGTCATAATGTCAAGATGTTTTTTTTCTATTTTTGTAAGGTCTCCCTTTCATCACTGCTTTGTTTTACCATTCTGTTCTCTCCCATTCTCCCTGCATGACCAAACACTCCATCAAACTATTCCAATCATTTATGCTTCAAAACTGAATAAATATATATATTATAGGTCGCAATTACAACCTCGGTTTATCATGAGTTTGAGATCATGAAGGGAGAGTTCATAATGTTATGTTGCGTTACGCTTCCTCAAGTCCTGAGGATTTCAGACAGTTTAGTGTCAATGGCGTCAATAATGACGACAAAAAAATGTTTTAATGTTTCATGTTGTGGATACTGTAAAGATTATTAAAGGAGTTTATTTAATATTGTTTAATGATGCTAAACGTACTGATTTGCATACCAACCTCAACATGCCTATTTGCTTTTAGACACTGACACAAATCCATGTGGATATCCATTTACATTACATAAATTACTGTATTCTGGAGAGAAAGAGAGAGTGAGTGAGTCCTGTAAAAGCTTGGAAATCCACTTCGATCATCTGCTCTATTTTCCGAAACTCCATCATTTCAACTGACATAAAACAGCTGAGCACACGGCACCAGCGACTAACTTAGCCCGTTCGGCGAGGTTTCCCCAAAAAATGTTAATGGGCCAATTAAGGCAATTAACCGATCAGTGACTCGTTGTGAGGTAGTTACCCAAAGTTGGCAGACCAGCAGCCCCTTGCAACTCTGTCCTACCTTCCCTCTCTTTCCATCTCTCTCCTTCTCTCTCTTTCTCTCTCTCTCTGACTGGCTCCCTCTTTTTCTATTTCTCTCTCGCGCTCTCTCTTCCCCTGTGCTCTCTTTTCTCGAATTTTCTTTGTCGTGAGATATCATAGAAAGTATTCATGCATACCTGTGCGAATACTTTCATTATAGTTTTATGTCTCTCTCTCTCTCTCTCTCTCTCTCTCTCTCTCTCTCTCTTTCTCAATCTCTCTTTTCAATTATCATTTAATTTTTTCAGTGTCTCTCCCCACATTGCATCAATATTCCTCTCATTGCATCATATTCTCTCTCTCTCTCTCTCTCTCTCTCTCTCGTGTAGGGAGCGCTTCAGAAAATCATTACCTACTGATAATTGTACAGCAATTTAGGAGACCAAAGAAAAAAAAAGGCTGTGTAAATATCGTTGCAACCCTTCCTATGAAATACACCGAATTTGCTGCCAAAATTCGAAAGTCATTCATTTCCTCTTTTATATATTCCGTTCCTTGAAACCTTTCGGGGCATCGTTTCTGAAGAGAAAATGTTCATTCATATCGAACAAAAAATGGCTGATTGGTCGCGGTCTTTCCGTTGCATACTAATTAGAGCTTATTGAAAATGACGAAAAATCAAAGAAATTTACAAGCAAGATTTTTGTTGAAATATATCATTACATTAATTTTGCTTTTTGCCTTTGAAGGAACGAATGACCAAATGTCGAAATTAATTTCTCTTCATTATATATATATATATATATATATATATATATATATATGATTATTATCACTTTTTGTACGTGATTCATTTATCACACATTACCACAGGTGAAAAATAAGAAACGGGGTGTAGGTCCTGACCGGTTTCGACTTTATTTCCAAGCCATTGACGAAGGACTGATACAGAGTGTGAGAAGTCACAAATATATATACTACAAGAACAGTACTAACGAACATACACAACCGTTAGAGGCTCCATATACCCACTCTGGCCGGTGTCGAGGTAGGAGTGGCCTTAAAACTCATTTGGCTAAAAATCACAATAGACTCTCAGGGGACATTGCTGATAAACAGACCATACCCCACCTCCGATCCACACCTGACAGGTGTCATGGAGGCGGAGTTTGGAAACTCATTAACCTTACTACCCTCATACTGTGTTTACAAATATGATAATCCTATTTTCATATATCTCTACTGCCTACCTTAAAGTTTAAACAATTTACAAATTTCTTTTGATATTAAAGGATCAAGTTTATACATCCCTTGACTGATATTCATATTATGGTTGTAACTTTCTTTTATGAAGCTAGATTCAATGATGTTCCTTTCCAGTGCATTATTAGAATATACAATCCTTTTGCCCTTCCCAGTTGATAGCATGATTGTTCTCACTAACATGTACAAATATACCACTGTTCCTTGTGCATATCTCACACATTTCTTATGTTGTTCAATTCTTTTTCCAGTGCTTTCCCGGTTTGGCCAATATAAAAGTTGTCACAAGACTTACACGGAATTTTATATACACACCCTTTAATATTGTCTGGGGAGTTCTTGATAAGTACATTTTCATTGTTGTATTGTTCTTAAATGCGACATTAACACCAAAATTCTTAAGTAGATGAGGGATATCTTTCATACTATTATTATAAGGCAGAACAAGCAAATTTTTTTGTGTTGTAAGGTTCTTTCTGGTTTTGATACAAAGTCTTTTTGCCGCTTCATATGCACTGTTTAATACACTATCAGGATATTTCAATTTTTGCCTGCATTCCTAATCTTATCTATTTCATCATCAATATATTCAGGGCTACATACCCGTAATGCTCTTAAAAACATAGATGAAAACACTGACTTTTTAACCTTATTGTTTTGTCCGGAATAGAAATGCACATAGGAAGAAATGCTAGTGGGTTCTCTATACACACTATATTTAAACCCACTACTATTTCTTCGTATGAGGACATCCAAAAAGGGTAAGCACCCATCATTTTCCATTTCATCGTGAATTTAATTGATGGTACTAATTGATTTAACTTAGCAAAAAGTTTTTACATCTTGGTTCCCTGGCCATACACAAATTATGTCGTCAACATACCTAAACCATGTTACATTACGTGGGATTATGTTGTTTAATATCTTCTTTTCAAAAAATTCCATATATAAGTTACTTAACACTGGGGATAGAGGGTTTCCCATTGCCATACCAAAATTTTTGTGAGTAAAATTTACCATTAAATTCAAATTTACAATCTTTTACACATAATTTAATCAGTTCAATTAAAGTACTTTTAGAAAATGGGATATCCAGCTGTGTGTTCTCTAACAATTCAGATAAAAACGCCATCAGATCATCTATTGGCACCTTTGTGAATAGTGATACAACATCAAAACTTACAAGCCTGGATTCACTATTAATCTCTACACTATTTAGTTTATTTATCAGGTCCACATTATTCTTGATATTTGCATTTGAGATGGTACCTACTAATGGGTTGAGAATATCTACTAAGTACTTCGCTAGCTTGTATGATGCGGAACCAACTGAACTGATAATTGGCCTGGCAGGAAAGTTTGCTTTGTGAGTTTTTATTGTACCATACATGTATGGTAGCGATGGAGAGGTCACACACAACTTTTTATAAGGCTTTCGTTACCTTTTAACAGGTTTTCACTTTCTTATTGAAACCACTATTCACATTGTCTATCGGGTTCTTATTTAATTCTTTATATGTGTTATCATCACCTAAAAGATTTTGCATTTTTTCTATATATTCACTTTTATTTAAAATTACAAGGGCGCCTGATTTATCTGCTTTTGTCATGGAAATGGAAAATGATGGGTGCTTACCGTTTCTGGATGTCCTCATACGAAGAAATAGTAGTGGGTTTAAATATAGTGTGTATAGAAAACCCACTAACATTTCTTCCTATGTGCATTTCTATTCTGGACAAAGCAATAAGGTTAAAAGTCAGTGTTTTCATCTATGTTTTTAAGAGCATTACGGGTATGTAGCCCTGAATATATTGATGATGAAATAGATAAGATTAGGAATGCAGGCAAAAATTGAAATATCCTGATAGTGTATTAAACAGTGCATATGAAGCGGCAAAAAGACTTTGTATCAAAACCAGAAAGAACCTTACAACACAAAAATTTGCTTGTTCTGCCTTATAATAATAGTATGAAAGATATCCTCATCTACTTAAGAATTTTGGTGTTAATGTCGCATTTAAGAACAATACAACAATGAAAATGTACTTATCAAGAACTCCCAGACAATATTAAAGGGTGTGTATATAAATTCCGTGTAAGTCTTGTGACAACTTTTATATTGGCCAAACCGGGAAAGCACTGGAAAAAGAATTGAACAACATAAGAAATGTGTGAGATATGCACAAGGAACAGTGGTATATTTGTACATGTTAGTGAGAACAATCATGCTATCAACTGAAGGGGCAAAAGGATTGTATATTCTAATAATGCACTGGAAAGGAACATCATTGAATCTAGCTTCATAAAAGAAAGTTACAACCATAATATGAATATCAGTCAAGGGATGTATAAACTTGATCCTTTAATATCAAAAGAAATTTGTAAATTGTTTAAACTTTAAGGTAGGCAGTAGAGATATATGAAAATAGGGATTATCATATTTGTAAACACAGTACGAGGGTAGTAAGGTTAATGAGTTTCCAACCTGCCTCCATGACACCTGTCAGGTGTGGATTTGAGGTGGGGTATGGTCTGTTTATCAGCAATGTCCCCTGAGAGTCTATTGTGATTTTTAGCCAAATGAGTTCTAAAGGCCACTCCTACCTCGACACCGGCCTGAGAGTGGGTATATGGAGCCTCTAACGGTTGTGTATGTTCGTTAGTACTGTTCTTGTAGTATATATATTTGTGACTTCTCACACTCTGTATCAGTCCTTCGTCAATGGCTTGGAAATAAAGTCGAAACCGGTCAGGACCTACACCCCGTTTCTTATTTTTCACCTGTGGTAATGTGTGATAAATGAATCACGTACAAAGTGATAATAATCATATATATATATATATATATATATATATATATATATATATATATATATATATATATATATATATATATATTTCACAAGAAGATGAAAGAATGCTAAAGATAAGTATTTAAGTACACCGCAAAATACAGCTTGAAACAAATGAAATAATATAGCTAAACCAGCCCAAAACATAAGGGAAAGATGACTGGCTCATGTTGAAATTTAGTTAGATAAATTGATAAGTTGTATTTGTTATGGTAGTATCCCTTTTTTAAATCTTTATGTAATTTTCAATAGTTGTTTTGCAGATGGTGACCTGCAATTCGTGTCCAGACTGTAATTAAATGGTGAATTCAAGAATATGGGAAGAAATAACGACCGGAAGGGGCAAACTCCAAATGCACAGTCATTCGACAACAGAAAGTAGACGTCTCATCATAACATGTCAACATTGGTCGAAATCCGAGTCCAAGATGTATTTCATGTGTAACTGAAAGAAGTTCCTGCCCAATGCAAGTCCATACGTGGCCCATGTGGCCATGCATCTGGTCAAAATTAATTTCCCAATCTAAACTAGCCTATTTCTACATAGTGCCAATGGAAGGTACGCACGATTAGTCTGCTGTTAGAATAGAAAGATGTATAAAAAAATGGCAAAAGGGGCGCCTCCTTGATTCAGCAGTCAAAATGTTCGCTTAACAGTATCTGTGGTCTTATCTTTCTCTGAAGATACGTCCTCTCACAGTGTACATAAAGTACTTTTCCTTTAGTGTCCTCCTTTTTCACGGTTCCTCTTAGCGTAGAATATCTGTCGACTTGAGGAATTTAGCTAAAATCATCTCTATCTTAAAAAAACTCAATTGTATCTTATATAGTACACAATTGGCAGATGAAATAATGGAAAATTCTCAACGGTTTCCTCAAAGCTATGCATTATTATTTCTATCTTTCAGGATCCAGAGACGAGTAATAAATTGGGATTTATATATCGTCTCCTTATTTGGCTTCAGTCTACCTCTTTCATTGGAAACACATTTTTCTTGAGGGTGTAGATGAACATATTTTATGCAACAGTATCCTTTGATTGCAGTCTTCTAAACTAGATCTCTTCACCTTACAAATCTTATCTGAAATATGTTCAGCGTCCATTTAACCCCGCCAAAAGCAAAAAAACCTTTAAAACCTGTTCGGTAATTTACACGTTCGTTCCTGAATATTCCTGTTTCAAACTTACTCTGCAGAAACTGAGGTAACATTATGTTTTGTTTAAATGTATTAAAGAAAGTTAAAATATTCATATATACTTTCCATTTCAATTTGTTCACACCATATTTCTAAATCTGCATAGTAGGGTTTTTAATAACGGATCATTCCAGTGATATAAAAGAACGAGATAATGTTTGTACTGGGTCGCAGCAGGATTTTCCTATTCACAGACTGACAGTGTTTTTAATTTATTCTTCTTGCGACCATCAGGATGATCTCTGTAGATGACATCCAATTTATCTTTAGTGGCTATACATGTAAGCACAAGAGAGAGAGAGAGAGAGAGAGAGAGAGAGAGAGAGAGAGAGAGAGAGAGAGAGAGAGAGAGATCTTCCTTTTTGTAATGTGAAGCACTTTTGGCACCAATATTTTTTTTTAACAAATGTTAATGGAGAATATCTACCATTGGAAGAAAATTAAGTTACATTATTAGTAAAGGTATAAAATGAGTCTACTGACATATAGGACATGTAACTGATTCATATATAAAAATCTAGCTGAGGTTGCCTCTTTTCATGGGATATGATCTAAGACCTATAACTAATTGCTTGGTTCAAAACTGGATTTGTAAATATTTGAGGATTTATCTGTTGTACAGAAAGTATCACAGAAAGAATTAAGGAGACGACTCGAAGAATGACAAAATTTTATTCTATTGTTGTGTCATGTGAGAGCTGAACGGAAAACTAATATGCCTTCACAACTTCTTTAGATTGCATGATTTCATGATGTCGTCTTCACTTATTGTGTACAACAGTACAACGTTTGTCTTCGTAAAATTTCATAATAAAAAAAAAAAAAGATCGAAAGCTAAAAGGGATAATGTTTCGAGTTTTGTGGGTCAATAACAAAATT
Source organism: Macrobrachium rosenbergii (assembly GCF_040412425.1). Lineage (NCBI taxonomy): Eukaryota > Metazoa > Arthropoda > Malacostraca > Decapoda > Palaemonidae > Macrobrachium > Macrobrachium rosenbergii. Next base: position 68,780,763 of record NC_089753.1, read on the forward strand.
AGTTTTAAATGTAGGCCTCAGCTACAGTGAGAGTTAAAAGCCGGGTTTTTTTTCTGATGTGATTGTTTACGCTTCACTTAGCAAACCGAATTTCTGTTGAACAGTCCACTCAGATCTATTTTAGCAATTCGATTACTAAGTACCTCAAAACCTTAATAGTATACCCTACTAATCCCTAAAGACATGGATGACATAAGAGCATTTCAGAATCAACTTTAGAGAGATTTTAGTATGTTGTATTCCGGACATGCGGTGCACTGTAGGCATTACTTAAGGTTCTCTGCAGCGTGCCTTCGGCCCAAAGCTGAAATTTTCATAGGGCAACTGCCAGGTTTTCCTCCTGTTGCACCTTTCAAACCTTTCAGTGTCAATTTCCGTTTCAGCGCTGAATGACCTCATAGGTCCCAGTGCTTGGTCTTTGGCCTAATTTCTATATTCAGTTCAACAAGCTGGCTAGGAAATTAACTACTTGCAATTAGCACTGAAATGTGCTCACTATGGTATCTTAGGTGATGTCATCTTTTCTCAGTAGGAGACACCTTCCATACCCTCCCCCTGAGAGAAAAACTTTGGTTGTTCCCAGATCACCCCTTATCATCAACAGCTGTAGGAATAATTCTTGATGAACGGCCAAACTGCTTTGTATTGTTATGAATATTTAATATAGTTGTGCCTTCCATGGCACTCCTCAGCTGTTGGTGAATGGTATTTTTACATGCTTTTACAAAGCTTGACTTCTGCGTCTGTTTGTCTGTCGTCAAATCTTGTAAATCAATTTTCGACCTGTTCCCTTCGTTCGATGGACTTGAAATTTTGCATGGTTACTCATTCCCGGTGATAATACAACCTTACATGATCAGTAGGTCAGCAGTGACCTCTAGTGATCCTACAGTGACCTCTCCCAGTATCTCAGGATTTGTATGAAACTTCGGATTTTTCACAGCTTCTCGGTAAATAACTATTCAGATTTTTAAAACCTTCTTTGGCCCGACAGGATATCAAATTCGTTAACTACAATCATTAATCGGTTACAATTTCTGTCAAAACTAAAAAAGTATAAAGTAAAAATAAAAAAAAATGCGCTTTTATTAAAATGCGCTAAAAAGTGAAAAATAATTTTTTTGAGACACACCAGGATTTTCTTACAATTAATCATGTCTACAAAAATAAAAGTGAGGGCGCCAAACATGGAAGCAAATGCTAAAAAAAAAAAAAAAAAAATACATTTCTCTTCTTGCAGCCCCTCCTTCCATGGTTGGCGCCCACGCATTTATTTTTGTAGATATGATCAATTGTAAGAAAATCCTGTGTCTCAAAAGTTTATTTTGTTTACTTTTTAGTGCGTTTTAATAACAGCATGATATAATTTATTTTCTTTTATTACCACTCAAAAGGATATCCTAGCTCTTCAGAAGACTTTGTTTTTGTAAAAATTATAGTCAAACTTTTGGAATGCAGCAGCCACTTTCTTGCTCCTGTAGCTTTCTGCTTTTGGCTCTGTTACTTTATTATAGTATTTTTTGCTAGAAATGGCGAATCCGCAGGCAATTGAAACACTCGAAATGTATATTAGCCATTGGACGCTAATAGCACTGGAAACAGGAAAGCAAGTCACTATCATTGTTACCTAACCCCCTCGGCCCCTAGCTGCAACCTCTTTCGTTCCTTTTACTCTACCTCCGTTCCATTTTCCGTCTTACTTTCCACCCTGTCCTAACAATTGTTTCATAGTCCAACTGTGAGGTTTTCCTCCTGTAAACACCTTTTAAACCTTTCTACTCTCAATTTTCCTTTCAGCGCTGAATGACCTTATAGTACCGTGAAGGTTTACAGAAAAGTATTCAGAAATAACTGTCATTTTCAATAATATACCCAAGAGTATGTGCGTTCCCCGTGTATATTATCTTTGACGATGAAAATAATTAACAAAGTGAATTACGCTAATGACGACGATAAAATCGTGTTTTCCGTCACAAAAAAGGATAATTACTAAACCGCAGGACAGGGCTGTTCCATCCACTGCCTCCAAATGAAGTGTTGTAAACCGACCACCGAAAAAGATATTACAACAGAAATGGATGTTCATGTCTGTGATGTCAATGAGAAAATCCTTATTTCATTTTAAGTTTATGAGTTGGAGTTAAGATATCAGTACTCTTATTAAGATTGTTTTATTAAGTTATATATATATATATATATATATATATATATATATATATATATATATATATATATATATATATATATATATATATATATATATATATTATTATTATTATTATATATAATTTATTAAAACCTCGAATTTGTAAATGAGTGTAATAGTTGATAGTCCCTGTGCTGGCGGTGACTCAGTTCGCTGAATAGCTCTGCTAGTTTTATGCAGTTTTCTTTCTTTAAATTTTGATCCGTAAATATCAGAGTTTTATTTACTTGAAGAGTAGGCGTGAGTTTTGAATGTGTCTGCAGTTGTCCTCTCTTGTAACCAAATAAAAGATTTTTTAGAAATATAAAATTTGAAGATTCCCCATGTAAATATGGCGGTTTTGGCCTTATTTACTGAGTTTTTTATCAACAGTACATGGATTCTTTCAGATCATCTCAGCGCTACAGGGGAATACTGAAGAGCAATGATTGAAAGCTGGAATAAATGAGGCCTGTTTGATCTCATTGTGTGTCCAATTTGTGGCGAGTGTGATAAAGTACGTTAAGAAGTTCAATATCTTAGTTAAAATTTAACTGACAATCCACCTCGGTCATGTTTATGATCATTGCAGCAGTGAAGCACTCCCTTGTACTTGTACACCCTCTAACTGAAGTTTCTCAACGAAGTTCCTTGTATTGTTGAAGGCAGTTCAGACAGGGTATTAATTACTTACGTTATCTTCACCTCTCCAATCTGACGGCAATCACTCGAAGAACCTCAGATTTTCATAGGGAGCTCAGCTCTTAATATAGCCCTCTCTTTAATTCATTTAGATGGTCTATTGGGCCATCTCTCCTAAATTACTAAGTGGTCCTTTAAACTTTCATTCAAGTTATTTAATTTTTTTTGTATCATATTTGTTCACAATATTTACAATACACCATATTAAATTTCAGTTCACATTATTACATATTTTAAAAAATGATTTTATTTATCTGGAAACTATTTTTTTGTGGTTAATTGACAGCGATGAACATATTCTGTATAAAAATTTTCTCTCAAACAATAATTACAATAACTATATTATATTTCAATAAGCATTATCAGATTTTGTAACAAAGATTAAAAAAAACATAATGCATATATTTTTTTCTGAAAACTAGTTACACATGTTTTTTTATGTATTTCCCTCAACAGTCATCTGTCGTAAGCAAGCTCCTCTTTTTAAAAAAATTAACATTTCATGTATTGTATACTTTTTTTTTCCTACCTATCCAAACTGAGTATAGTATGTATCCTGCTATCAAAACCGTTACACAGTTGTTATTTACTTTGACTTTATATCGAAAGAAATATTAAATCTTTATAAAACATTTGTCTGAAATTTTCATATATCAAGAAGTATATTTTGAAAGTACCACAGAAAGGTTTTACCAAATTGCAAAAGTAGAATATATGTAAGATATCCTCCAATTCTCGACAGTTCTCACACCATCCATTGTCTTTAATTTTCAATATATTCAACCTATGATTGGCAGCTAAGACACTGTGTATGTATTTGTATAAAAATTCCCTTTCGTAAGTATCTATACATAAAAAAAAATGTAACCTTGCATTCCAGTTTAGCAAAGGATAGTCATTCTTCATATTTGGTTTTTCAGCATGGGTAAAAGAAGGAATAGTTCTTTGTTTGTGACCTCTGGGAAATTTCTGTTTACTTATCTTCCTAATAATTTCAGTTGCCACCGAGTATATCCTAGGGGTAACATAAGCTATTTCTTTTATATCATTTCATTACAATACAATAAAATTATCTAATTATGTAAAATTCCTTTCAACGCTCTGCCACCAATTATGGCTAAAGTTTTGAAATAGACGTCAGTAATTCAAAGTCGTCCTTCTTTTCGACTTGAGCATAGTTTCCTTTTTAATAGGACGGTAGTACATACTCTTCCTTACATAGTCAAATGTGCAAGCATTTATTTTTGAAATGCATTCCTTTAGAGGATGAAATGTACGAACAATATACCAAGCTTTTGACGATATGAAGGAATTAATTACAATACATTTTGGGAAAATTGACAAATGTCTTACATTTAACATATTCACTCGAGTTTAAATTGCATTTGTCACAATTTCTCAATTTGTCTTGCATGTTTGTTTAATATTCTGACTATAAATTATTCAGAGTATTTTCATCCTTTTGACCGATTTTAACTATGGAAGTTCTTTAAATTCTTTCTCTGCCCAGTTCCCTGTTTTCATAATTACCGTTTTCATTCAGCTAACTTTTGTGCCTGTCGCCAGTTCAAAACTGGTTATTTCTGAATAACACTCACTGATGGAGTCCTTTGTCGACAGTGTGAATCATCTGCACACCCCTGTATTCAACTGATACCTTGTTTGGAAGTTTAGCAGCTATTATTAATTTATTCTAATTTATAGCCCTCTATAGTAGATCTTGAAAAATACAATGTATTGCCATTGACTAAGATTAACCTTCCTTAACTGGTCTGCCATCTCTCAGGATTTTACTTATATGTCCATTTATACAGGCACTACTCGTACACTTTTCTAAAAAAACTTCAGTAGGCCAATAAATTCTTGGGAAGCCTATTTTACGCAATACGTCAAAGACAAAGTCCATGCCAACTTTGTCAAAGATTTGAGCTCAATCTATACGTAGTATTGCTAAATCTATTTTTTTCTTGCGTGTACATCAAAATGTCTCGAATTTTATTATTACATTGGATTATTGTTTTTCCTTTTACCCCTCACAAAATTGACCTGGGTAAATTATGTCTTGTATTATTATTTGTAACCTATTTTTGAGAATTTTTTAAAATGTTTTATAATCTGTGTTGAACAAAGACTAATAGGGAGCCAGTTTTCCATTTGAGTTAAATCTTCTTTCTTAGCTATCAATTTAATTATCCCTTGGTACTGGCTTGTTGACAACTCACCTTGATTACAAATCAATTTCAACCGCTCTATAAAAAGATAATTTTTATAGAAATCTGTCGCCCAGCCATCACTGCCTGGAGATTCTCGTAACTTAATTTTTAAGGTATCTCATGCCTCTTTTTCCTTTATATCATCATATAAAGGACCTAATTATTTTCCTTTTAAAGTTTTTCGCATTTACTAAAAAAATACTCTCGATATTTATCCTGTCCGTCAACTGGGCTATATAATGCCTCAAAATATTTGCAAACATTATGCATTTTACCTTCTTTAATCTTCTTTGTAGCAAGTTTAAGAGACCATGTCTCTTGTCTGTTCTCTTTTTACAACAGTTGACGAAAAACTCTTTACATTTAAATTTTACCCATTCCCACCATTTCAATATATTTTAAAATTTGCCTTTATGGGCTCTTAAACTCCTCCACCAGTCTGAAAAATTTTGTTCAACTCCTTCTTCTTCCAAGATTTTTTTATTTAACATCCAGTATCCTATCCCTTGTTTACAACTATTGATAGTTAATCTTAACAGTACCATATTATGATCTGAAAAGCTTATTGGGATGGTTTGTGATTCTGAAATGCTATCAAATAGGGAAACTATAGATTCTATTAATCCTGGAGCCATAATTTCTTTTAATAAACGCACAGTACATTCAGGTATACCATCCGAAAAAATAGTTATCTTTTAATTGCATATTTTTAATGAAAGTTTTCATTTGTTTGGAAACCAGCCCATCATTTCCTTTAGTACAGTCTCTTTCATTTGAAACACAACTAAAGTCTTCTCCAAAAACGAATATGTTAATGTTATGTCTTAAGAAATATGGCAAATACAAAGCAAAGAAATCTTCCCTTTCCCTATAAGTGTTCCAATAGGTGCATTTATGTTAAGAATGGGTATAATATAGTCTTTATGTTTTACCTTAATTCCTAGAATACGACCATAAACATCTGTTTCACTTGACATTACCTTTATATCATTCCTTTGGTTATGCAAAATAAAGTCCCTACTTTCAACAAGAAAGTGGGACTGAAGACGACTTCACACCTGTCTTTTAAATAACTCAAGCTTACTATCCATTTAACATTATGTTCTTGTAACATTAAAATGTTAATCACGTAAAAAACTAATAAATTTTTAAACTTCATTTGTTTATTCAATTCATTTAACCAAATCCATGTTTAATGTTGCTATCGTTAAAACCATGATTCCAAAGGGGTTTTCCTTTTTTCCTGTTTCTTTTGAGGAATGTTATTACCTAATCCTTCTTTTCTCTTTCCTATTCTCTCGTCCTTTTACCTCTCTCGTAAATTTCATTTTGCCTACCTTTTCTAAGTTAATATCACATTGCACCTCTTGGCTGTATGCTTTGTGATTTGTGTATATGTTTTGACCCTACAAAAGGTCAATTAGTGTCATAATCTCTAACTGCACATATTTTAAGAACAGTACCATGTCATCTTACATCTCTAATATTCTCTGGTAGCATGGTCCGGGGTTGGATCAGCATATTCTTTCTCCCTCATGGACTCCTCTTCCTGTATCTAACCTCAGACAAAGGCCGATTGGAATTAAACACCCAGATACATAACTAGACTTTATTTGCAAATTTAATGAAAGTAATTCAGCAAAAGCTATGGTCATGAAATGGAGTGATTCACACTCCCTATAAATGGAAATCATAACTAGAGGAAATTCTGATTCACAATCAATCAAATTAATGATTCTAAACCAACCAATACTAGTGGCTAACACCCTGGTCACCAAACAAAGTGAAAAGGTCATAATTATTCTAGACCAAAATAAATGTCATAGAACATCACTTCCAAAATATTTGTCCTCACAGGACGAAGACAGAATTCCTGTTAAAAGAAACATGTCATATATTAACACCTCAAATGGCGTTTAAAGAAATCAATATTCAAAAAAAAAAATGCACAATTGAGAACAGAATGGGAAAATGCATAATGGAGGATCAGAGGAGTTTCACTGCGACAGAAACTGGGTATTTCCACTTAATGTCTGAAAAGATATAAGTGTTAATGATATCTTACTCACTTTCTATGGCCGCAAATAACGGATCTCACAGTGGCAGTTCTTATCCATTAACACTGCTCAACAAGCAAATCATACCCAGCTGTAAATCGAAGTCCATAGCTATTATCTGTTCCTCTCATAATATACTATTAGAGAGTGCACACATAGACACACTCACTTAACAACTCCTCCCCAGAAGCAAGGCAACACCGGTTCAATATTCAAAGGATCACAATGCTTTCATTCATCTGTCACACTGTCTCCATGCACTTAGGCCATGATCAAAAACCACAAATGAATGTGTCAGATACTCGCTGTGTCTAAATGTGGAAACCTCCAATGTCAACACAAATGCACCTGCCCCGGATGTGCCTTTCATAGGCCAGCACATAGTTTGTCCAAAGACTTAATAGGAGCTCAGCCCACCTACATCTGGTCACCCCCGCCCAGGTACGACAAATGTCCAAAGGAAAGTTCAATAGAAGCCATCTCCAAAAGTCTTAGCAAACCATATGCACTAGATATGAAAGTTACTTGCTTGTATGTATGATTGTTATACCAATGAACAGTTCATTGTAGAATGCATCACTTCACATCTTGCATTCTTGATGGTCTAAATATTCTGGACGGCTTGCGACTGTACAAGCCCATGTTTCTCTTCTCATCCTGAATTCTTGGCAATCCAACTATCCTGAATGAAGTCCATAGCTATTGTCTGTTCCCCTCATAATATACCATTAGAGAGTGCACACGATACACACTCACTTAATAGCTCCTCCCTGGAAGCGTGATGACACCGGTTCAATGTTCGATTGAAGGGTCACAACGCTTTCATCCATCTGTCACACTGTCTCCATGCACTTGGGCTATGATCAAAAAGCACAAATGAATGTGTCAGATACCTGCTGTATCTAAATGTGGAAATATCCAACATCAACACAAATGCACCCTCCCCTGATGTGCCTTTCAAAGACCCGCAAATAATTTGTCCAAAGACTTAATATATATATCCTCTTCCTCATTTATCTCTTCTGTTACCGCCTCAGCTTTCTCATTTTGTAACTCCATATCCGATATATCCTCCTGATGAACGGAAGTCTTCACTTCAAAACCTGTAAATCTTCCTTTATCAAGGGTTCTCCCTGTAAAGGGATTCCCCCGCAATCGCTGTTATCATTATTAGTTCCTATGTTATCATTTTCTATTTTTCTACATTATTGTTCTCAGTGATCACATTCATATTGCAAATTGTTAAAATTTCACTCATTTATTTTGTATTTTCTTTTAGTATATCATTACTATCTACCTCTTGTAATACTATTTCACTTTCCTCCTCCACACTAGCAATTTCCTCAAAGAGGTTTTGTTCTGCAGCACACGATGTAGATTTCTTACTCTTTTCCTCCTGTGATTCCTTGTCTTTTGCCAGTCGATAGTAAGGTTCATCTTCTCTACTGTCCTTTGTTGTGTTGGTGGGCGATAGAGTGGGAAAATCTTTTTCATCAAACACATTTAACCTAGAGCTTACTTCTGTTTTGCAATTCACAGCCATATGGTCTACCCTGTCATATTTAAAACAAGTTTTCTGTTTGCCATGATATATAAAGCTTATGGTGTGACCTCTTATTTTAACTGAGTGTGGAATATTAGCCTTAATCATTTTAGCCGTCCTGATACCATTTAACATCCCCTCAGCCTTACCTTAGGCAAATTCGTTGTCTTATGGATTTAACCTCTGTATTTACTAAGCAGTTGTGTTATCAATGAATCTTCCATTTCAAAAGGAGCCCATCTGATGGAAACATAAGTGCTATTATCACTTAGATTTGTTACTTTAAATCCCCCACCATCAAAATATATTGGCTAACTTTCATATTTCTTCATTAGTTCTTCATATGCTGTATTATCCTGTATTTTCACCGTGATTCTATCTCCGACCGTAAGCTGAAACCCTTCAATATCTATTTCTTTCAACTCAACCTTATTGAAAATAACCTACCTGCTAGTTCATATGAAGGATGTCTTGAAAATTGTAGGCCGAAGGTGTTTATCCTTTTCAAGAAACTCCCTGAGTTTAGTGGACTTGATCCATTGTTACCGCTGATATTCACTCTAGAAAGCTCTGGAAAGAACAGCCAAACCAACAAGGGAACAGGGAAAGAAAATGCGTCCGCTCAGCACTTCAACTTCCAAGAGACCTTAAAGATTTCTGTACGAGAGCCCCAGAGGTCTTGACACAATGACGACAGAACGACGAATGGCTAAAATGGGTATGAAAGATGCATCTCATGTTGTTCTGCTCGGAGTTCTTTGAAAGTCCTTAGCCTGAAGTCGTTCGGGAAGCTTTTAAGACCTTCACTTTAAGTCCTTTAGAAGCCTTCTACAGATCATTGCTTCAGGTCATTAAAAAATTCTTGTAGACCCTTGCATTAAGTCGTCCGAAGGTTTTTAAAGGCCAGAGCTTTAACCCATTCCGAGAGTTTTCAAAACCCTCACATTTAAGTCTTTAAAGGTCATTTAGAGACTTTGCCTCAAGTATCTTGAAAAATCATTGATCCCTACCTCCAAGTTATTCGGAGGATTTTTAAAGACCTCAGTTTAAGCCATTCATAAAGTTTTTGAACACTCACTTTCAGTCTTTTAGAGGTCTTTTACAGATCATCTCCTTACGTCCTTTGGAAGCCATTTACTCACTCGCTTTTAAGATTGTCATTTCAACTTATTTTGACGTTTGAAGGTTCTCAAATTCTTAAAGTCATTAAACAGATTTTGTTTCTAGCTCCTTCCTACCGGATATCTCTTTTATTTACAAAACAAATAATTTTCTGCACTTGAAAGGAAGTGAAAACAACGATCCAGAGAATTTCTATTCATAGTATATTTGCTTTCCTTAAATTTTAACCGTTACTTTAATGATCTTGGTGAAAGGTTTAAATAATTGTCTATTGTTCATTTTTGGTATTTCAAGACAAAAATCCGTTCAATGTTGAATGCAGGTGAGTCCCGAAAGAAACTGCTGTCACGCTAAGAAGCTACAAAAGAAAAATTTCTTGAATTTACTGAATTTGGGATAACTGTGATTGCGCATGGAAAAAAGGGATGCGATAAGAAAGCTAGGTTACCTTATTTCAGTTGATAAAATATTGAGCTGATAAGAACTGCAAGTTCAAAGAATCCCGAGGTAGTAAATTAAATCAAAATGGGGTTTTGAATAAAGAAGAAAGCTAGCAAAAGAGAAAGAAAGTTAAATAAAAACAAAAATACAATAAGCTGAAGAAGATATTGCTGAAACAAGACGACGAGCAAGGGATAGAAAAATAGTGGAGTATTAGATCAAACCTTATAAACCATAATGTAATTGCTCTTCAGATAAGGATGAACTTTTTCCCCTTTATTCTAAAGTTAACTGGTTTACTTCCAACGGTGTGCTGGGAGTTTTATCTTAGCTACAACTAAAATATGTAACAGTCTGCCTAGTGCAGTTGTGGAATCTTCTGATCTCCAAATATTTAAGCGAACAGCAAATTCATTCCTGCTCTCTGAATTTCAGATGTATCAGTTTTATTTTTTACTCCTTCATATTTATTTATTTTTCACCGATTCCTGTAGTTACCGTGTCTCTCTCTGCTGGCTGATTTCTCTTTGGAGTCTTCGTGGGTTTATAGTCGCTTACTCTTTCCGTAAGGGTTTTCAGCAGAAGATTTAAAGAAAGAAAAAGAGAGAATTGTCAAATATCTTTCCTCTCATAATGTTTGAAATCCCTTTAGGAATACCAGCAAAGTGGAATTACAGTATTAATCATGGAATCGTTTAATATATGTTACGATAAACAAGAAAGATGAACCCTCTCCCAACTTAACGTGGCTTGGAACCAGATTTCCACATCATCAGAGACCCATTCTGTTGGCAGTATTTGGCAAATTCTTGACCCATCAACATTTTGAAAGTTATTGGTAAATTCAGTTAACGAAAATTAAATCTTTTTCTCCTCTTTTCCCCTCAATTTGGTCTAATGAATGCCATGTATTAGTTTTGGAGATGAACAACGCCACGCAGGCTTCTATAGCATCTTTATTATCCTCTAACCCATAACGGTTTCTCGGAAGACCGGTGATGTTTTCATGTATTTCCTATTACAAAAAAAAAAAAGCTTTAAATTCCAAATGAGCATCTTCAGTCCTTCTTTCATTGAAATCATGCGAATCTGGAGTCCTCAGAACCGATGAATATTCTCGAGTTATTATCAATCAAGTCGTCTTCATAATGATGAGGTTCGTTCTATACACAATCTATGATAACATAAATCATTCCTGATAGAAACAAAGATCTGTTATCTGTGATAAAAATGAAAAACCTCCAACTGAACAACCGGATATACAACTGCACTACTTCGCCTTTAAAGGAATAGAACCCTATACAATAAATATTCTGTATTTCTCTCTTGAATGTCATCAAAATGAAAGGTGAACTGTTTTCATATTCCCCTATTTCCCTTCAACTATCGGATCAATGATAATGGCCCAGCTTCAATTCGCGCTCCATCGCTTGGTGTATATAGTTCAATAATACATAAGATTTCAAATCTATACAGTTAAGACTGCGGTTTAACACCGCCCGTTACTTACTGTGAGGGGAGAAATGGAATAACATTGCCAAGCCGTAAAGTTGAATAACCTAAACAGCAAGTTTCCCTCCCTTTGCTCTGCCATTTTTGGCCCCTTGAAATATGTCGAATGACGGCCATGTCACTGTTGTTCCCTTCCTCATGCTGCAGCCACTGTATCCTGGTATATCTAGGGTTCTTTCTAAACCACAATGGGGCTATATTGATAGTCCCCACTCAAGTCTTTTTATTCCCTTTGCGCAAGTTATTTTTGACGAACCGGTTGCTATATTGGAATCTATTTTCTTTTGAAGAAAACATTTAGACGTGTAATGAGGACTATGTTGATAACATTCATCAAATACCGTTAACTTTAATGTTGACAGGAAGTAATATCTTCAAGCAAGGTCTTATCAGACTAAATGTGCTAAAAAAAAAAAAAATCAAGCCTGGTCTGATACCATTAAATTATTGATTTAGAAAAGGGAATCTACTTTATTTTTCAGTGAATGATATGGGAGGATGCTATAAGTGATTGACTGATTTATGGTTACTAAAACTTATGTCGTAACATTAGAAGAGACGCCAGTTTTGGGAAGATGCTAATAATTGTTGCCATGCAATTTATATATTATACTGAGTGACAGTTTCGGATATTCAGTGAACCAGGGACGCGATAGAAGGACGAAACCTTCTCCCTATCACTCATTATTTATATAGTGTAGATATTCTTCCTTTGTAGCGCAATGCCTGGGACTATATCTAAGGATAGACGATAAAACTTTTAGTATTTTCGTAACTTAGTGGTATTATCATTATTGTTGTTATTATTACTGTTGTTGTTATTATTATGTTTTTGTTGTTCAAATGGGAGACACATTTATATGGAGCCTTAAGAGATTAACATCTTAAAATATAATTTTTCCAATAACTGATTTCCATATATGAAATACGGTAAATGAGAATATGTGTAATAATAAGTAGTGAAGTATAATGTCTGTATCTGTTTGACTATGATAAAACCAAGACGCAGTAGCGGAGAGAAAGGAGAGAGTCGCGGTGTGTTGTTCATATCACTTGTTGACGTAGCGCTGTTTAAGCAAAACAGGCGACAATGCCTGGGCGAACGAGGTCACATGGCTATCTGTTGTCAGTTCGCTGTATAACTGAATAACATTTATCTTATCTTTAGAAACATTATCTGTTATGTTTCAAGTCGGAAAACGACAATTGATTATTTATCGTAACCGATTTAATCATTATGTATGCTATTCAAACTCTAATTCACATTTGTGTTTTAGAATGTGTGCGTGCGTATGTATGTAACGCGCAAGCAAGAGCGTAATCTGAATCACCACTCAGGGGGATTCAAGCACAGGTTGTGAGAGCGGTAACACGCTACTTTTGTACTAAGATAGAAAAAAACAAAAAAAAAAAAAAAAATGGAGACGTTGACTGATTGACTTCCAACTCCATTCTTTACCAAACAGGAGGGTCTTCAAAGGGAAGTTCTCTCCATTCTTTACCAAACAGGAGGGTCTTCATGGGAAGTCCTCTCCATTATATGTATTAAGTATTTTTAGCAAGACTGCGCATCACAATCACTTAGATGATTACACACAAGAACTGAATTGTTTACCAATGAAGGCATGGCCCTGTCAAAGTCACAGCAGAAAACGAATTTTCTGAAGAGTGGAAAGAGAGGTATCGATGTCAGAACACATTAACGACCGATGAGCAAGAGGAAGCAATTCATTGCATTTTTATGAATGGCAGATGTGTGAAAGTCCTCCAAACTTTAGTAATGGCTATGCGTACATTATTTTGGTCCAGTCAGTTTCTACAGGAGATTTGCAAACCAGGATGAGATATTTATTCGGCACTGAGGAACTGAAGTGATGGCTTAAATCAAAGAATGATAGCACCAGGATTTGCCCCCTTACTCCAAAAGTTCAATCAAGTGGCAGAAATGGAACACAATTAATTACTAAAACAATTCATACGCCATCATTGTAGTTCTAGAATGAATACGAAGAGTAGGAGAGGGGAATGAAAAAAGAAAGTTTATTTGTTAGAACGTAGTTGAGTGCAATCATTGAATCACATTGGAAAATCTCATAGGTCTCACATGAAGGATTTCATCTCAGTGAATGCTTAAAAAATGGAGAAAGGAAACGTGCACAACAGATCTAGGTGGAGCGAGATCAATAGGAAAAGACGAAAAGTGGTGTATGGAAAGCGAAAGCTCTCATAAAGAACCTTTAATATACTTACAATGTGTTGCGTACGGCAAATCGTAAGTGGTTCTGCCAGCTTTCGAGGCTTTTCATACGAATATCTCAGGAAATAGTAATAACCCCTAAATCATGGGAACCTTGAGTGGTAGATTTCTTTCTTTCTTTATTTATCTATTTTTTTTGGGGGGGAGGGGGCGGCCATAAACCTACCTACAAAGTAAAGCCTATCTTCAAGAGGTCCTTGCTGGAAGAGGAATGAGGTTGTCGCTTCCAATTAAGCTCACAGCCGGCAACGCTATCTAATTTTTGCATTCCCTGGTCGTTCGGAGTTATTGCTTTGATTGGCCAAATGTACTAAAGAGCTGCTTGTTGACAGTATCAATGTAATCTTATGTGCATTATATAGACATTACAAAATCTACAATAATTTTTTTTTCCTTCAATACAAAACGCTTATATTAATGAGAATACATTTTTTCAGGCCCTCCAGTTGGTGCCTTTTTTGCAGCTCTTTAGCTCATTAAGGAAGCTAATAACAATGGTGACACCATGAATATAGAATCCTCTTCTAGTGAAGGAAGCTAACCAGTGTTTATTCTCGGCTAACGCTGGCCCAAGCCGTACAACATTAGTAAAAGAAGTCTGTATTTAGGGAATATCTATTCTGTTTTTCGTGCTTAACTTTTTCCTTCTGAATGTAGGTAGGTTGTGAAAAATACTCAAACTACTCTTTAAAGACAATAGTGAAGAAAAATTAAGAGTAGTTTTACTTAAATGCTTTCACCTTAAACTTTTATTCTTTTATGATGGTTTCTGAATATATTTTCTTTAAGTAAGACTCAAGCCTAGTAAACTTAAAAGTCCATAAAGAATATATGTTAATTAAATATTAATATGAAGGTCTTGAATCTCATTCCTATTAATCATATTTGCCTCCATGATTACCAATCTCTTGCCTGTCATACAATATATATATATATATATATATATATATATATATATATATATATATATATATATATATATATATATATATATATATATATATATATATATAATATATAATATATATATATATATATATATATATATATATATATATATATATATATATATATATATATATATATATATATATATATATATATATATATATATATATATATATATATATATATATATATATATATATATATATATATATATATATATATATATATATATATATATATATATATATATATATATATATATATATATATATATATATATATATATATATATATATATATATATATATATATATATATATATATATATATATATATATATATATATATATATATATATATATATATCAGGTAATCTCATTATGGATGAGTATTAACCAATGACTTCACTCTCCGTGTCATGCAGTACTTTTTAAAACTGCACACTTTGCAGATGATCATATTTCCAGTTACTGTTAATAATTTTTCATGTTTTTCTTTTATTAAAAAAACGCTTCAGCTCTTTTTCAGTTCAAGGTTTCTTTAAGAATTAGAAAGAATAATGTTACTTTTACTTAGTAACAATTCAGTCAACAATGTTGTCTGTTGTTTGTTGGGATTATAATCAACTATTATTAGGATATTTTATCTTTTGATCTGAGGTTGCATGTTTTACAGTATTGCTCATTCCAGATTATGGAATGAGCGTTTACTGCATAACTCACCTTCTTTTTTTTTTCATAATTTAATCTAGTTGCTATAAGGAAAGCCCTTTTGCATTTCGTGTCTTTAGCGCTCAGTTGTATCCCAATTTTTTCCCTCCTTTCTTTTATAAAACACAACAAATCGTATTAGAAGACCAACTGAGGTATTACAAAAGATAGAACCCTTTTGCTTCACTGGAAACACACTAGACTATGAAGCAGGAATTGTAAGAGCAATAGTAGTCAAAGAGTTGCTGCAGCCAAGGTTTATTGAGAAAGATTGGCTGAATAAAGAGACGAAAGATATATGATTTATATATATGGAGGAAATTTTGAGGTGTTACTTAAGACAATACCGGATGAAGAACTGCTATATAGAAAAAGGTAGATATGTAAATAGTCCTAAGAAGACCTGTAGAAAGATGAAGGAAATTATGGAAAAAATGGATGGATGAAGATCTGGACCAGATAGAAGTTCAGAGCGAACTTTTATCTGGAGAGAACCCATTGCAAAACTAACCCACAAAGTAAATAGCTTATGTAAAAAGAATTTTTTTGGAGATCCGTAAAAAAACAAATTATCTGCAATAATCTTTTCGAAGTTTTTTCGAGTCATTATGATGATGATGGGTAAATTTATTATTTTCATATGGCAGATGAAACCTTTTCATAAGGAACAAGCCCACAGGGGCCATTAACTTGAAATTCAAGCTTCCAAGGAATGTGATGTTCATTTGAAAGGATTAACATAAAGTAATAGGAAATACAGAAAGAAGAGATCAGTTTTTAGGAAAGAAAAGAACAAGTGCATTAATAAAAAAGTAAATAAATTATAGAACACAATGAGAATTGCTTTAAGGTAGTAAATCATTGCAGCTTTGCTAGAACTTATGAGGTCCCAATTGCACAACGGTATCAGGGAGACTGCTCTACGCTCTAAAAGCATGAGGATTAAAGAACCTCTAGAAATGAGAAGTTCCACAGCTAGGAACACTTACTGCATATTGGTGCTGCTGTTTAGCAAATCTGGTCTCTCTCGACAGGAAAAGAGGATCCGGGATGAATTATGAATGTGAAAGATCTTTGTTAAAATACAACTTATTGAAAATTGACAAACAAGAGACATCTGTCAATGATCCAAGTCATAGCTGCTAATGTTAGGAAACAGAATCCTGCCATCACAAACCACTCCATGCCAATGAGATAAATCTCTGGCAGAGGCAGAAATCCACACTGGAGAACAGTATACTAGTGAAGGAAGGTCAAATACCTAAATCAGGTTGGACTGATTTTATCACTGTTATGAATATGTGAGGCCTTGTGTACAATACCTAACTTTCATGTGGCATTTGCTGACACTTTCATTAGATGTTTCTCAAAAGTGAGATGTGAGTCCAAACTTACATCATGTATAGTGAAAGCTTCAGACACTCATTTAGCAGCCCCATCCACCTGAAAGGGAGGATGGGGTGGAAAGTCAATATGAGATCTACCAATCAATAGTGTTTTTGTTATACTGGAGTTTAGCCTCGTACTTCACCAACTACACCATTCACTGATCGACTCCATGTCACGAATGAGACTAAAAGTAGTTCCAATCCTCCTAAGTGGAACTTCACTACAACTATCAATGACATACTGAGCAATCTCTTTTTCCAGGCCAACCAACATACCACTTGCATACACTAAAAATTAACAGTGAACCAAGAACACTACCCTGTGCAATTCCGGACACAATAGGATTTAGTTTGCTAAAGATCCCATCAACAGCAACTCACCGTTGCCTACCTGTAAGGAAATCTTGAAGTAATCCTAAAACATATCCACCCACTCCAATATTCCAAAGTTTATATACAAATGCCCTGTGATTAACCAAATTGAAACCAGCCCTAAAATCTATTTGGATTACTCTGCATTGAAACCCTTATCAAGGTTCTCTTGCATATGGCATGTCAAAACTAAAAGAGCATCACAGGTGCCTAACTGCTTCTTATATACTATTGACTATCAGCTAACAATCCTTGGGATTCCTCATACTTGTAAAATGGCTTGAAAATAAGTTTTCCTGCAACTTTGGAGAGCACAGGGTGAATAGAAATTGGCCTGTAGTTACTGCAGTCTGCAGATATGACACTAAGCTTGCACTCATCTGCAAAGATACTACGTTGACATAAAAATCTGTAGAATTTACTGATCTTGGGAGACAACATGCTAGAAACTGTTTTACCTCTTTTTGCCAATTTGTCAGTGCCTCATGCTTATTGTTTACTGTCTGTTTGTGTGATCTGACCTCCCAATCACTGACAATTAGGGTCTTTGGTTCTCTAGGTATGGTATTTATTTATTTTTGCCTCTAATTCCTTGGAAATTTCATTCCTAATATTGTTTAGTATATCAGTTGTCTGGTGAAATTATAATTATGGCTCATTTCAGATATTCAGTTTTTCCTTGTAGAATAACATTTATTATTTCTGTTTTGACACAGATTTCTTACATTATGAAAAAATATATATATTCGTGTACTAGTGGTATTTTCTTTTATTTTTGGTACTTTTCTTGAGCATTTTTATAATTTCCTTTTTCGTGCATTCTCTAGTCACTAAGGTTTCCATCTACTTTGCTCCAGTGTACTTGTCAAGGTTTTCCAGATAAGGTTTATTTTGTATTTTCTAATGATATCCTCCCTCAACAGACATTTTTCATCTCCTTACATTTGCTGTTACAGTTGTGTTGACTTTTTCCAGTTAGCTATATTTGGAGGGTGTTAACCTTTTTGCCTCGCTCCTATCACCAGCTCGGATCTTCGCTGTAGAGGAGGACCAAGGTAAGTCAGTCATGATTTCCAGGTTGGTAATGGTGTTACCTTCTTTATGAATCTTGGTGGAAGATGTCAGTCCTTGGATGATGTCTCAGCTTGATTCCTGATCTTTGCTGGTTTTTGATTGCTGAAATTTCACCTCCGCCATCTACTCTTACTCCTTACCTGCCTTGCTTGCTACCCAGCCTGCTTGTAAATACCTCTACTTTACACCTGACAAACCAGATAGTTGGCATTGTACTAGCTATGGCTAATATTTACTATCTAGAAGACCACCACACTACTTGGCATTCCCACCTCTTTCATTGTTTTGCAGGTATGTTGTTTCAAACTATAGCTGAAGGTTTTGTTATTGTACCCATTCGACCTATTGTTAAGAAATCAGATGTACTATTGACCGATGTGATTCCAGGGCACAATTATGAAGCACAATTATGAAACCTTTAGATTTGTTAATCTCGACTATATTAATGATAAGCGTAACTGAATAAATTCTAGTGAAGTAAATAAACAATAAACATGATTTATAAGGGCATATTCCCACTAGCCTTAATAAATTATTTTATGTCTGAATAAAATAGCATTTGATCTTTCCCAGACGATCCTCTCAAAGTTCTTTATAAATGCTTTGCGAGAAAAGTTGACAAAGCTTAATCTCTCTCTCTCTCTCTCTCTCTCTCTCTCTCTCTCTCTCTCTCTCTCTCTCTCTCTCTCTCTCTCTCTCTGTGTGTGTGTGTGTGTGTGTGTGTGAATGTGTGTGTGCTTTCTTTTCATACAAAATTCACCAGTATTGTGGAATCGGCTGTCTGTCATTTTCAACAGAAGCTCCTTTTTCCAAATCACTATGGATTCCTTCCTTTTTCCTTTCTTTTAGCCTACAAATTTTATGTTCCTTTTTTTAACTACTCGCCACTTTTCTCTTCCCAGTAAGCACACCTGAACCCGAACCACTATCCATTCTTTTGAATCTATCATAATGCTACTCATGCAGTTTTGTAACTGATACCCTAGCTGTTAGTTAGGTCATCCACTTAATTTTATCCACAATTGAAATTCATATCTAGAATGCTAATAATTGTACATTGTCGTTTCTTTATAGTTCGTGGTTTTTAACCGTTATTAATCTTCTTTATAATTCCTAGTATTTATCCGTTATTAATCTTGTTTTGTATTGTGCTATTTGTTGCAAGTTTCTTCCGTGTCATCAACGATTTTCAGCCTCAGGAAATATATATATATATATATATATATATATATATATATATATATATATATATATATATATATGTATATATATGTATATGTGTATATATATATATATATATATATATATATATATATATATATATATATATATATATATATATATATATACATACATATATATATATATATATATATATATATATATATATATATATATATATATATATATATATATATATATATATATATATATATATATATATATATATATATATATATATATATATATATATATATATATGTATACGCCTTATGTTTTGATTATTAGCTTTTCCTAATGAACAAGTCACGAGTAACCCAAATTAATTATGGTGTTATTGGTGTCTCATTTCATTTTTCGCTGTCGGTTGATATTGTTCTTTCTACTCTGATTTTAAGAACATTCCCGAGTAGGGATAACGAATGCTTTCGGCAATTATTTACTACCGTCAGATATATTTCAATAATATGAACTAATAGCAATAAAATTCTACCTTTTTCTTTCTTCATTTTGGGCAGTTTATCTTTTAGTAGTCTTAGCTTGGAGGCATATACATCATGTTGCCATCTTTCCCTTTTAACGCTTGTGGGCCCTATCCATTTGTTACGGTCATATCCTTTCCTGTTTTCAATAGGGGTTTACTTTGAAGTTGTTTCTTGATAGAATCTAGATAGTACTGAAAAGAAATAACAGATAAAACTACGGATATTTTCTCCATCCTTTACTGGGTACTCATTCTCCTCAAGTGGGTTAGTAATCTGGTAAATTTCTATACAAGAGAGAGGTACCTTGCTTCTATACCGCCCTAAATACAGTTGCCTTTTTTGCTATAGTTAACAGTACATATATAGGCAATATCAACATCACATCTCCGTTCTTGATTTATTTATCCAAGGTCTCAGTATGTATACACCTCGAGAGTGGTTGTCTGCAATGAATTAGTAACTAAATGAAACAGAGCAAACCAATTCATACAGCACTGAATTGTACTAATTTTTATATAACTCTTGTTATCACAGAGGTTGACCTCATTAAATTCAACTGCGTAACTGCCTTCGCGTCTCGATTCAGTTAAGGAATTTAATAACTAATCGTATGGTCAGTCACAGAAAAATGGTGATTTACAGCTAAATGCAAACGAGGATATTGATGGGACACAGGCGTTTATTTGTTTTTATTAAAAAGATTGGAAGGAAACTCTTTTCGAAAATGGAAGCAGTTATCCACTTAAGAATCCAAACAATAGAAATGGGGAAGGATGGATGGGTGAGGGGCGGGTGAGAAGAAGAAGAAAAGTGGGGGATTACGCTCATGTAGAGAATTTTAATAGAAAATCAAGATGACAAAAAAGACAAGCGAAAAGGACAAACTTCTCTATTGAATGGAAATGAGAAAAGTCTCAGTTTTATAAATAAAAAAAAAGAAACACTGGGGACAAAACAAGAAGCACAGGGGAGTGTACTGAGGCATGTCATCAAAGTTATGTTAATTAATGTTTTCACGATTTTATTGTTTTAAAATTGGGCATACAAATAAACAACCCTTAATAATGCAATAAACAAACTTCATTCGGAATTTCTCATTGTCGTCCCATGATCCAAAACCTATGACCATGTTACTTTATCATAATGTCTATGATTTATTTACTTACCTTCATTTCTTCTCTTATTTCATATATTCAAGTTAACTGTAGAAAGATCGGCTTCGAAATGAAATTTATCCGGTTTATCTCAAATAGCAAAACGACATTTAACTTCATTTTTCTCGTTTTTATAGTAAGTTTGTGTTGTACATGAAAACTATAGCCACAAGTTACCTCTAAGATTTTATGTGGAACCTTTTTATCAAACGATACAAATGTTCTCATAAGTATCCTAATAAGATATCATCATATGGCAAAATTGTGAGGGGAAACCTTGAAATTTTTTGTCTACCGATGAAACGAATGGATAATTGAACTTTGGTAAATTACATTACCAATCCATTAAGTCGAATTAGTCCCCCACCTACGAACTGCGTTGGGGGTATGTATTAGGTATGTATTATAGTGGTGTGGTTGGTCCCCCCCCCCCGCCACCCTGCCTTTGCGTCCAGCTGAGCGTCGACTGCGTGAGTGGCAAAGGGAACTCCAAACCTACTGTAGGCCTGACAAATACCAGCTTAGTACTAAAAAATCGAAGCCTTTTACTTCTAAGGATAAAAGAAATTGGACGGATCCGGGATTCTGGCTCTCGGGATATTTACTGTCGTGATTTTGTCCTTCAGGATTTTAACTTTTACGATTGTGAACCAGCTCTCAAATAGACATTCCCTTTCCTTCTCATATTTTATTTATCTATTTCTTTTCCCGTCTCTGTTGTTGCCTATTATAGGACTGTTTTTAGATAGCATTTTTTATACTATATGTTTTCCTTAGAAAGCAATTATTCTATATATTATTAACACTTTATGAAAGAGCTACAGAGTAAAGTGCATAGATAACTACATTTCATTTATTTTCGATGCATAAATTGATAATTTTAAGTTTTACAACCCAAAGGGCACAAATAGAAAATGTTGATATTGAATTTCCGTAGTGGCTACAGAGATTAGACTATCTCTTATTTTAATAAAATATGAGAGAAAAACGAGGTTTTACAGAACAAGGAAAGACGGGATTAATAGGTGAAACAAATGTCCCTAACTGACAGCTATGCAAAACCATACCGAAATAACTCTTGCGTCATAACATATCTTATAACATATAAGCAAAAAAATCAATAGATCCTAGAAAATTGGCTGATATGTTCCATGTATGCTCATTATGCCACATCTGACAGATTAAGAAATTTCACTAGTTTTTGCCCAAAAACCTAAAATTGGACGCTTCAAATACCACTGAAAGTAATGCCGTTTTGAAAACGCTTGTGAAAACTCACTTTTACCGGGAAAATTCGAAAGAAACATTTATTACCTTCTTGAACGAGGTGTCAGAATAATGCTGCATTCCTTGCCTTCGGAGAATCCTTAGAAGGGAATGAGTTTTGTATGACTGGGATTCATCCTACTGGCAGGCAGAAACAAACAATACATCGACACAGGATGTGCAAGATGAATATTTAGAACCTCTCTCTTGGAGATAAACGTGACAATTTCCTCTTGGTGGTGAGAGTAGAGGAAAATGACAAAGACAGAGACAGAGACTTCCTCTGAGAAGATGATCTTGACAGTGTCTCTCAGGGTCTCAGGGTGACGTCCATCGATCTAGTTCTGATGAAATAGTCTAATATAAAACACATTGCTTTACATGAAGATCACCAACGGGAATTGGATGTCGGCTGGGGAAACAGCTGTTCTTATCTTACACGTCTTTGCCTCACCTTTTCTCATGTTTTTCTTTTCTTTTTATTATAATTTTCTTCATTACCTAAGCAGCTCCGAAGTTATTATTGCCTGTGCGGTTTCCTTACCGATAGATCTATAATAAACACTTTTACTTCACATGTACTTCGTAGCTGGATTATGAAGAAATTCTAAAACAAATGATAGATATTAGGCATTCTCCTGAAACTTTTACGTTATTAAAAGCTTCTAAGAAGTAGAATGAGTCAGTAAGAAAAGATGAAAATATTTACCATCCAGCTATATACCGTAATCGTATCATTTCAAATTCATGTTAAAGATCTTTATCATACTTAGTGACTATATTTTTGTTCAACCTTGAAATGATAATCAATTAATAAATCTATTAAACATTTATTCAAAAGAAAATAAATATTTATACACATCTAATGCTGGTACGAGGAACGATTTCTTTATAAATGTCAGTTGTTAACACCATATCTCATTAAATATTTAAAAGAATAATTTCTAATTCAGCTTTCTTAAAAATAAAGATTTTGGGCCCCTTCCACAGATGGGTCGGTGGGAGGTAATAAGCCAGGCTTATATCTATCTATCTATCTATCTATTTTATCTATCTATCTATCTATCTATCTACCTATTGATCCATGTATAAATATATATATATATATATATATATATATATATATATATATATATATATATATATATATATATATATATATATATATATATATATATATATATATATATATATATATATATATATATATATATATATTAATTTCTTGTTTGCCTTTCTGTGTGTGCATGTGTCCGTCTTGGCTGCCTTTCCATGTCTGTGTGTTTCCGGAGGTTTCTGGGAATTCTGAAGGCTTTTGGAAATTCCAAAGGCTCCAGGATTCTGGAGTCTTTAAGATTTAAGAAGACGGTATAACGGCATAATCCAATGGGCGTTTCTCCAGGAGGTGGACGGAATGATTCTGAAGACAGATTCTGGATCTAATTAGGAGCTGCAGACAGTTTCAAAGGTCCTGGTGTCATTTAGAATTTAAGATGTTATAATCCAATGGGCGTTTCTCCATGAATGCTTTAGGAGCTGAAGACTGCTTCAAATTATCCTGAAGTCGTGAAGTCGTCTTCAAGAATACATTTAAATCTAAAATGGGCATTTTTCCAGAATTCTTGAACCTGTTAACTTGGCTGGGATGCTCCCCAGTGCACTGAACTTGAAGAAAGGTGCAGTTGTTATGCTTATTCGCGGTCTGTGCTTGGCCAAAGGCCTTTGCACATACCGCGAATAAACAATTACAACTGCACCTTTCTTCAAGTTCAGTGCACTGGGGAGCATCCCAGCCAAGTTAATGGTAGTAATGGATATCAAACCAAGGATACTGTAAGTCAAAATTATTACAGGAACTCACAGAGGTACTTTCTTCCCTGTATCATGCCCAATACTAAAGACGACGTCAACGTGCCATTCAGTCTTTGCCGCAGGCAATTTCCAGTGAAGTTAGCATATGCCATGACCAATCAACAAAACTCAAGGACACACATCTTCACACACGGCCAGTTGTATGTCACCTGATCTCGCATTCGTTCATTTGATTCACTTCATGTTCAGGTTTTTGGGAACTCACAGCAAGGGAAAATTGGAGACCATACTGTAACGGACAACATCGATTTCGGAGATGTCCTGCAGCTATTTAATTCTGATTTGGCCATATATATGTGTGTGTTTTCTTGATTTGAATTTTCCATGTTTAATGATAAAATAAGTGTGTTGAGATTGAGCACTATTAATAAAATGTTTATAGATTTTTAATGAACTTTTTTTTTATAAAAGTAATGTACAGGCAAGAAATCCTTTTCAGATCAAAATATAACTTGCTTAACCCTTAGGATTCATGTGGTAACTATGAACCACCTGCATTATGATGATCACAGTAAATACTACTCTTGTACAACTTCAATATTAATTACATCAGACTGCGAGCATCTGCTAATGTGTGTATATATATATATATATATATATATATATATATATATATATATATATATATATATATATATATATATATATATATATATATATATATATTAGCAGATGCTCGCAGTTCTGATGTAATTAATATTGAGATATTCATATGAAGATTTTAAGTAAATTGCAGTCTTTATGAAAATTATCCGGCAACGACGCTGGCATATATCGCTTACTGATTTACCAGATGGAGTGGTCGTGGATGATCATTCAGGGGTAAATTTGTAAAATCACCCCAGTTGGCAGATGGTAAGTCATAAATCAGAAAAGCAAAGGAAGACCGAAGAAACTAACAAGTGATAACTTGATAACTGGAAAGTGAAGGTCAGAGTGTCGAATAATTAAAGGAAAAACAGCATGAGTGGAAAATGAAACTATTTAAAAATTCATTTGAAAAATTTATTTGGAATAAGAAAAAAATTTATTTGAAAGTTCACAGCTATTATAAGGTTAACGAGTGGTGACATCATGCGCATAAAAGGAGGCATTAAACCACATGAGTCAAACACTGTTCATATCGACATGAACAGGGGCAGATGTTTCCAGAAATAAAGGGGACATATAAATAACATACATGGTAATGCGTAATTTGTTGGTATGTGTGTGTGTGTGGCAAAGCTTGAGATATATATATATATATATATATATATATATATATATATATATATATATATATATATATATATATATATATATATATATATATATATATATATATATTTATTTTATTTTTTTTTAAATATGGCCGTTTTAACATTACTGTGTTATAAGGTGTGATGGAAGAGAAGTTGCTGTAGGATGGTAGTAGGTCAAGACAGACAGTTGCAAATCGTTGTATTCAGCAAATAGTTTGGTTACTTCAGCCGTTTGTTTGATGAACACACAATATTGGTTCTGGTATGCGAGTAATATGACTGAGTTGTTATGTGGGTACATAAGTTCGTACGTTAGGAAATCTAGATTTTGTGTCTAATTCTGCCCAAAAATTAGTCCGATCGTTCATTAGCGAAGCTAGAGCGAGATCGTCAAGACATTAGCTTGAGTGTTGCAATCTCTTAGAATTGGCAGAATAAGATGTCGGTGGTGGGAACATTGTGGTGAGAACGTTGTGGTGGTGATGACTTTGTGGGAATGTCCATTTTTCTCATGTGGTAGACTTTTGAGACTAGACTTACAATGTCTAAGATAGAGTATGTGAGAGTTTTTGAATTTCCAGGCTTTTAGCCACAATCAGATTTTTAGTTGAACTGAGACTAAATCTTGAGTTAGATTTTTTTTTTTACTTGATAATTTCATTTATGATGCATTTTAATCTTTGCTTTGTTTATTCATTACTTGTTGGGTTGCTTTAAATAATAAATCTATTTTTGTAGGAAAAATTGCGTTTCCTTAGATGATCCATTTCATTTCTTTAATGTGGAACGCGAGAACGAAAGAGATCTTTGTGGTGTCTGAGAGAGAGAGAGAGAGAGAGAGAGAGGGGAATGCGCAAGACGAAGATAGTGCCGAGAGAGAGAGAGAGAGAGAGAGAGAGAGAAAAAGTAGAGTGAGTGTCCGGGGGAGGTCTGTGTGGGTTGAGTGTTAGATGGTGGGGAATAAGGGTCGAAACGCCATATCCTCCTGAAGGTAGATCGCAAAGACACGTTACGTGACACTTCAAAGAAGTGTTTGGTCTGTGGACATAACAGATTAATTTGGTGGCAGCGGTAAAAGTTTTAATTTGGTAGTAGCGGTGAAGCTTTAATTTGATAGCAGCGAGAAAAAAAATTAAATTTTTTAAAATAGACTAATTGCCAACATTGAGCCCGAGGCACGGCTATCAGCCGCGAGGCTTAGCTGAAATCAGTGTTAAGTTTGCCGTGATGGGGTCATTATAGGTGTCGGATTACGTGTTTAACGGGGTGAATTCTTTTTTTTTGTTTCTATTCGAGCATTCGGGAGTAGTGAGTTGTGAAAATAGATCAGGGTGATATGTAGAGCAATTTGGGGTTAAGAAAATACCCAAATAAGTGTGATTAGTGGCGATTGTGAGTTAATTAAGCATGTGATGATTCTACAAATCATTTCTGTCTTCTTCGAGATGGTGACGCGTCACAAATTTACACAGAGCTCCGTTTCTGTTAGCAAGGCACGAGTGATAGAAGTAATACGTTTTCTGTTCTTCTTTTTAGGGAAGCAACCTTTTCGCCTTTCTCTCATTTTTCTTTCGTTTCATTTTATGTTTTTACGATCGGGGACAGTTGATCATTCACAAAATGTCAGACTCAGACGCAGGGACATCGCAGTCAATTGTAAGTCACAGGCTCATGAACTTTAATGCAGGCATTACAAATTTTAACCGCGATTCGGACGAGATGAGACCTCACACTACCACAATCGGAGGTTTTCAGACGGTAGTCACCGAGCATGCTACCAGACGCACGAAATCGTAAACAATCATTGTAATAAGCGTTTGTATTTGTTGTTTTGCTGCAAAATTAACCTGTTTTATTTATATGATAATATTGTGATAGTAGATCCGTGATATAGATATTATGCAATTAATGTAACAACACAAATAAATAAACATAGGATAAGTACTATATATCAGGGTTTAGTGTTGCCAGAGGTATAAGCACTGCACTGATTGAGGATGATGATCTTCTTTTTTTTTTGTCATTTTCTCTAATTCTGTTTGAATCTGTAAAGGACAGCTACATCACAGTTGTGTATTATAGTTAAAAATTATTTTGTATATTCGTCAGAAAACTAATCATAAAGAATGTTCATCATTTTTATGGTTCTGCTTACACTATTCCACTGACTGGACAAAAAAAGAGAGAGAGAGAGAGACAGACAGAATAAAAATTTTACCTATGATTTATTCCTTCTAATTGTACATCAATAACATTGGAGAGTGAAGTAGACACAATCACAATATTGGTTGCAATATTAACCACATTTCTAGGTAATATTTTTATCAATGATCAAACCCAGCTGACAAGGGATACGCAATCTAGAAATTCAGATGAATTCTGCAGTGTTTGAAAAATGGTTTAAAACCAACTGAGCCACTATAGGGCCATCTGCCATCATAGTGTTGGATAACGCTTCTTATCATTCAGTTCGAATTAATAAACCTCCGACAATGTCACCACAAAAAAGGATGAAGTTAAAGACTGGCTAATAAAAATTAGTAAAGATTACAAAAGACATTCATGTAAAGAAAATGATTACGTGATTGACAGACTGGCAGAGATCATGGACATAGTGGTTAGAGCTGCCTCCATATCACTGCCAGTATAATGCAACAAGAACTGATATGGCAGGGTGAAATCATACGTGGCAAAAGAAGAAACATTTTAAAAAAATCAGACCTGCTTCCCTTTGGTCAAAAACAGCAATTGAATCCATATCTTCTGACAACTGGGCTAATGATGTGAGACATGCCGAAGATATAAAAAGAGAGATGATACTTCAAGAGATGTTGCATTGATAAATATATAGATTCTTTTGTTATCGATGTAGCATCCTCTGACGAGGATTCTTCATAAGTAATGTCTCCTCATACTTCGATTGTAAATAAATTTATTGCTTTCCTTGTTGTGTGATATCCTGTTGAACACTGAAATGAAATAAATTGAAATATAGATCTGTTTTTCGACAGAAAGTGGCAGAAATATCTTTAAAAATCTACATATAACAGAAATGCCACAGCAGTGATGAGTATCATATGACAGTGCTTTAAAAGCACAGGTAAATCTAATACTGTATAAATGTGTAATAGCCCCCAGAGAATAGGTGCCTTCAGCCAGGCTATCGCCTGCGGCATGCCAAAGTGGGCTGGAGGCCGAGCCCGAGTGTGGCCCGGCAGCGCCGGGAACAGTTTTAAAACCTGCCCCTGAGTGCGCCGAACTCTCCTGGTGTGGATGAGTTCCTGTTGGAGGAAGGCCCTGATTACTACAGAACCACTCCCGCCGAGCAGAAATTGGAGGTCGTACGCCAGACTATTGCCGTGCAGATAACTGAGCAGCTGGGAGGCTGGCGGGCTGGTGAGAGGAGGTGTCAGAGCCTGGGCGGGCTGGGGCTGCAGGTCGTGCTCTGCTAATGATTGGGCCAGTAAGAGTTGCGACCCCTCTTTAGTACCATCGAACAAATGCAAATAAGAGAACTTCCTCTCTACACCCCTGCCAGCCTCACCACACTTTTTTTGTCGCCGAAGGCCCCCACCTTAGCTGATTGCTGCCGAATAGCGGATCTATGGGACACCACTCCACCCCAGAGCTCGCTGCAGCAAAGATTCACCACCCGCCTACCTGTAGATGCCTCAGCGAAGAATGAGCGTATCTGAAGCCCATCGTGTGCGGAGTTTCATATAAGAATCGGAGCATACCAAGAACTGATACGCAGTAAACCACAGCATCTCTCTCCCGGACAGCCCCTGATAAATATGTGCGCCCTCTGCGGGGCAGTCTGAATTCAGCAAACCACTTTTGCCCACAGCGTGCAGGTTTATGTGCTCTTCTCATGAGCAAAATGCCTAGAAATAATAAGGCAGAACTCCCGCCGTCGCCTGGCAATGCCGTCCAGATCTGGCCCCTGCTGCTAGAGGTCCCGTCTGTATGTTCTTGCCTCCTCGAGTAAATGCACTCTGTGCCGGGTCAGGGCGTTTGGCGACTCTGGCGCAAATTTCTCCTGCAAGAGGAGGACCAGATTTCTACTAATGGTTTGAGGTAACGTATATATTTTTAGCGATGTGCATTGAGGAACGTAGCGAGTTTAAGATGATCGCCCAGCGGTCGGCACGATTACTTTACGACCCCACAAACCAGGACGCTTCGTCTACTTCGTGGCGAAACACATTCAGGAGGCTGACGACGTCATCTGGGCCAGACTTTACGTCCATTTCAAGCCACCACCATTCCAGGGTCCTACAGCTGTCATCTTATTCAACGGTCGGTGCTTTGGCACGCGCGTCGCGTGCCAGTACTCTGAGCCTCAGCCGAATTTACCTTCAGAAAATCTCCTTCGCTCCTCCCAAATATGTTTGCAAACGTGCCAGTCTCCTCGATCGTCTGCAGACGAACGAACCACCGCATCGCCACGCAAGCGCCAGCACAATGTCAGTACTGGGCGGTGTACTGCAAGCAAGTCGGCCCCCGCCACTCTCGGCCGTCTATCTCTGCGCGTGCGCGATTCTATTACCGCTGATCATGATTCTGCCCCGCCTTCCTGGGCCGATGAACTCCTGCGTCGCGTTATTGTGAGATAGCGAACAAAATTCCTGGTCGGTTGTGGCGGCAGCAGCCCAGATGGCACTCCTTCCGCGCAACCTTTGGCCTCAGGCCTCTGGTTTTCTTCACCAAGAACTGCTGATGTTAGGTTGAATTTGCTGCAGTGTGGGCGTGCGAAGTGGTCACAAAGAATTGGCTCTTCTGGCCTGTCGCGGGCTTTGGCGTAGGGCGCCCTTCTTCTGCCCCAGACGTCTTCGCACCTTTCATCCAGGAGAGGATATCAAGGCCTTCGCTATCTTCTTTGGCTTTTGGCACGGATTATCTATCTATCTTCTGCCGATCTTTCCTTCACTTTTTAAGCGCTTACTACGCAGCGATATACGGACCTACTCCTTGATGTATAAATCATTTTATTTGAAGCAATGGAGGACCTGAGTGTTGGGAAGTAACGCACATCATATCGTCCTTTTGGCACAGGGCGGCGTGTCGCTCTTCCTGAAGAGAATTACGCGCCTGCCTGAACTGCCACAGCCCTTGGAAGCTGGGAGTTAACTCTGACCGTCGTCTGTTGCGTGGAAGTTAGATAAGTAAATCATAAATACCTCACTCTGTTATCTATTTCTTTACTGCTGTCTGTATTTACTTTTGTGTCTTCTTTTTTGATCGAGTCACAAGACTCACCTGCTGCTACAATTCTCTTATTATTTTTAATCTGCACGTGATGCATCACTATGAAGCTATGAGTAATATCTCTTCGTTGTTGATGTGTGTGGTTTCGGCACATGTTTATTTACATTTATCTTTTTTTTTTTTTAATTATCTGAATGTTATCATGTGCTTTGCGACGTTTGGGTGTCACTCTGCATTCTATGAAGTCCGGGTAGTCTGTTTTTCGCCACGGTTGCTGGCTGCGAAGCGTAAATTAAGCGTCATTCTCGGTTGGCGAGTTCAGCGCCACAATCTGCCTCTTTGCCCCTCTCAGCTGTCAAGTTCTTGCCCTTCAGATTGGCGTTCGTGAAATGGTTATGCTCGTCCCGAGCTTATGTACGGACGATTTGGAGGTCGATTGAAAGAAGAATTGAATTCTATTATTGCAATTTTGCAAGAGATCTCTTCACTCTCAGTGTATTGTCACGAATTCCCCACCTTCTCTTCAGGCACAAGTAATAGCATGCCTGTAATGGTCCCAGAGATAACATCTATAAATGGTGAGTTTGTCATTTGTTTCTATTTTTAATCTTTAATGTGTGTTTTTGTTTTTATTGTTGTTGTTTTGAGATTTGTTGTTTGTTTTGTTCACTATTTTAGCCTTGTATTTGCTGGTAAATACTCATCCCGAATAGAATGAAGTACATGATAGTAATATAAATGTTGAGCAATAATGAGTGAATTTGTAAGTTGGCGTGTGTGTTCTGGAGTGCATGTATCCTAAGTAAACCTTCAGTTTGTTACCAGTTGGTATTCATCAGACACCTGGAAATAAAGTAAGTAAGGTTGTAAAGTAAAAGATAGAATAAGCAGTCGGAAACGTTTATACCAGCTCATTTTGCTTTTGTCCAGCTGTTGCACTAAGCCTGATTGTGGATGTTGTCTTTGTGAGGAGCTATGTGAAGTAGCGCAAGACTCTCACGGCTAGAAACTCTTCTCCTTCCTGTCTTTGGAGTTTGGTTTGAACGGCTTGAAGGTCAGGTGTAATAGGAGCTCAGAGAAGAGTATAGTTTGGGGACAGTGGGCTGACTTCTTGTTTTCTTTTAGTACAGGAAAATCGTTTTCTTGATGTCTGGGTGTGACCATGGTCGGACATCGCCCCCATACCTGTCTGGAGGAAGCAATGGTCGGAGACGGACAGCTCTCCTCTGTGGCATACCGCTTTAGTTTGGCGAGGAACGGAGTCCTCGATGATGCGGCGTTGCCTGCCTCACTCTTTCCGGCTCAGCGCTTGCGTGGATCCATCGCCGCCATAGTGGTAACACGTGTTTCATTCGCGTGGCGCCAGAAGAAATTGCAAAAGATTAGTCTTTGAAGCGCGACTGACGTGTCAAGCGGCGGCGCTGCGTCGTCCCGGGCGCCTTTCGCGCTACGATCTGCGGTTGAAGAAATACAGCAGAAGGAAGCTACCATTATCGCGACCACGTGTTTCTGCCGGCGAGGCGTCGTCATCCTGCGCCTAAATGTGGTAATATTACCCAAAACAGTTTGCTTTGTCCTGTATTGCTTTTGCGTTGTTGTCTCTAGGCCTATAACACGTTCTATTTATGTTAAATACCATTACGTTGTTCTTTAACATATCTGATCACGGTAACATATAGAGTCTTAGCGTACTATTCCCCGAGTAATTTAGTCTTCAAATTTACAGCATTTGAGTATTGTAACGTGGATTAAATATGCGTTTGGAAAAACGCATGCGCAGGGTATCGTGGTCACGTATTCCTGGCATTTCTAGCTCCCCCTTCAGAGAGACTTCTACAGCAATGTTTACAATATTTTCGTTAATTTTCTTTTGACCTTGTGTATATCTAAATATAACTATTTTTACCTCTGTTTCTTTTTGCTTCCTGGTAGAAGAGCCATAAATCGTATTATTTATTTTTTGTTTGTGTTTCTTGTAATGTGGGTGTCTTTGTGTTTTAATTTGGTAATAATTGGCCAGATCATGGATCACTTATACTTGCTATCTGTGTTAATATGTAACCATACCATGTATGTATTGTATGTATGTATGGCATGTGTATGTGTGTAACTATGTATGCTAACAACATGTGTATGTATCTGCTTCCTACCATACTATATGTGTAATATATATATATATATATATATATAACTATGTAACTCATATATATACTCATGTATGCTCATGTATGTGTATATGTGTATGTAACTCATATGTGCTCTAACTTAACTCACCTCTAATATAACATAAATATATTGAGATATTCATATGAAGATTTTAAGTAAATTGCGGCCTTTATGAAAATTATCGCTTGTAAGCGTAGCATATATAAACACTGATTTACCAGATGGGTGAGCCGTGGATGATCATTCAGGGTAAATTTTAAAATCTTAGTTGGCGAATGGTAAGTCGCCAAATCCAAAAAGCAAAGGAAGACCAAAGAAACTAACAATGATAACTTGATAACTGGAAAGTGAAAGGTCAGTCAAATATGTTAAAGGAAAAACAGCATGAGTGGAAAAATTAAACTATTTAAAAATTCATTTGAAAAATTTATTTGGAATAAGAAAAAATTTATTTGAAAGTTCCACAGCTATTGCCTGGGTTAACAGTGGTGACATCATGCGCATAAAGGAGCATTAAGCCACATGAGTCAAACACTGTTCATATTGACATGAACAGGGCAGATGTTTCCAGATAAGGGACATATAAAATAACATACATGGTAATGCATACTTTGTTGGTAGCTGTATTGTGTGTGCGTGTGCTTGAGATATATATATATATATATATATATATATATATATATATATATATATATATATATATATATATATATATATATATATATATATATATATATATATATTAGAAAAATATAGCCGTTTAACATTACTGTGTTATAAGGTGTGATGGAAGAAGTTGCTGTACCTAGGATGGTAGTAGGTCAAGACAGACAGTTGCAAATCGTTGCATTCAGCAAATAGTTTAGTTACTTCAGCCATTTGTTTGATGAACACACAATATTGGCTCTGGTATGCGACTAATATGACCGAGCTGGTATGTAGGTACACATAAGTTCGTCGTTAGAAATCTAGATTTTGTGTCTAATTCTACTTAAAATTGATCCGATCGTTCATTAGCGAAGCTATAGATGAGATCGTCAAGACATTAGCTTGAGTGTTGCAATCTCTTAGAATTGGCAGAATAAGATGCCGTGGTGGGAACATTGTGGTGAGAACGTTGTGGTGGTGATGACTTTGTGGGAATGTCCATTTTTCTCATGTAGACTTTTGAGACTAGACTTACAATGTCTAGATAAAGTATGTGAGAGTTTTGAATTTCCAGGCTTTTAGCACAATCAGATTTTTAGTTGAACTGAGATCAAATCTTGAGTTAGATGTTTTTATGATAATTTCATTTATGATGCATTTTAATCTTTGCTTTGTTTATTCATTACTTGTTGGATTGCTTTAAATAATAAATCTATTTTTGTAGGAAAAAATTGCGTTTCTTAGATGATCCATTTCATTTCTTTCATGTAAACGTGAGAACGAAAGAGATCTTTGTGCTGTCTGAGA
>NC_089753.1:68820354-68907854 GCF_040412425.1 Macrobrachium rosenbergii
ATATATATATATATATATATATATATATATATATATATATATATATATATATATATATATATATATATATATATATATATATATATATAGTATATATATATATATATATATATATATATATATATATATATATATATATATATATATATATATATATATATATATATATATATATATATATATATATATATATATATATATATATATATATATATATATATATATATATATATATATATATATATATATATATATATATATATATATATATATATATATATATATATAAATGAGAACTACCCAGAAGAGATGCTGTAAATTTTCAATGACCTCTCGGGGTAAATTTCTCAAACGTCAATGATTAATATTAATTTCTTTTTCCTTTTCCTTGAGAATTAACGAATTATTTTCAGCAAGGTCAAGCAGGGATTTTGAAAAAGAAAACTTCGGTTTACTGACCGTCACATATTGCTTTGTGAAGATGAATGGTTCTTTAATCAGCGTTTACATTTTAGACTGAACTCTTAACATTATAATAAGCAAAATGTGTGTCTATAAGCAAAATTAATTGCTTTATGTATAATTATGGTAGATGCAGGATCACTGAAATTGCTAAAAAAAGATGATTCAACCAGAAAATGTCATATATACTTACATGAATGCAAATCATATCTTCACATTTAACACTTGTTTAGAATGAGCGTGAAACTGATGAACTAAAATGAAAATTGTTTGTGAAATCAATGGTTTTCAGCAATAATGAGAAATAAATGCATAAGTGGGCTCTCTCTCTCTCTCTCTCTCTCTTTGTCTATATATATATATATATATCTCTCTATATATATATATATATATCTTTATATATATATATATATATATATATATATATATACACACATATATATATATATATATATATATATATATATCTATCTCTCTCTCTCTCTCTATCTCTATCTATCTCTCTTCTCTCTCTCTCTCTCTTAAGCACACGCACACGCACACACACCAACAAAGGACGCATTACCATGTATGTTATATATATGTCCCATTTATTTCTGGAAACATCTGCCCCTGTTCATGTCGATATGAACAGTGTTTGATTCATGTGGTTAGTGGTTTAATTCCTCCTTTTATGCTCATGATGTCACCACTCGTTAACCTTATTTTATAATAGCTGTGAACCTTCAAATAATTTTTTTCTCATTCCAAATAAAATTTTCAAGTGAATTTTTAAATGGTTTCATTTTCCACCAATGCTGTTTTTCCTTTAATTATTCGACTCTCTGAAGTTCACTTTCCAGTTATCAAGTTATCACTTGTTAGTTTCTTCGGTCTTCCTTTGCTTTTCTGACTTATAACTTACCATCTGCCAACTGGGGTGATTGTACAAATTTACCCCTGAATGATCATCCACGACCACTCCGTCTAGTAAATCAGTAAGGGATATATGCAAGCGTCATTGTCAGATAATTTTCATAAAGACTGTAATTTACTTAAAATCTTCATATGAGTTTCTCACGACTTTATAATCCTATTTCTT
The DNA here is from genome assembly GCF_040412425.1 of Macrobrachium rosenbergii. Lineage (NCBI taxonomy): Eukaryota > Metazoa > Arthropoda > Malacostraca > Decapoda > Palaemonidae > Macrobrachium > Macrobrachium rosenbergii. The sequence continues at coordinate 68,821,898 of NC_089753.1, forward strand.
TCTCTTTTTACAAGATAACCACAAGAATTTAGCCAAAGTGGTGAAACTCAGTCTGTCTGTCTCTATCTGTATTCCCACGTAGGTTTAAGTATCTTCTCCTAGCTGCTATTAATAAGAATTTATTTAACTTTCTATAACTTCCACAACGTTGGTCCTCGGTTTCCTGCTCATTTAAATTTTTATTGGTCCACTATCTAGGAATGACTTAGTAAAGGAATGTGGATGCCATCTTTATCGGTCATTACACAGAAAAGTTAGTGTCCACTGACGGGACAAAAATCAAGAAAGCCATCTTTCACGAATGAAAAATGATCAACTAACTTGCTGAAAACTACCCATCAACGAAATATTTTCGTCACTAAGAGGTTTTTGGGTTATATCACAGAAGAGAAGACTTAAAACAATTGTATGGTTTAAATGAAATTCCGCAAATGTTGATAAACAATAAAATAAATAGAAAAGAATTGGAAAATAACGATAATGAAAGAAAATTCTGCATTCAAGAGGATAAAATAAGAGTAGGTTTAATGCCATTTACTATGAAGGAGCGACAAGAGCGCAGACTCTTTAGAGATAAGAAATATATAGCCTAGATATAATCCATACACTGCTCACTGATAAGAAGCTAAGGAAACTCTTGTCAGTGCCCCAGTTTGATAAGACTAAAAATGGAAAGCGACTAATGTATCTCCGAAGACATTTTCCTTGTTGCCTGAGTAAGTGAGTGTTAAAGTAGATTAACCAGACCACCGAGCTGACCTTGTTGCCTGAGCATCGAGAAGAGCTCTCCTAAATACAAAATTACCTTCGCTATAAATGATGAATTTATTATGCTCTAAGGTTTATATTTGACAAAAATAAACTTATTGTTCTGGAACTGACTTGAATTGTTGTAATTATGATCATATTCATAAGTGCGAGGAAATTGAGAAATTAGTGGATCATTGTGGGTATTGCAAATACGTTTATCTCTGGTAAAAATAGTCATTAGACTTTAAATACTTATTATATACTGTTTGATCCATTTATGAATGACAGTGTCATTGTTAGTTCAATACCAGTGCTTAGTATGAATTATATTTATTTACTTGGATCAGTGCTAGTTCCAATAATTTCTGTAAAGACCAACTTACTGTTTCTCAGTTCTCGTTGCATAATTTAGTGTTCATTCAATAAATAAATTCAGTTTAGGGAAAGGTCTAATGAGGTTTGTTTACCAGAACGTTATTCTTTCAAGGCTCTTCAGGTAATGAACTTTTTAACAGTTCAGTTATCTTTATTTACACCGGTTCATTCCTTTTTCTAAAACAACTGGATAAAAATACTTTACACACAGCTATGGCATCATTAATAACAAAGTAATAGTATCAGTGACATCACATCTTATTCCATAGCTGCTTGTTAGTGCTAATTAATGAAGTAGGCGAACCACCCTCAAGTATGTACTTCGTATTCCTCGACATCCACTGGCGGAAGCAGGATTTTTAAAAAATAAAGTTAATGTATGGGCAAATATTATTTTTAAAAAGTTGTAGAAAGTTTGTCTTCAAGCCTTAAAAGGCACAAGAATATACAATTATTTTACACAAATCTTCATGTTAGACTTGAAATTTTATTGCAACTCTGGTCATACCTGCTTTATATTACTAACTTGAAACATACGACTGTTAATGAAACAACATCCTCAAATGAAATCAGAAATGCTTGTTGGTTACAACCATTTTCATGTAAGAAATGTGAAAAAAAGTTATCTTTATTGTAGAAATATTTCTATTTTCGCATTAACAGATTCTGTCATTACATTTTCAACACTTTAAGTTCTTATCTCAATTCATCATCATTAATAAATCAGGTCTTAAACTGCCAGTCCGTTGCAGTGTAAAACATCCCTAAACTTTGAGGGTAACTCTCCCTTTTCCTTAATTTTTTCAACATACGTTGTATTATGGATGTGAGGCTACGTTCCATTATGCTTCTGTTCCTCACCAGTCTCTTCGATGTACCATGGATTTTTCAAGAAAATTTGTATTCTTGACCTTAAACCATAACCAATCTTAAATGTATGGGTTTGTTGCCGTCTAGGGCTAGTTTATCAGAGGAATAAATAAAACTTCCGCTAGCGTGATCAAATATTATAAGCGATAAGAACCCACAGCGAAACGTAAATCTACGTATAACAGAATAATCTGGAAATATACAGATGAACTAGGTCTTATATCCGGCCTTCATTATTGAACATAGTATGAAAGTTATGTCTTGAATGATCTGCAATTAATTAAAATGATTTTTCATGTTCAGTGTGAATTGATATCTTTATGTTATCATACTGAAATTGATATCTTTATTTTATTATACTGGGCCAGGTCTCACTAACATTTACACTAACATTTACACCGTTGTATTACGTTTTTGGATTCTTTAAGGTTTTTTCAACACTACATAGTCATATACCAGATCGTAATAAACTTTTTTTCAAATTTTTTTCTGCGACTGTTGACAAATATGTTTATAACCATATTATTCAGAAATTAAATGGAAAACAGGAATATTATCACAAAGGAAGCCAGAAAAATGAGGATACAAACACCATCGTAACTTAAGACATCGCAAGTATGTTTAGTACATCTGGGCCCCACACTGCAAGTATACAATTTCAGTATTACAGATGACTGAGCTTCAAGAGTTTTCGGTTCTTCCGACCTGCAACTAAAAGACTTTTATTTGCATCTTTTAAAGTGTGATGAAGGCGGATGAGTATAAAGAGGTTGAAAATGAAGAACCTGCAGTTGCACACAGAACAAGCTAAAAAGTTTCCCTGTATCTTCTCCAAGCCAGTCACAAGTCTGTAGTGAACTCTGTTTATGTAGTAAATGTCAGAAACTATCTTTCTATCTCGTTTTTCATCGAGTAATCATGTCGTAAAGGACTGTACATACATGGTGCAATCAGCTCCTGTCCTAGTGTGGTACCATAAGTCTTCTTGGAAAGAAAAACATGAACAAAGTTGTGCCAATCTTACGCACAATGAAATGTAAGCGATTATGACTCTGATAGTTTCCGGAGAAACCCAATTAAACAAACAAACACTGCTATATGAAATAGCTTGAGCAGTAAGAGAATGCCTGATTCGCTACAACAACACTCAGTAACCATCGTAGTGTCTAGACAAAAGATGGTGAATGAAACAACCAAAGCAGAGAGTTTAGAGTACAGTATATTCTTTGGTCTAAGAATATACTGTGAACCTAGTTTTGATAAAACTGAAAACGTATCACTCACTTTTTCTTGTCTTTGGGGAATCGAAAAAATGGTAACTCAGTCCTTTTCTTTCTTGAATTAAGGCAATTAACTGCAGCACAGAACTGTGTCCCTGTCACGTACTTGACATCTTCCAACTCTAATTACGCGCCCGCCGGTAGAGGCGCCACCGTCGCCAGCTGTTACAAAGGGGAGGCATGAGTGTCCTCTCTTTACTTCTCTATTCTCTTTGATAAGACCTTATCCGGCTAACTTTTACATAATTCCTTCTAATTTATTTTTAAAAAATTTTTCCCAAAAAAGTTTACGAAATATAGAAAATATTGAAAATTCTAGATTTTACCTAAATAAAATGTTATGAGTCGGCAAAGATAATTTCAACAAAGCACGATTTCCTTATTGTTTTTAAATTAAACTCCTTACTGAAAACGAAGAATGAAAAAGAGTCAGTCTTTGTTGTTCCATTTTGGAATCTGATATTCTGGAATAATGGGGAAACGTAAAAATCCTTGAGTCCCCACCGGGAGCGGCTAAACTGCCCTGAATTCACACATTATTAGCCAGTTCGTTCAGACCAAACACCCCACAGGCAATCACTATCCTTTCGAATCATCAGACGCTGCTGAAAAGTGCCATTATGTGACGGCGACTTCGCTATACAAGGAACGAAACCATTGAGGATAATATTGTTATGTTAAGTACAAAAAAAAAATTTAAAAATCCCGCGAAACTTCGAGTAAAAAGACGATAAAATTCTGGAGTCTCTCGTAATTAAAAAGGGTTCTGATGTATTGCCGAACTTGTGTCCAGATGGGAAAGATATAATGATAAGTTAACACTGGGGTACGAGTCGATAATTTTGCCATGAAAACAAAGTATCGTTGCTCGTATATCATAATATATATATATATATATATATATATATATATATATATATATATATATATATATATATATATATATATATATATATATATATATATATATATATATGTGTGTGTGTGTGTGTGTGTGTGTGTGTGTGTGTGTGTGTGTGTGTGTGTGTGTAGTTTTACTCTCTTTCTCTCTCGTAAAGCTGCTCTCCCGTTTGTCCTATAAACTTTCCAGATTTTCATTTGCTTAATTCTAACCTTCGTTATCGCCTGTCTCTTGGTGATTTCTGTAGGTACTGGCTAGAAAATTTTGAAATTTGTGGGAATTTCTTGGCTCCTAGGTCATTTTGCCCAAAGTACTAAGTGAAATAAACTAAGAGATAAAACCACTTTAGATAGAATCGTATTTCAAATGGGTTTTAAAAAAATACATCTATGCTATAGCTGTAAAAAAACAGTGATATATACTACGTGAATGAAATGGAAAGTTTTTGTTAACGTTCCCGCTTGGGTCCACATAGAGCTCGTTTTGAATTTAGTATGAGAACAATGATGTAGTTATCTCTCTCTCTCTCTCTCTCTCTCTCTCTCTCTCTCTCTCTGTTTTCTTAATTTTAATTTTATTTTTATTTTAAACCCTGTTATTAATTGCCTCTTTTAGTAAATGTCTTTTAAAAACACCATTAACGCAGTTCTTCATTATGACTTCTCTCTCACGTTTTCATAAAATATGACTTACCCATTAATCGATTCATACACTCCAACTGATTCCCTTTCATTACTTATCCCATTTCAAAGCTTCGCATTCCCCGGCTAATGTATCCTCCCAGTTCCTGGTCTTTATCATTGATACCAATAAGTAACGCAGGACACAATTGCTGAATTCTTTGTAATTTTGTTGAATCGCCTCGACAGCAGTTCGGTGTCTCATTGCTTGAATTTTTTTCTTAACACGTTATATGTAGCATAAAACATACATTTCCTGTTACGTATAGGAAAAAATATGTTTTCAGTAAAATAGTCCTGTCTATGAATATCACAAGAGGAATCTATGTTAGTAAAATCCAAACCATCTTTCAGCTCATCATTTCTGGCATTCAGGTACTTTATCCTTTTCGACTTGTCATTAAGAGACACAGTAATCAAATTTCTTAATATCTTTTGTAAAATTATCGTAAACTTTTCTGTTCGCGTGACCCTTATTCCTTTAAGCTATTTTTTTTTATATCTAATTCAAGTAGAGGGGTTTTATATCTTTTACATCTAAAAAGAGAACTCACTTCTCTTTACATGTTTAGATTGTCTGTATCCTTGAGATGGGCCTGGTCCTTTTTAAAGAAAATATATTGGTCATTGTTCCATTACTGAGGAGGCCGTATTGCTTTTGAGTCTATATTAAGCAATTCTTTCCATGTGTTAATGTTGTCAGTGTCAGAACTGGTGGCTTTATCGTCAGCAACAATTTTTTTTTTTTTTTATTTATCTCTGAACCTTCTTCCAGTATTTCTGCCAAAGATTCCCGAAACCTTACCGCATTCAGGAAGAAAATTGTATATTTTTTCCCATATGATTCGGCTTATTATCCCAACTCCGTAATTTGTTAAAAATCGTGTAAACAGCAACAGAAAATGAGTCTGACAATAAGCGAAATAAAACATAGATAGAATAAAAACTACTTGGGGATTATTAATGGGGCACAAGAGATCATCTCTCTTTTCCAAATGAATAAAAAATCACGTTTTACAGATAAGAGAGATTCTTCATTAAAGGTAAAATAGTGTATATCATTGCTGGAAACAAACGTACAAAAAACTGAGACGAAAATATAAGAAAAAAGTAACTTTAAATAAAACATTTAACATCAAGTAAGATTAAATTTAGTTTTGAAATGATGCTGAGAACCCAAAGAAATATAAAAACACACGTGGAAATAGAATAAACATCGTCGTCAGGAACAACGGGAAATATTGTCTTTCAAAATCATGAGTGCTTCTTTCTTGTAAATATATATTTCTTCGGAGCACTCCCAACCTAAGGTAGAAACTGTTAAAAGTCGCCAATACATGAAAACTGACGCTATACAAGAAAAAATGGCTCAAAACAGATCTCGAAAATGTCACTTCCGGGACACAAAGTATTCAATAGTTACATAGAAATTCAGTAATTGTCTCCCTTGAGATTCCATCATTAGATATCTGAGAATGATAGTGAAAATATTAATGACATAATATATTCAATAATTAATCTTTATATTCATCACACATAGGTTAACATTACTCCCTTGCTGTTTGTTTGCAAAACTGTGCCTGAGTTCATATATGCAATAACTAACTTGTAAGTCTGAATGTTTAGTTTATAAATAAGAATCTTATGAATAACCAAGACAGGGTTAGCGCTAAAATCAGTTTGAATAATTCTGAATCACCTTCTATTAAGGATGCAGTTAATAAGCTTCAGGGGTTCTAAGCTCCTTACTCCAACAACAGGATCCATTTTATTAGGCGACAAGTTTCAGAATTGGTAAAAGAGTCTTACCATAGGACCACTGCTTCTGACAACCATATGGACATTAACCGTGGCCAGCATGAAGACGATTTGTAGCATATTACCAATGTCCCACTAAAATATGACAAGGGTTTGTTTTCATATACGTTTTCAAGACGAAACTGACTTTACTACGCATTCACAGATAAATTAATTGCGATCATACCACAGATTATGCGAATGCGACCCATTACCCCACCTCAAAGTACGACAATCATACGTGTCACTCAGACATAGGATTACATATCTCTCATAACCACAAAAAAAAAAAAAATGACTGGGTGTAGAGCTTCACTGGTTTCGGCTTTATTTCCAAGCTATCGACGAAAGACTGATACACAGTGGTAGAATTCATATAATATATATGATTGTGGGACAATAAAACCAAACATGCAGGCAATTGAAAACTCCACACCTGTCAGGTGCCCAGGGGTGGAGCCACACGCATTTGTGCTTGGGTCCGGTACGCTGTTCACAAATTTGATTATCCTTTTTCCATACATATCTACTGTCTTCCTTAAAATTTCACTATTTTATACATTCCATTTTATATTAGTGGATTAAGTTCATTCTTACAGACATTTTCTTTAATAAAACTAGACTTAATGAGGTTTCTTTCCAGGCACTTGAGTTCTTGTGGTCTCAAAAATCTTCAAGCAGTTGGATAACCACCAACGCTCATCACTTTTGAGGAGGGTGTAGTGTCTTTGTAAACTTGTAAATCTGCAGTATTTTATACATTTGTTACCTGTTCTTTCTTTGAGCTATATTTTTCACTCATATCAGCAATCACCATTTACAAAAGTGCCGGTACGTTTTACCTACATACACTTCAAAGGCACACTGAATCATGAGATGATACGTTTCCGCAGAGTATTTCCTATTCTCGTGCAAGGATCGCCCTAACTAAGAACTGAAACGAGAGTCTGAACCCATTGTTGATAACGGTAACGCAACCAAAATGATCACCACAGTCATCAAAGAAGTTACGAGAAGGTGCAGAGGAAAACCGAATTCGTTTATTCTTCAGGAATTTTTTAAGATCCAAGTATAAAACCAAACAAAATCCATGAAACCCTATTGTAAACAAAAGATTTGAAACATGATAATAATTTGAAAAGATTTTTCATCATTATACCTTACAAAAGTAAGAGAACACTAGACCTTATTACAAAAAAAAAACCCTGCCCTTTAAAAAACAAATTAAAATAGGTTTTATATGAATTTGTATGCTCCCATGAAAATTAAGTCCCTCATTCTTATCCATGCCATACATCAAAATGTCTGTTCATGTTCAAGAATGAGTATTTTCTCACCAGTGAGAACATAACTGCCCAATACCTCCGGCATTACAATTCAGTTTCCCTGAAGATGCCTTGGCATACATACCGAGGATAAATGCATTAGATCGATTGTAAATATTGCTTAAAAATCAGAACACAAAGTAAAATGCTAATGTTCAATATCACCAGTTTCATCCTCCGCGAAATTTGATGAGATTTCAAGTAAGTTCCCTTTGGAAGAAAAATGAAAACTTTCCAAAACTCAAAAAAAAAAAAAAAAATAAATAAATAAATAAATAAATAAAAAGGTGAATTTTGTAGCCACTGCAGCCTCCTTATTATTTTCATATTTGAGAAAGCTACACTACTTGCTAGAGGCATGGCTTGAGAAGGTGAGATTTTTCCATGTCCTGATGCTGTTCTTTACATCCTCAGTTTATTGAAATCCTAGTCCTTGAGTGTCCATTATTAATTATTAATATTTATTAAATATTAGGAGCTGGGATACTCAGTAGAGTCATGTTAGTATGGGGATATATTTGAGAGTACCTTCCTGACAAAGATGTTGATAGCAGACTTCATGCATCCCATAGAGCATTATTCTCACCATTCTTGCAGATTCCCGGGTTGATGGGTTTCTTGCAGAGAGTATTGATAATGCCAAAGGGACGCAGGGGTACAAGGATGTCAAGGGATTTATATTGTCATGCTGACCTTCTCATAAGTGAAATGTAGGGCAAAATATTATTCAGATTTCATCTCTATGGTTTTGATGTTCTTTCAGATTTGATGTCACTATTAGCAACAGTGATGACCACGTGGGAATATCCGATTATTATCTCTTCAACCTGGCTCCACAGTTGGCTAAGATGAGAGAGAGTTGTGTGCCTCTGTGATGTTGGGCAAGAAACAGTGATGTTTTGGGGATAATTCAGGTTGAAGTGGAGTCATCACCATAGATATAGAGGGAGGGATTGGACAGCCTAAGATAACCAAACAATTTGTGACATGCACTGCCTGGCGCCATTGTTATGTGTTGATCATTATGTAAACAATGACACAACTCCGCAATCTAGTGTGAAACCCTGTACTCTTTAAAACGCGTTTTCTCAGCTGTCCTTCAAAATGTCAAATGATTTATGCACCATTTACTTTACTAAATACAATATGTACTGTATGCAGAAATTAAAATATTTAATTTTACTGGTATATTTTTTCTGCAGTTAAGCCATAAAGTTTTGCAGATATGGCGACGTTACAACAATATGATAATGCTGCACTGACAGCCAATTTTCTCAGCAGTCTTTAAAACTTGGTAAATGATCTTTGCAGCATTTACCAAGGATAGTGTGTACTATATTTAGAAATAAAAATATTAATTCTGTCTAATGTAGTTTTTATACACGAGCAATAAAATTGACCAATTTACCGACGTTACATGCCTTTTTTCCACCATAAATTTACAGTTTTACTCTCTAAAGGCTGAACTAATTTTTATCGTTCTTTATTCATGGGTCAAACTGACAGGCAGCAAAGTTTTGCAACAGTATGCTAAAATAATTGTCATCTCCAGCGCTGTCATCCCATATAAGCTTCATCCATAGGCATAAATATTTTAACAGCCTGATACCTAACAGCCAGTATTCAATAGCCTGTAAGTAATTTTATGGGATTTTAAAATTTACTGTACCTGTTACTATTAATAAGGATACAATTAATATTGTAGCATGCAGGGCTGTATAAATTTTGTCCTTGCCAGTACTTGATGCACAGGCTGGCTTGCCCCTTCTGGTTACTTCTTATTAGACTAAATCTGCTTTGGTAGCCACATTGTTGCCTCTTAACATATTCTGGACTTCAGAGTCTGTTGCAGAAATTTAAGCTCTTGCATACCAGGAGGTTTGAAAATGTACTTTCGCAGAAAATGTTGCTGCAAATCGTGATCCACCATTTGGCTCTTTATCCATTCTGTATAAACATGGTAAATAACATTATAACACTTTATTAACACTGAAAACTGTAGCAGGCCTAGGGCTAGGTCTCATGATACTATGTACATTGTAGTGCTAGTAGAAGGGAAAATTGTCAGACTTAACCATGATTATACGGACTGACGGAAATCTGCATGCTAATTTATTAGGTTATATGAATTTAATGTCAAATAGGCTTTGATAAAAAGCTTATTATAACATTAATTTTTTTATTAGCTCGAAAAACAGGCGTGTAGTTGACTGCAAGTTGACTGTGATTTAACACATGTTTACTTTACTTATTTGACGTTGTTTCAACACAGTTATAAAGATTTTAATGAATGGAAATATGTCACTTACTTTTAAAATGTGATTCCTGTTCTTTTGTGATCTGTTTCTGTATGTAAACAGTTGGTGGCCCAGGGCTGTGTGTGGCTCTGTTGCTGCAGGTCTGTATATTCGCTGCTGCTGCCATTTCTGGGAATCAACACATACTGTACAGTAGCAATACCGCCCTACTTGCAAGTGACAGTTATATGACTGTCCAGTCTCTCCCTCTATATCTATGGTCATCTCAGTATTTCTAAGCCAAGATCATATAAATAGTTTCACAGATAGGGTTGATGGTGAAGAAACTGAACATCTAACAAGGCAAAGGTTATATGATGGAAATCAAGAGTGAATTTAACACAAAGGTTTAAAGGGACAAAAAGCGAGAGGAGCCTGTTTAAGTGTTTAGCGTAGGCACAGCTTGTATTGGGGTATGTATTCTGTTAATCATCAAGTACAGAGTCATTGTCACACTTATTTGTTTATATGTTCCGATGAATGTAAACCAGCTCTGAATCTCCAGTTGTTCGGAAATAGGTGGGTGGTAGCCGTGGGAGCATTATTCCTCCTGTTTTACTGTACGACCATCCTCCTGGACGTACTAATACCGTGGTCCTCAGTGTATGAAAGACCGTGTAGATGAAGGCCAGTATACTTGGAAAAATCACTTTTAAACGAATATATATATGTATATATATATATATATATATATATATATATATATATATATATATATATATATATATATATATATAATATACATACATGTATATATATATATATATATATATATATATATATATATATATATATATATATATATATATATATATATATATATATATATATATATATATATATATATAAATATATACATGTATGTATATATATATATATATATATATATATATATATATATATATATATATATATATATATATATATATATATATATATATATATATACATATATATATATATATATATATATATATATATATATATATATATATATATATATATATATATATATATATATATATATATATATATATACATATATATATATATATATATATATATATATATATATATATATATATATATATATATATATATATATATATATATATATATATATATATATATATATATATATATATATATATATATATATATATATATATGTGTGTGTGTGTGTGTGTGTGTGTGTGTGTTTAAAAGTGATTTTTGCAAGTATACTGGAATATATCAATGGCCTACACACTAATATACAATTCTTAAGTGAGCACGAACATGACAACCAGCCTGTTTTTTTTAGATATTTTAATTGCTCGGACGGAACGTGGTTTTAATACGAGTGTTTTTAGAAAAAACGACATTCACAGGTCAGGGTACAAACTTTTATAGCAGTTGTTCTTCAGCATTTAAATTAAACATTATCTCCACGCTGCTACACCGTGCTTATGCGTTTACTTCTAATTGGCAAAACTTCTACAGTGAAATTCAGTTTTTATCCCAGTTTTTCAAAAACAACTCGTATCCTCCATCCTTATTCTACAAATATGTGAAAAGGATCTTGAATAATAGACTTCATATGTATGCCTCCATTCCTTTTCTTCATTCCAGGGCGTTAAATTACAAAAAATACAAAAAGGAATCCAGAATACTTTTCCCGCCTTGGATATTAAATTGATATCTAAAAATCCTAAAACTCTGGGTTCCTTGTTCTCCCACAAGGATAAACTCCCGGCTTTGATGCGGTCTTTGGTGGTTTATTGTTTTAATTGCCCAAAATGTAAGATTGGGAAATACGTGGGAGCCACCAAAAGATTGCTCAAGGTCCGGATAGATTCTGATGTTGGAGTCGGTCACCGTACTAGATGGACTTTAAAAACCAAAGAATTTTCTAGTATAAGAGAACATGCTAATAAATGTAGAACTTTATTTACAATGATGATTTCCGTATCATGGCCCAAGCACATAATGACTATTCTTTTTTCTATTTTGGAATCTCTAACAATTAAGCAGCTTGTGCCCTCGTTAAAGAGGCAGGCCTCCTCCACTGTCTCCTTTATACCATAGTTGACGTCCTGCCTTCCAAGAAGGAGAATGTCATTCAGTTTTTAGCATCCTAGAGATAGGTACTAGCCATAGAATTCTCTTTACTTTTTATTTTTTATTTCACTTTTTTTTACCTAGTTTTAATACAGATTATTTAGCGTTTTTATATTTTAACTTTTGTAATTGTTGTTTTACTGAGTTTTTTTAATCTGTAAATTTTGTATATTTTACAGCCATGATGATGACATATAAGGTCTCGAAAATTTGGCCAATAAACCTAAGATGAAATAAATTTTCCATCCTTTTCCCTATATATATATGAAACATATATATATATATTATATATCCTATTTCCTATTATAAATAAATAAATATATATATATATATATATATATATATATATATATATATATATATATATATATATATATATATATATATATATATATATATATATATATATATATATATATATATATATATATATATATATATATATATATACATATATATATATATATATATATATATATATATATATATATATATATATATATATATATATATATATATATAATTTCTTCTTTCGTTTGGATATTTCGGCTTAGTAGTTTCAAGCATATCCGAAAAAGCGCGAAGAATTCGAAAAGTTAAGAGGGCATTGTGGCTATTAGAATTACATATGCGTCTGATAAAAGTGACCAGTAGATTTTATATATATATATATATATATATATATATATATATATATATATATATATATATATATATATATATATATATATATATATATATATATATATATATATATATATATATATATATATATATATATATATATATATATATATATATATATATATATATATATATATATATATATATATATATATATATATATATATATATATATATATATATATATATATATATATATATATATATATATATATATATATATATATATATATATATATATATATATATATATATATATATATATATATATATATATATATATATATATATATATATATATATATATATATATATATATATATATATATATATATATATATATATATATATATATATATATATATATATATATATATATATATATATATATATATATATATATATATATATATATATATATATATATATATATATATATATATATATATATATATATATATATATATATATATATATATATATATATATATATATATATATATATATATATATATATATATATATATATATATATATATATATATATATATATATATATATATATATATATATATATATATATATATATATATATATATATATATATATATATATATTTATATATATATATATATATATATATATATATATATATATATATATATATATATATATATATATATATATATATATATATATATATATATATATATATATATATATATATATATATATATATATATATATATATATATATATATATATATATATATATATATATATATATATATATATATATATATATATATATATATATATATATATATATATATATATATATATATATATATATATATATATATATATATATATATATATATATATATATATATATATATATATATATATATTTATATATATATATATATATATATATATATATATATATATATATATATATATATATATATATATATATATATATATATATATATATATATATATATATATATATATATATATATGTGTGTGTGTGTGTGTGTGTGTGTTTGTGTGTGTGGGTGTGGGTTAGGTGAGGTTTTGGTGCTGCTTTCTTTTTGCAGCAGAGATGTAAAGAATGGGTGTTGTAATTGTCACCTTCGTTGCAGAGTTTACATATGTTTTGTGAGGTTTTTTTAATCTGAAAAAGAAAAAATCTTCAAAGTCTCTATCGAAAATTTTGTTTATTTTGAACACTATTCGATTTAATATCCAAAACAAAGGAGAACCAAGATATGTTTGGCGACTGTTTGGACTCAAATACTGATTGAACTATTCCCTAGTCACCATGACTAAGAAAGCAAAGTGAATATAATCATAAAAAAAGACTATTATAATTTTTTCTGTGAAAAAAAAAAAAAAAAGAATAATAGTATTATAATGCCAAAATTCTTTTAAAGCACAGAATGAAAACTGAACCTGAGTTTTTTTATGGCAGGTGCAACTCCAAAAGTGAGAATGTTTTGTCGAATACTTAATATAAACATAGGATGGTAATATTATAGGTCCATAGGAATACAGTGACAATGATACCTGGAGCAATGATGTGTTCATTTAATAGGGATGGACACCATTTTGAGAAGTTCCTCATTGGAGAAATAGGGTTCCGAAAACCACAAACAAGTAAGTAATCTTGTGCAAAACGTCATGAAACTAATTTTCACTGTAAATGTGACTGGAATAGGAAATATAATACAATATTAGAGGTAGCTGTAAACCCTGAATATCTTCTAACTCCAGAATCTGGGAATTCTAAACAATGGATAATCAACAAAAACCTCTTCACCTATGTAAATATATCCTTCATCATATATTGTCGTCGGACATTTAAGATGTAAATATTATTGTTTAAGTTTTGTTAAGCATAGTATCAGAGTCGGATTAATATCGATTACTAACCATAAAGACACTTATATAATGCTCATTTTACGAATATCTATGGCTTTGTTGACACTGACAGCTCACATGAAGTTTGGAAATGCGATTCAGGAGAATTCAGAGACCAAGTAAATTGCAATCATCTTAACCTTCAAGGAAGATAAAATTTGATGACAATAATCTTCAAGGAAGACGATGACTAAAACGCCTTTAGTGAGATTCGATGAGAAGTGACTTTCATGCTTTGGTAATGCGCACTTTAAGAGATTTCTTTTATTGTTTGAGACAAACCAAAAAGACTGATCTGACAAGATGGAAACACGAAAGGTGAACGAAACATGCTGAGTTTAAAGGGTGCGTGTGAGAGAATGCTAATTAAATGCATTCCAACGTGCAGCATATAAGAAAAACGTTGTTTCTATAAAATTAATTGAAAGATTAATTTTACTGAAAAAGTGTCATGTCACAGCAATTGCCTGCGTGAGTTGGAATAATCTTCATAAGATTAGCTCATAAGAGAAAATTTGATATTTGAGTAATACGTTCCAGGTGCTGAGATTAAAGAAAGAATTTCGGTGCCCCAGTGACATGCAGTCTCCAAAAAGTCACGTTACTCTCCAGAATATATGGCAATATAATGGACATAGCAATATGAAAAGTTACTTTGTTTTCTAATAAAAAAATTTTGTCTCTGTCTCTCCCCCTGTCTCTGTCTGTCTGTCTGTTTCCCCTGAAGTGTTTCTGACCTTCCAACCCGTAGTCTATTTTTCATCATGAGATGTTTACTGTTATGTTTCAATTCTATATTTTTAGTCTCTTTTCCTCTTCCATCCTACCCTTGCTTGTTTCTAGTTGACTAATTATCCTTCCGAAAATGTTATTTAGCCTATCTTTTACCTTTGCTATCCTTCGTACTTAATTTAAATTTTATTTTGTTAATGACTCGAAAATATCCACCAGGAATTACGAATGATAATTACAAACTGCATTTTGATTGACTGTTCTAAGGTAGGTCATTTAGCCTTTTGGCAGAAGCGACTTCTGTAAGTGTCGATTGCCGAGTACCCTCTTTGGAGCACTGCCAAGTCACCAGTAATTAACACTAGACATTTTCGTCTTATACCCGACTGTGCCATGAAAAGAAATGGTTGAGGCATTTTGTCTTTCACGCTTTTATTCTAAATTTGTTTTTCTTGCTTACTTTGGTTGTGGGCTGGAAAAAGGTTTGGGTTGCTGGACATTTGCCATCTGCATTTACCACAAATGATTAACCGTTTATCTTCATTTATTTTGTTTTCAGTATTAGCGCTTAATAACTACTAAGTGTATTCTATAGTGTATGTTACTCGAAATTCTTTTTACACAGCAAGAGAGAGAGAGAGAGAGAGAGAGAGAGAGATTTCAGTTGACAAGATCGTCTGGAGACCGCAAACCTCCACCAGGGTTGATCTAAACAACCCTAGAAAATCTATTCATCCCAAAAATGACGTTTGTATCTCTTCCAAAATCTGTTCTCTTGTTACATATCATGAGGAAAGATGTCTTGAAAATTCTATACCTAACTTTTGCGTAATCCCACTTTCATTCACACAAACAAAAATCTGTACAAATAAATAGGCAAACTATCAAACGAAACCCATACATAATCCTCTTAGTGTGGGTTATTAAAATGGGGCAGGGGTTTTACGAATTCCTTAATCTGCTCGTCGAAAGAAACCGTTTATAAACTGTAGGACAAAAATAGTAGTAATAATATTGAAAGGGTAAAAAATATAATTATGTAAATGCAATGTTAATTCTAATGATAAAAAATGAATATACAGTACTTGTGAGAAGTAATCAAAACTATAAGAAAACATGAAGTATGAACCTAGTAAGTAAAACTGTTCTTTTAAATTAGAGATGAAAGGAAAATTATTAATAACGAAATCATTCAGAATATTAATAAAGTTTTAAATACTGGTATGCCTCAAATGGAAATTCATGAACACAAATAATTAAGCAAAATAGTTATGTAACAGTTTATAAGACGCCTTTGTCTTTGTGGTTAACGATGTTCATTAGCTGTTACTTTTACGTTTAGCATCGCTTGCGAACTAAGAAATTTGCAGTTTAACATGAGATACTGGCTCCTGTTGGAAACGGTTATAGTAAGACACTAAATAGATTTTACTCCAGGCAAAATTATTCTTTCTGCGTCTTTATCTGTTTTACGAGAGGTAGCGTTTGGAAACTGCTGAAACTTCCGGAAGATGAAATCCAGTGTCTGGGAAGCTGTGAAATAGAAACTGAAATTAATGGTTTTAATTTGGTCTCTTGTTTGGAATGTAATTTCAATAAACTTTGGAAGTAATTCAGTGGAGATTTCTGTCTGTCTGTCTGTCTGTCTCTCTCTCTCTCTCTCTCTCTCTCTCTCTCTCTCTCTCTCTCTCTCTCTCTCTCTCTCTCTCTCTTTTTAGGGTTAATGGCAGAGAAACTTCAAGCGAGTTTATGATTCCGCCGTTCCTAGATTTCATAAACTTTCAATCTGATTATATTTTTTTATTACACATACACACACAATGTAACGGATATCTCTGTTTTTTCATTCTTTACATCCCATTATGTAATTGAATACATCAATTATATATTCATCAAGGAAGTAATTATCTATTAACGTGTGTTCAAGATTTTTGTCGATACTTATTCACCCATCAGGTGTATAATTAATAATCTTACATAAGGAAGTTGTGCCTTTACAAATGCATTTTACAAATAATCATTTTGTGCTAATTCTTTTCAACAAAAGCAAGAAACTTATTTTTTTCCGGTCAAAATGTGTTTGGAATCCATAATTCACACCTAAGCATGTATTTTTGAAATATTAATTCTATATGAGTTCAATCATACAGAATGGAAATGGCAGTTGCCAAACTCAGAACACCTTTATACAAATATCATTCCTAGTTCATGGTTTCGATTTCTCAGTTCAGTTATTTAAATTTCTTTTTTTCAGAGTTCATCATTGATAAGCCTATTACGTCACTGATAAAATAGTTAGAAATGAAAAGTGTGGTGATAAATATTTTCCATCCTACTGGAAAAACCAGTGCATAAGATACTCGGCGAAAAACAAGAAAATCTATCCATTTTCAGTAATGGAAAACACTGTCAGTGAAATTTTATTACTGGATACAAACAAAGCCTTATTGGGGACTCAGTAGCAATTCTTATAAAGCACAAGGATAGTGTTACAAACGTCCTTTGATCGTTTGTATTTTGCTTTTCTCGTCTCGATATTTCAATATAACGTAACATAAAATTGAAAGAAGTACTAAATGTTTTTATAAAGTACTCTTGACATTCTTTCCTGTCTTGCCCTCCAATAATGACAATCCAGGTGGCAAATGAGGAGATAATTTCATGACCGTACCCTAAGTCATTACCAACCCCTGACCTGACCATATTAATCCCGCTTGAGGGGAAAATCAGTAACCTGTTGCTCATTTACACGAACCCTTTGAGATTTCCACAGCTTCGATATTGTTAACAGTCCCCAGCCAATCTCATTACAAGAGCTCCCTGATGCCCTTCCCCTCCATTCCTTTAGCTGCCATGCCATTAAGGGTCACCATACTGACCTGGCCCAAACCTGCAACTCTTCCCACTCATCCTCGCCCCTCCACTCTAAGTATCTCAGTATTGTCCTCTATCTTCTTCGACCCTTTGTACTGGCTGACTTTCAATGACCTGTCCAGTTACCTGCCAGGATTAGTGGTGTACCCAAGACGAGGACAATAGATGATCCTATTAAGAGGAAACTGTCAAAACACGACTACTGTTGGTGCCATTTTCAGTACAAATATGAGCTCCCAAGGACCATGCTTTGCTAGTGTATCTTACAATGCCTACCTGTCGAGAGGTCTGTCTGAATAGGGGCTCTGATTGAGTCCCCAGTAGACCTCCCTCTGATGCTGTCATTCTAAAGGTGGTCCTATCTCACTGCCTTGCACTCTGAGCTCTGATGCCTCTGTAGCTTACCAGTGCCCTTCCGCTTCCTCTACTCCCTCTATGGTGGGGGGACTGTACATGACAAAGCTTCCACTGATGCCCTGGTATAGGAACCTGCCTATGATCTCCTTTGAGTCTTGTCCATGGGCTAAGGTAATATGATTGGAAGTTGTTTGTTCGGCCTCACTATTTTATCTGTAACTGATTTTTTCCACCTGATCTCCTATTTCCTTATCCATATCCCTTTGCGTTCTCCCTCAGAGATTCATGTGATTTGATTGTGGTGTTTGATTTATCAATATTGGAATACTTGTGTTAAGTTTACTTTCAATTTTGACCATATGTGCTGACATACAGTAAATTATTTGTTATTTGCTTACGTATTCCAAGTTTAGTGTCACTCATAGTTCCTTCGTGTAGTATAACATCCCTGCTCTTGCAGATCTGTGATGCGAGTACCTGTTGTGTGAAATTACTTGTAGATCAACGGTGCCAGCTCCCTGCAAACTACAGGTGCCATACCCTGTCAAGATATCCAGAATCCCAGTGTGACCATTGTCTTGCTTGCTGTACCCCGTCCTGTACATTCTCCGAATCCTATCCCATACCTGCAACGAGTATTAGTCTAAGAGGGCAGAGTTATAATGCTTGCACTTGTGCGGCACTCTTGCATAGTGATTGTGATCTTAGTCCAGTAATTTGAAAAGTGCTACGGAGCTCCAGTGATAGCTCCTGTAAATATTTTCTCTTCTGATCTTTTAATGAATTATATTTCTAGGTGGATAATCTAAGTTTGCCTTGACCCCATACTCTTATGGTATTTTGAGTATAGTCACTATTACCCTTTCTGTTCACTGGAGAGTAGCCCCCCTTACTAGTCAGCTGCTGTTATCTAGGTCATAATCAGAGCCATCCCTTATCCCCATGGCTGCACTGAATGTGACAGTGGCAACCTTGCCAAGATTCTCAGAGCTTAGATACAACCAGCAATATTAATTTTCAACTGAAAGTCATAACCCCTTGCAACTCAGTTAACCAGCAGATCAGTTACGACTGGCTAATCTGAGTTCCCTTTACTGATCCATACACTTCTATGGCAAAACCTATGTTTGGCATCCGTTGGCTACAGCACACAACAAGTACATTTTTCTTAGCATTTTTTAATTTAAATACTTTCAGTTTTGCAGTTCACAAGTGTTTAAAATCTGTGCTTCACGCGAGGCTGTTCTCCTGTTTCACTCTGTAGCCTTTTGATCGTGTTGTCAGCAACTGCTTAACTGTAGCTTTACCAAGTGTGAGTGTGGTGTTATTTACGAGACTGCAAGTCTCAGTTATTTTACTAAGTATTTAGTAAGTGTAGTGATACCAGTGCTATTGATTTAACAACCTGGGAAAGTGTGATTTCCCAGTGAAAGATTATGTAAACCTCCTCGCTAAGAAAATCCTTCCATCCATCTAAGGTGCTACAAGAGCTTTACTCACCAATTCAATTCACCCAGGGTTGTAAAATAATCTTTTCTAGTTTATTTATTTCTCTAGACACTTCATAAGTTACGTAAAGCCATCTTGTCTATCATATTAGTGGTACTTTTATACTTGCTTAAGGAATATACTGCAGTGAAAAATTATTCAAAATAATGTAAATACGAATATCTTTCTGTGTTCATATGGCAACAAGTGTTGATGTAATAACAGTAGAGTCTGAGGTCTTGTTTTGACGTCTGGCCAAACCGTCTAGCCGAGAGTTCATCGACCCCTATTGTTTATTTAACTTTCGCCGATAGATTGACTCGATAGACAGTAACTTTGACAGTTCGCTCACATCCCAAGTGAAAGTCTTCACTTGTGTGGCACTCTTGCAACGTGTATTAGCCTAAGAAGGCAGAGTTACAATGCTTGCACTTGTGTGGTACTCTTGCTTAGTGATTGTGATATTGGTCCAGTAATTTGAAAAGTACCACAGAGCTCCATTGATAGCTCCTGTAAATATTTTCTCTTCTGATCTTTTAGTGAATTATACTTCTTAGAGGACAGTCTAAGTTTGCTTTGACCCCTTATTCTTATGATATTTTGAGTATACTCCCTATTATCCTTTCCGTTCACGGGAGTGTAGTCCCCGTTGTTAGTCAGTTGCCATTATCTAGGTCATAATCAGAGCCATCCCTTATCACTACAGCTGCGCTGAACGTGACAATGTTTATATATAAAAAAAAGACTTTAATTTTATATTTTTACAAAACATCTGGTAGACATAATTCACGAATAAATAATTACACTTTTGGAAATATGAGCGTTTTCTATTAAATCCTGTTGATTGGGTAATACATTAAAATTCTAACATTTATGTCTGGTGAGAACCTCAGATAAAGTTTATACGCAATAAATTTGAAGGTTTTAGAAAGGATTCTCATTTTTATTTCACTTTCATCAGTCTCATTGTTTCTATGCATCTGTCATGTTGTTTAACATTTATACTATGAAAAGTCTTTACTATTGCCGAATTTCTAAACAGATGGGTAAGAATGAATTAGTTAACAATAAAAACATAAAAGAAAACTTAAAGACTCTATATGACAATTTAAAGGAGAGTTTACCGATGAGCTCATGAAACCAACCAACATAGAGAGATAGGGGAGTTATTGATTCCAAATGTTGTTGGATACATTTAAGAATTTAATTCCTGAGAAATCTTGAAGTGATCAATAAATGCCCATTACCAGATTTCAGAAAGTCAAAGTCGGTCCCGTATCTTCGAATGGAGTGGGGATTTTGGAGTTGGATGGGAGGCTCCTTTAGCTCCGATTTTGGTACCAAGCTACTGTAAGTGGCAGTACTAATTCACTGCTGGGCGAGCTGCTTGTAGGAATCGAACCCGATATTTTGTGAATCCGAACTCATTGTTGTACCCTATCATTTAAATCTGACGCTTAAATACTTTGATATGGTACTCCATTGTTTACGAAACAGAAAGTTATTATGCTTACAAAAGCTTCTAGCTATCAATAGCCTAATGATATTTCCTATAAACCATCACGTCGTAGTAAATTTATACAAAGGCAAAAAGAGTATTTAGGACGTGTCTCGTGCCTCGTTTATTAAGTGTCAGTGATTTTTGGCTGATGTAACACAAAGAAGAAAGAGGAAGAGGAAGTTGGTGAAAAGGTGAATTCACTGTATATCTATGAGTATATTATTTTTTTGGGGGGAGGGGAAAGTAAATCACATTAATTTCGATACATTTCTATAAAATCCTTACTAATTTATCTATATCCCTATAATAAAATAAACAGTCATACATATTCCATAATGATGAACAGCAAAGGAATGTGTACAGAAATATTAAGTCCTGTCTCACAATTTCCTGACATATTTAATTTCGATTAAACTTTATTGCATCTGTTCAAATAATTTTTCTCTGCACACAAAATAAAACAGTAATAATGAAAAGGATGGCCACAAAAATGCTGAAATACTGGATATTCTTTTAGCTTTCGTTAGGACACATTCACTCCCCTCTTTCATTTGAAAGAGAGGAGGGGATGTTCCCTTTGAAAATTAACAAAAGAATCTCCATTAATCGATGTTTTGGAGGTATCTGTTATCATATTGGGAAATCCATGGAAGTGAGTTTCTTGTTTTACATACGGAAGGATACTCCAATTCGCAACACACTCTTCAACAAATCCCCATTTTATTAATATCATTTTTTTTCCTCATTGAAATTTAAAGGGAATCTTGTGTTGGCATTTCTAAAAGTCATTGCGAGGAAAGGTAAAACTCTAAAATTGGAACCATTTTCTTATCGTCCTCTGATCCATGTTTTCCTGCTTATATGCAAATCATACCGAGATATTCTATGAGTTCTTTGAGGTCAGGTTTGTATTCACCATTCTTCTTGGTTTTCAAGTGAAAACTGCTGTATTGATACATATCCATGTTTCATGCATGATTGCCGAATCCAGTACCAATCCTTCTGCTTGGAACCATTGTATTTTTTCTCACCATCCCGAAGAAAACGCGACCTCTCTGAATCTTTTACCTTTGTGGTGCGCTGCTGCTTCAAGTCACATCTCCCTCAAGTCTTCCCTCATACAGTCTTTTCATCTCTTTCTTGGTCTTACTCGTCTTCTTCTAACCTGCACTTCCATCTCTTTAGAATGCCTTCCAATATGGTCTTCCTCCCCTCTCAGTAAGTGTTATTACCTTCTCAGACTCCCCTCCTGCACTTTCTTTGATATTTCAACTACCTTTGTTAACCTTCTGATATACTCATTACTAATCCTATCCTCCCTAGTTGCACCAGATACCCATCTTAACATTCTTATCTCTGGTACACACAGTTTCTTCTTCTCTGTCTTGCCATACTTGCTGTTTCTGTACCATTATTGCATAGTTGGTCTTACCACTCACTTCTGGAACTTTCCCTGTAGTCTTAATGGCATTCTTTTGTCACAAAAGACATCGGAGGCAACCCTACAGTTGCTCCGACCTGCTTGTATCGATGTTCTATTTCCTCATCCATTTTTCCACCAGCCTCTACTATAGACCCGAACTGTTTGAACTTGTCCACTCTCTTTATTTCTTCTCCGTCCAACCTTATACTTTCCCTGACATTCCCCTCAATGGCAGTACACATATATTCTGTTTTTGACCTGCTTATCCTTATTCCTCCAATCTCCAGTGCTACTCTCCACCTCTCCAATTTCCCTTCCAGAACCTCCTTCCTCTATGCACAGAACACAATGTCATCTGCATATAATATGCCCCATGGCACTGTCTATTTTACCTCTCCTGTCATGTTATCCATCACGATGTTGAGAATAACTGAGCTAAGGGCGGATCCCTGGTGTAATCCAGCCTTCACCTCAAATGCTTTAGTCTTTCCAACACTGCTCCTCACTCTGATGTACACATTCCAGTAAACCTCCTGAATCATCTGTGCATACATCTCTGGGACCATCTTTTCCCTTAAACTCCACAAATTTCCTGCCTCAGGACTCTGTCATAAGTCTTTTCAAGGTCCCTGAACACCATGTGTAAGTCCCTCTTCTTCTCTCTGAATTTCTTAATTAAATGTCCCAGACAGAACATACCATCTGTTGTTCCAACTCCTTTCATAAATCCTAGGTGTTCTCACCTTGATCTAGTATCTACCATTCTTTCTAATATCTTCAAAGTGTGGGACATCAGTTTAATACCTCTATCTATAATTACAACACTCTTGAACATCCCCCTTGCCTTAGAAAACTGGTATTGTGAGTAAATGATAATGTAGTGTTTTGCGGCATTCAGCACGTAGGTGAATGCCTGATGATCTCCGGACTCAACAAGGAGTGCCTGAATGAATGTCACCTTGGATACAGCCGTGTCAGTGACACGTGAGCAGAAGTGCTCATTGGCATTTTGTCTTGAATCTTCTTAAAGCTTTGTCTGGGTAGAACCCGAATATGGATGTGCCGTGATGAAGGGGTTTGTGTATTTATGTGTAAAGAGGAGTGGCTTTTAGGGTAAGAGCTTAGGGCTGCTGTAGAATGCCATGCATTCGTTTTGGGGCAGCCGAAGTGAGAGGAATCTGGGGCCAAGTTCCCTGCTGTAAGGGTGAGTTTTAAGATAAACAGTAAATTCACATTTTGGTGGTTTATCATTTTGTTATCATTTCTTTATAATTTATTTTATGGTATTGTGGAGTGTCACAGACTAAGTTGGTTTTAATACTAATGGTAGATGATTTCTCTATAAAGATGTTTCATGTATAGTCATGTGGAGACACCAAAAAGTGAACATGGCCACTGCAGAATATAGGAACTTTAGTTAACTGGTAACATAAAGACAAAATCAAAATGGAGAATAAATAGTGACTGACATGAGGATGGGAATTAATCCCACGTTTTATAATTGCATTATAACTGTTTAATGTGTCTGGGAAGTGGTTCGGTAAATTTATATTATCATGCATATTTTTCATTTAACTTGTCTTTTTTTATATTTGCAGAATAAACTATTTTTTTTCTTTTATAAACACGGTTTGATTTATACACACTAGATGTAGGAAATTTAGTATTCATGAGAGAGAGAGAGAGAGAGAGAGAGAGAGAGAGAGAGAGAGAGAGAGAGAGAGAGAGATCGCTTATCACGACTACCAACCCTTCAGGTAAGGCAACTAAAGGAAATTCTGTGTAACAGAATAATTTGATGGCAGTGGTAAAACATTGTTTTTCACAATGTTATGAATTCACACATAAGAGTGATGTATAAATGATGACAGTAACTAGGATCCAAGTACATGGAAGCACAATAGAAATGGGATATCATTTGATGGTCTTTAAGCATAGGTAAAGGAGAGGGGTTGGTAACTTGTTGAAGAGGGGAAAACTGTGAGCTTGTATTTTTGGCGAGGGTGAGGTAAGTATTACTCAGATGGTGTCTCAGTAAAGTCGATTACCGAGTGCCTTGGTATGGGTTTAAATGTAATTACATATTTTAGTACCTTAGATTAAAAGTGCGGTTATAATTTCGTGAATATCAGTGGTTACAGAAATACATGGGGCAGGGAGAAAAAGTTTTTTTTTTTTATTTTGGGTTTTTATTTAGATTTATTCAGAATTTTCTTTTATCTTTCCTTTTTTATTGAGTTATTTTGGGTTGAAACTTATCTTTCTTATGTGCATGAGGGAAATGGGTTGTATTGTTTGTGGAATATAATGTGTGGTTTCTCTGCACAGAGACAGTGATCTGTCATGCTGTGAGCAATTTTTGCATGGAGACAAGCAGTGGTGATATCAGAGGGTGAATTTTACTTCTGAGATTCTTCTTCTTTTTCTTTCTTTTCTTGTGGGGGATCAGGTGAGTTAACCTTGAAAAATATATGACATTGACCTCGTGATCAGCTGAGAGTCAGGGGAGCGCGTATAACAAGTGATTTACTTTCTTAGGATCAGGCCAAATTTTATCGGTGGTGACGGATACTGTTAAATTAGACAGAAATAAGAAGGGAAAAGTCCGGAAAATGACAGAAGGTCGTCGGTAGATAAATCATTGACCCAAAGGATTACGACATTTATGTCACCTATCCAACCTTTTGAAGGCTTAGTAAATGGAAGTTTGAGACAGCCAATTGAGACATTTATCAAAAGTGTTGAATATCATTTAATTACCAAGAAAATCACACATGGTAGAGATGCATTTAATGAGGCGAGAGGGTTCCTGGCGTTAGACTTGCAAGATATTGGGAAATGCTGTCGCGGTTTTTAGTTCAGGCGGTGTAGTTCTTGGAAGGATTTCAAGAAATTTCCAAGAGCTGTGTATGGGGCGGATGAATATGGAGATTTGGTTCGGGATATGAGAACATTTTATTAAATTAGGAAAGAACCAAGCTCTATGGTGGATTATAGCTCGGAGTTGTTTGACGCATCTACAGATTTGGTGCAGAAGTTGAGAGGCTTGGACTAAGAACATGGCGATTCTATTTTGTTAGAAATTTTTCAGAAGTTACTTCATTTCTCGTGGTTGTTAACTGACGTACCAGATGCAATAGTTAGTTTTGATAGACCGGTGGAGGGTTCTTCTGAGGAATCTCTTGTCTTTTCACAAATCAAGAAGCACATGTCAAAATGCCCAATGATAGATAGCACATTCCTCAATGGAATGCCGAAAAGCACGACAACAGACCAAAGGAATTTCCCGCTTCTAATAAGTTTTGCGGTAAAGCGGAGAGTGATAGAAAATCTACAGGTCATACTCTGCAAATTCGTTGCTTTAATTGTACTAGGCAGGGGCATTCTAAGAAGTACCTGAATTGAATATTGTGGCATGTGTAAGTATCCTTCACATAATTAGCAGCTTTGTCCGTTACTCAAAAAAGGGTAATGATAGACCAGTAAACCAGAATTTTGGAGAACGGAGGCCGGTGATGAAAGGAGCCATAGCTGGATCTAGACTTTTTTTTTTTATACAGGGGCGAGGGTCAGTCTAGTGGATTTTTACTTTTAACAATTGAAGTTCCCTCAGTTACAACTAAGGCATTCAAAGGACAAAGTTGCGATGTCCAAGCTCTTAAAATTGAACATTGTAGGAGCAGCTGATATTTGTTTCTCGCTAGGGAACCAGTTAATTCAGGATTTAGTTTTGGTGGTGAGAGGAATTAACTTGGGAAACAAGATTTCACCGGGACATCCAGGTGTAGCAGGACTGGGATTTCTATATATCCAAGTAAAGGAGGTATAACAGTTGGTGAAACTGGGCGTTTTATCCCATTTATAGGTACTGAGGAAACGGAGGAGGATGTATTTAAAATGGGGAATAATGAGGAAATAAGTGGAAATAATGGGGGAAATTGGGAGAAATAATCAATCACAGGGAGAAAATGAGCCTAATGGTGAGGGAAAGAGGATATATAAGATGTTTTAATGTGAGATATAATTTTAGAACCAGGTAAGGCTGGTATGGTGAAAGTAAAGGTGAGGGTTATAAAAGCAAATAAACAGGTGTGTGTGGTGGGGGCCAGTGAGAAACTCAAAGGAGTAGTGAGAACAATTTCCATAAACAAGGTGTTAAAGGGGTTACATGGGTGGAATTGCTAAACTGAAATAATTCAGTTAAGAGGTATCAAAGAAATACTTATGTTGTGGATTTGGAGGAGTGGGGCGAGAAAATGGAATCTGTAGTGGTAATGTGGGAGCAAAATGAATTTACATAGGCTGAAATGGAGGTTAGAAGGGATATTTTAATGAATCATTTGGGTGTTGCAGACTATAAAGAATACATAAAGGAGTTAGGTGAGGTTTTAGCTAAATACTCAGATGTTATTGTTCTAAAAGGGGATAAACTGGGGTTGACATGTGTTAGAACATAAGGTTCATTTAGAAAAGGGAACAAAACCTATATATATCCCGTTGTATAGAATACCTTTTAAGATAAGAGGGCAAGTTGAAAAAGAAGTTAACAAATGGGTGGATGAAGGTATAATTAGACTTAGCTGTTCACCATCTAATTTCCCATTGTTAACAGTACCAAATAAAGATGGTTCATTCCGTGTATGTGTGGATTTCAGGAAATTAAATGAGAAAACAACCCCAGACAGATATCCAGTGGCATGTTTACCAGATTTCTTTGTGGAGATTGGAAAAAAAAAATTACACCTTAGTTTAACCAGACCACTGAGCTGATTAATAGCTCTCCTATGGGTGGCCCGAAGGGTTAGATTTATTTCAGGTGGCTTAGAACCAATTGGTTACCTAGCAACGGACCTACAGCTTATTGTGGAATCCGAACCACATTATAGCGAGAAATGAATTTCTATCACCAAAATTAAATTCCTCTAATTCTTCATTGGCCGGTCGGAGAATCGAACGCGGGGCCAACAAAGTGCTAGCTGAGAACGTTACCCACCCTGCCAATGAGGAACTATGTGGAGACTGGAGGCAAGAATATTTATTCATCAACTGACCTCATGCAAGGATTTTTGTAAGTACCGTTGAGTGAAGAAAAGTAGAAGGTTGACAGCATTTTCAATCCCAAAAAGACACTGTGAATTTAAAAGGATGCCTTTTGGTTTGTCAGGTAGTCCTATTACATTTACAAAATAAGAAAACACAACCTTCCATGGGATGTTGGGGAAAAATGTATTTGTTTGTATGGATGATATATTAGTTGCTCCGGGCTCTATAGGGGAAAATTTAGAAGAACTTAGAGAAATTCTCAAGAGGCTTAGGATGGCAGGTCTGAAAGTTAAACTAGCCAAGTGTGATTCCCTGAAGAAAAATATTCTATATCTGGGACATGTCCTTTCAAAAGAGGGTGTATGAGTCAATGATGAGAAGGTCAGGTCTATTGCAAATTTTCCTATACCCAAGAATAAGAATAGTGTTTGCTCGTTCATAGGAATAGCAGGGTTTTGACATAGATTTGCGAGAGGATTTTCTACGTAGTCTGCACCTTTGACAGTTATATTGAGGGATGATGTACAGTTTTCATGGGGTGCAGCTCAGGAGGTAACTTTTCAGAAAGTCAGAGATGCTTTAATGAGTCTTCCAGTTTTGATGTTCCCTGATTTTTCTTTACTGTTCACATTAGTGACGGATGCCAATCAAGAAGGAATAGGTGCATGTTTAATGCAGAAATTTGAGCCTAAGTTTCATCCAATAGCTTATTATAGCAAGAAGTTCAAAACATGTGGAAGCAATGAAAGGTTAATGGTGACAGTGGACAAAGAATTTTGCAGTAGTGTCTAGTTTGGTTAATTTTAAGATGCTGCTTTTTGGAAAAAATGTGGAAGTTCTTACAGATCATAAGCCATTGTTGGATCTTTTTAATAAACCTGACCTTTCTCCTAAAAGGGCTAGGTGTTTTATGATAATTAGAGATTTTGATGCTAAGCTTAAGTACATCGACAGGTAAACAAAACATGGTGGCGGATGCTCTTAGTAGGCATTTTGTGGACACAGAGGATGAACAACTGTGTAGTGCAGGTGGTGAGTATGTGGACTGGGATGTCTTAGGGGTGAATTAGTGAGAAAGGGTTATAGATTGCCTCATTCAGGTTTAGAATTAGAGGGTGATTTGTTGGTGAGAGAAAATAAAATATAAGTTGAGAAGTAGTGAGGTTAAGGGGATACAACACAAATTGTGGTACCAAAGGAATTGATTCCAGTGGTTTTGGAGATTACACATTGTAAATTTGGTAGTCCACATTTGGGGATTGAAAAGACGTATCAGAAAGTCCATAATCAGTACTTTTGAAAGAATATGTCGTCATCAATGGAAAGATTTGTGTTGGAGTGTTCTGTGTGTAATTCATGTAAACCGGTGAGGGCTAACTCATGTAAACTTGGGTCTTTTCCTATCCCTAGCAGGCTGTTTCAGAGGGTACATATGGATTTGCTAACAAACTTTTATGGGTCGGGGTATGGACATAAACACTGGTTGGTGATTATAGATGAGTTAATGAGATTCGTGATTTTCCCATTAAGGAATAAGATGGCAGAAGAGGTTCCAGTTACGTTTTTCAATAAATAAATATGCAGATAAGGAGTACCAGAGATACTTATTACGGATAATGGGAGAAAATTTATAAACAGAACTTTGGAATGTCTTGCAGAAATTATGGGGTAAAGAAGGTAAATATCCTTCCTTATAGGCCAGAAGCTAATGGGATGTGTGAGCGAACTAATAGGAAAGTGCTCGAAGTTCTTAGAATAACAGTGGTCTGCAATGACACTAATTTTGATAGATATTTGGACATGGTCAGACACAGCATAAATACAATTGTTAGTGACACCATTGGTATGTCACCTGTGGAAGCATTATTTGGTTATCCAGTTCTGGGTGCATTTGATTTGTTGTCAGTCCCTTCACGTTGCGATGATATGATTAAATTGTTCATTGCTACAGCTAAAAAAAGACAAGCACATCTTAGAAGTAATCTTGAGTCAAAGACACATGCAATGGTCGCGAGAAGTAATACAAAATCAGACACCGAGGGAGTTGCAGTTGGGGTTAAGTGTTTTTGAATATTAATGTCAGAAATGAATTAAATTACAGGTTGGGTCCCAAGTTTGAAGGTCCGTTTCATGTAATAGAGGAGAAAAGGGAAATGGGTTCATAGTTATAAATGAAGGAACATGAGCAACGAAATTAACTCATATCTAAGATTAAAAGAACACCTTAATGTTTGGTGAGGGTTTGTTTTTCTGAGGGGTTTTTATTATTGTTTTTTTCGTTCTCTTCATCTGGATTAATAAATTATTTACGTTTTTTTTCTTTCTTCTGGCTATAGATGCAGAGATTTAGCATACTACTCACCTTCGACTTACCTAAGAAGTTGGTAGTCGTGACAAGCGCTCTCTCTCTCTCTCTCTCTCTCTCTCTCTCTCTCTCTCTCATGAATACTAAATTTCCTACATCTAATGTGTATAAATTAAGCCGTGGTTAAAGAAAATCGTTAATTTTGCAAATCTAACATAAGACAGGTTAAATGAAAGATATGCATGACAATATAAAGTTACTGAACCACTCCCCAAACACATTTAACAGTTATAATATAATAATAAAGTGTGGGATTAATTCCCATCCCCATTTCAGTGACTAGTTATTCTCCATTCTGATTTTATGTCACTAGCTGTGAAAATTATGTTGGACCCCACTCGTAAGCTGCATTCCTCAAAGTTAACTCTAACACCCTTATAGGCAAAATGTCTTTAGAGATACGCCCTTCTGATGCTGCTATTAGAACTTTTACTTGGGAAAGGTTAATTTAGGACCTAGTGTGATAGTTGAAGAGGACAGCTAGGTGTGGTTGGACAATGATAAAATTTCAATGAGTGTGGAATTCAAGGATCTTGCATCAGCTAGAATGGAACTGGAATGTTCTCAGAATAGTGTTGAAACGCTAATTAGGACACTAGAGAAGGCAAATCTTAAACATAATTTGTTAAGTCCTTTAGCACATTTATTCCCAGAGATTAAGATTACAGTGGACAGTATACAGGATAGAATTACAGAACCACTTACATGGGTTCTGGACACGAAACTAGGCGATACAAAGCTTTCGTACGGTCAAACTAGGAGATGCAAAAGGGCAGCAGTTGCTTTAGCTATAGGAGTAACAGCAACTGTCATAGCAGCAATTGGCGGAGTAGCAGTTAAAGGTCTAGTGCAAATTGAGGCGCTGGAAACTAGTGTAGCTGATCAAGGTAGAGTTTAGAGAAATTATGTAGTAGTAACGCAGAGTTACGTGAGAGGTTTCAGGGTCTGAGAAATACATACAATGTGTTGCAATTCACTTTTCAGGGGATTAGAGGTGACCTAGATTTGACAATAGCTCTATTTACAGTTCATACTACAGTTTTGAATATTGAAAAGGAGACCAAATCGTTGTTAGCGGAAATCAAATCACAAGTAAAAGTTCTAATAGCAGCATCAGAAGGGCCTATCTCTAAAGACATTTTGCCTATAAGGTTGTTAGAGTTAACTTTGAGGAATGCAGCTTACGAGTGGGGTCCAACATAATTTTCACAGCTAGTTACATAAAATCAGAATGGAGAATAACTAGTCACTGAAATGGGGATGGGAATTAATCCCACACTTTATTATTATATTATAACTGTTAAATGTGTTTGGGGAGTGGTTCAGTAACTTAATATTGTCATGCATATCTTTCATTTAACCTGTCTTATGTTAGATTTGCAAAATTAACGATTTTCTTTAACCACGGCTTAATTTATACACACTAGACGTAGGAAATTTAGTATTCATGAGAGAGAGAGAGAGAGAGAGAGAGAGAGAGAGAGAGAGAGAGAGAGAGAGAGAGAGAGAGAGAGAGAGAGAGAGCTTGTCACGACTACCAACTTTTTAGGTAAGACGACTGTAGGACATTCTGTGTAACAGAATATAGTTTCCCCTCTACTCCTCTGGTATCCTCTCTTGATCTAGAAAATTTTTCATTAGAATATAAAAGATTTCCACTTCATCATCTCCCGATGCTTTCTGTACTTCAACTGGGATCAAGTCCGATCCTGTCACCTTCCCATTCTTCATCTTCTTTTAGGCGTTTAGCTCTTCTTGACTAGAGAAACATTACCATTCCCATGATCACTTGTCTATCCTCTCTTATTAGTCTTTAATTTACTTCATTCAGTAGTTGTTCAAATACCTTTTCCATCTTTTCAAGATGTCTTCTTCCTCTCTAAGTACAGTACCATTTTGAACTTTAATTTGCTTGATATGTGTTAAATCTTTGGTACTTTTGTTTCCGGCCTTTGATAGTTTCAGCATCTTCTTCAGCCCTTCCCTTGTTCTCAGTACTGTATATGCCCCTGCCTTAGCTTAAGCTATTACCTTCTTTATTTCTTTGTTTTTCTCCCTAACCCTGTCCTTGTTCTCCCCTAACTGTGATTCTTCCCATCTCTTCTTTGCCTTCTTCTCTCTCACTGGTTTCTGTATGTCTTCATCCCATCACTAGCTTTCGTTTTTCTCCCATACCATCACAGATGTTTCCCCAAGTACTTCCTTTCCATATTTCCTAACCACTGCTGCATTACATGCCCACAATTCCAGAACATTTTCAATTTCTTGACCAATTTCTTCCAATATCTTCGTTGTAAAGCCCCTTTTCTTATCACCATCTTTTAGTAATTTGTACCACTTAATTTTCCTTACTCTTTTTGTTCTAGTTTTCCTTTCGTTGTTCAGCATCAAATCCATGCATAAAAGTCTGTCTTGGGGGCTACATGGTTGTCTGAGACAACTGTGCAGATTTTTACTTCCAATAGCCTTTGCCTTATGTAAAAAAAATAACCTATTTGAGTGCATCTACCATCCCTCCTATAGGTAATTAGGTGTTCCCTTTTCTTTTTGAAAAAGTTGTTTACTATTGCCATGTCAGATGCCACGGCAAAGTGCACAATACTCTCACCCTCTAGGTTTCTCTCACCTATCCCATGTCCTCCATGCACATGTCCAAATATGTCATTTTCACGTCCCTCATGGCCATTCAAATCTGTCCCCAACACAAACCTCTTGTGCTCTTCCAGATCCTGCATCACTCCAGTCATTTCAGTCTAGAAGTAGTTATTCTCTTCTGTGCATCCCACTCATGGTGCATAAGCACTAACAATTTTATCATTTCTCCTCCACAGCATATCTTCAATCTCACGATTCGGTCAAGTACAGTCGCTCAAAAATGTTTTGCAACATGTTCCAGAAGTTTTCGTTCACCTAACAGTAATTTGTTCTTTTGATATTTACAAGGAAAGGTAATTTTCTTATTCGATTTTGGTTATTAATCATACGGTTAACAATATAAAAAAAGAATGGTGAGTGAAAAATTCATATTACGAAAAATGACGAAACATTTTGAAAAATTTCACTTCAGATGATTGGGCAAAAGAGTCAAAGAAGAAACTATATTTCGAATCCAGATAAAAGCTTATTGACTAATAAAATAATATTGAATAACTATCAATGAAATATATATATATATATATATATATATATATATATATATATATATATATATATATATATATATAAAGAAAGAAAGAATTCAACCATTATCGTTGTCAAAAAAAAAAAAAAAATCTTATAACGTCGTATGCTATTGTGTGACTCCACATTCGGGCAGGAAAAGTTTAAACTCTCTGGTCACTAGGCCGGACCACAATCATTAGCTTGCATAAGACTAATGTTTCTTATCGTAGATATTGCTCGGCAGCTTAGCGTAAATAAAACAACCATGTATAGAGGGATACAACAACAGAGAGAACGAGGAAACATGATAAATTCATTGTAAAATCTGTAGGACAACCTCATTGTTGCACTACTGTTAAGTATCATCATCGGATGATCACTGAAGGAGCTCCGCCTAACTCGCCCCTGACTACCGATGCTGCTATAAAGAGAGAACATTACGCTCTCCCTTCAAGTTGCTGCTCAAACCACCCGTAACAGGCTACATGAGACCAAGATATTATTTCATCATACTCCTGCCAAGAAACACTTCATATCAGCTAAACACAAAGAATAGAGGCTAGGTTTTGCGTTATAATATAATCCAGTGGTCGATGATTTCTGTACGAGTCATCTTTTGCGATGAGGAGGAGATATTCTCCACTGATGAGCATGGTAGTCTTCTTCACCGCTGGCATTTAGCATTAGCTAAATTAATGTTGAACTTCTAGCTAATTTTAATTCTTTAGAAACTTAGATAATAAGAAATACAAAAATAGGCGTTATATATTCAGTTAACTTCATAAGAGGCATCAAAATGATAGACCTAAGTGGCAATGAAAGAAATGAGAAATTACACATGATAACTGCATTATGTATGTATGTATATATATATATATATATATATATATATATATATATATATATATATATATATATATATATATATATATATATATATATATATATATATATATATATATATATATATATATATATATATATATATATATATATATATATATATATATGTGTGTGTGTGTGTGTGTGTGTGTGTGTGTGTGTGTGTGTATGTATGTATGTATGTGTGTGTGTGTATGTGCGATTATATTATATGTATTACAAAAATAGACGTGAAATCTGTTAGTCTAGTTCAGTATATTTTATATTAAGTTTCACTAGTTCACAATAGGTATAGGATTAGTCATTCAAAAATTTAATTAATAATAATGTGAAGCAAATCTTTACAAAAGTCGTATTTGTTGATGTTAATAAGACTAACAGTTCAACTTGTAACAGTCATAGGCCTATGTCTACAAAGTTCACACATATGAAGGAGATAAAACAACGATAGTGATGGCAGTTGGAGATGAAAATATTAAAACATAAGAACAGCGATGACCTCTGAAGTATTATAGTAACATCCTTTAATTAAGTAAAATATGACAACAGTAAGCAGTATCAGAAAAAGCCCTGCTTAAGGGAAACTGCAGGTAATTTCTCGGACCCACCACTAGTGTTCAGTTGTTTCACGCGCTGACAACTGAGTTGCCGAATAGCGCCAGATGTCGCTATTATAAGCTGTTGTCCGAAAAGTTTTGAAGCATGTTGCAAAACTTTTTTGAGTGATTGTACCTTGCTATACACCTCTGTTGTTGCATTCTTCAGTTCTCCTGGCAGAACTATACCAACTCTATTTTTACCTTGTGCATTCGCTCCACTATAAAACAACTTGTATCCATCACCAACCTCCATTGCTTTATTTCCTCTCCATCGTGTTTCCTAACACACAAAACATCCACCTTCTTCCTTCTCATAAGATTAGGAAACTCACTTCCTCTCCCCATCATGGACCCAACATTAAGCTGGCACACTCTAAAGCCTATGTGAGCTCACTTCTTTAGTTGCACCTGCTCATGATGCAGTAGCCCTCGCCCGGTCAGAGTTAGGGTGATGTATTTGTGAGCTGTTTACGGAGCACATCCTAGCACTATTCTGTTCCCTAATATGGCTCATTCCATATTAAGTTTTGGCATATTAGAATTTTATGGTCAGATGCCCTGCCTGATACCAACCCTCCCTATTTATCCAGGCTAGGGACCAGTGCTGAGTTGGGCTGGCTTGCCCCCGGTGGCTAGGATAATTTTACACTGTCATTATAGTATTCAAAATTTGACTCAGCTCTCGCATCTACGATCACCTTGTATTTGGTTGAAAAGATTCACTGGGGACATTCCCTGTCGGACTGATATCAGGTGTTATATGAGTGACGTGAGAGAATTATTTTTTGTAATATTGAAGTTATAACGCTGTTTGGCCTATGGTTCTATTGGGTAAACGTCCATTCTTGGTTTCACTGTTTCTTCTTGCTGTGGCTGGCACTACATTGTCATCATTTTCCCATTGGTACTGATGCTTCAGAGTAATAATGACCCATCTTATTTTTCCTTGGGACCTACAACTCATCATTATTGTTTACAGCCAGTTTAATTGGCTTAAATTTATTTGTTACTCACCGTGATAATTTGAGTGTTTGTGAATGGTGATCTCGTATTTTGGTTCATCAAAGCACTGCCATGAAGCTTTTAATATTAAGTGTTCTTTCTCATTCAATTACAAGTTTAATTTAAGCATCAATGCCAATGATTTGAGAAGAATGTAAGTCTATTTTTTTGAGAAACCACATGCAATTACAAAATTTCCTGTCGTATGTGATTTCTCCCCAAACCTGCTGCCGACTTTTTCGTTTTTGCTATTAGATGGTCAGATACTTCATGATAATGATTTAACACCTTGAAATGGCACAACATGCTTGTTTGAAATGTTGTTTTTGTACTTGTAGCGTTAAATCTTCTGCTTCCCTTGGTGGTGGGACTGAATCAAAAGCTGATCATTTGATCAATGATCCAACTCTACCTCCTTATGGGATACCTTCCAACCTCAGAATGTCTCTCTGTCGTTTCTGTTATTAAAATTTTGACAACTATCCTCTGAGCATTGCTTCAAGACTGCTTCTTACGCTTGTTAGGCCACCTCTCTTGCAGTTACTCCACTATAAATATTAATTATTGATATGACTGAATAAAGTTTATTTTTCTCTGCTGTAAAATTCTGGATTTCTCGTAAAGCTTATTTTTAGAAACTCTTATATTCTTTCATTCTCTAAGTGGAACGAATATTACTTTTATCTAGGATTAAATTTCACATTTTTCATTTTACATTTCTAATTTTATTTGGTCGTGTAGAGATAATGATGATAATTTGCCTCTCAACCTCTGCATTGAAAAAATATAGCTACCAGTATCGTACTTCTATATGATATCGTCTTATATATCTAATAAAGTAATGTTATATTCTCCCATGCTTAGGGATGGTGACAGGTTACATGACAGCCGCTAAAAATAAAAGATGGCGATTAATCCAAGGCAACTGAAATGCTAAGGCAAGGTACAGCAAATTGTCCGAATGAATGAAGCGTTTCAGAAGCATTTGTGAAATCCTAGGCTCCCAAGGAAGGGGGAAGGAGAGAAGCACGGTAGTAAGACTACACTATATAGAGAGCTGAATAAAAGAGGGAAAAATATCGTTTAAGTTTAGTGAACATTGCAAGGATGGAGGAAAAGCTACCTCATAAAGGTACGCGTATGAAGCAGAATATACGACGAGCTTACTACGCTACGAATTACCTTTAGACCAGAACAAAGTGATGGAAATACATAAATGAAAGTGAATGATTGTAGAAGGAACGATACTACTCCCTTGCTAATGCTGCGTCATTTAGTACATTTTACATTTTATGCCGTAGAACAAGTGTTAAATGTATACGCGAAAAACCATGACCTACAGACAAACAATTTGCAAAGCCTACAATAGACTGCTGATGCCTGAAAGAATAATGTTCTGGTGCAATACAGCTGCTGAAAGTTGTTCTTATATAGGAATTATTTGTTAAATCAGCGCCTTTCCCTTTCGAGTTTATAACGAACGAGCATACCATCATTCGATCAAAGAATGAGAGAACTTATTATACTACAACCTCTTTTCTTTCCCTTTTCGTTAATGGGAATAGAATGTTCTGTGATGTCTTTATATAAAGACTAATAAGACTAAAAACAAATAACCAAATATTGTCATATGGGAACGTATTTTAGGAATTATTCTTCTGAGGTAGCGGTTATCAAATTTTTTGGTATCGTTACCCCCGGCAGTGGTGTGATAGACCACCATTACCCCTACCCCACGCCTCTTCAGTTATGTGAAGTTTTAATATAAAGCAAAGGAAAATATTGGATTGCTTAATTTCTAATACATTTTATGTGTAAGAAAGTAATTTTACTTTTATTCAAATCTTAAGAAATAAAGAATTTAGATTTTAGATATTATTCCTTTGACAAAAAATTAAAAGTAAAGCATTGTTCCTTTTATTACAAATTGGAATTAAAGCAATATTTCTTTGGTAATTAATAGAAAATAAAGACATTATTGCTGCACTATTAATGGGAAACTTGGTATTGTTTGTTTATTTATTTATTAATTTATTTATTATTGTTATTTATATTTTTACTGAATTTTACTCACAACAACTATTACCTTTAGAAAGTGCCTCGTTACGCCCCAGAAGCGGCAGCATTACCCCACGGGGCTAATTGCCCCCAGTTTGAGAACCACTGTTTTATGGTTTCATTGTGATAAAGACAATATTATTCTCCATTGACCGTTGATTGCCATAATTTTTTCAAAAGACCTGTTCCGATGAACTTTCCGATCGCATCGGTGTAATTGTGGACTTCAAGAAAACAATATGAAGAATGCTCCTCAAATAATGAACAAAAGAACACAATTGAGAGTTTTGAGTCAGCTAATACTGTTTGTGATTGTTAATATAAGCGTATTGTCAGTTATGTTTTTTTTTATGGAATCTCGGCTCTTTTATGAAGCAAAGAAATTTAAAGCAGAATGAAATATAAAGCTTTTTGTATCACATATAAATGACTCGAACCTCGGAATGCCTACTATGCTTGTATCTTACACACTCTGTAAGCATATTTTTTCCGTTAGTTTGAAAGCAATAGAATTACTTACTTTGACATGGGTAAGTCAGCTTTGCGCCTAAAATAATGGTAAGGAATTTCTGTTCTTAAATTTTATTTTATAGCATTTATTTACTTAAATACATGCTTAAATACATAATGGTTTTATTTCCGTTCTGAAATCTTTCGTAATAAAAGAATAACCCCAGCAAGATATTTTTAGCGATATCCACACTTAAAGTTAATATAGGTTACTTGTGGATAGAATGGTAGCTCTTAGAGAATGTATAATGAAAGTTTGAGTTAAGGCATCCTACGAAGCACGAAGAACATAATTTAATGACAATTATTTTGAAAAGTAGTCACTAAAGTATGTGAGTGCGGTTCATGTAAACAGAGCTCCTACTTACATAATTTTATGTGACCATTCAGTCTTTCCCAAACTTTTTCCTTCCAGGGTTGGGTCATGTAAGGCAACTGGCTGAAGGTCTTCAATCGCATGAAATACACCTTTTCGTCCACGCACAATCTCTTCTTACATCACAGTAGATACCCAAAACAAGTTTTCTCAGTTGAAGATTCTAAATTTTCTCTTATGTTGATTAACCTCCAACCGACCCGCACCTACAAAAAAAAGGGGGGGGGGGGGTTTATCTTGTGCCGTTATGTATATCCTTGGCACATGAGGTTGTTCTTAAATTTTCTTCTAACTTTATAATTGTCTTTTTTCGCACTTCTTGTCTTATTCTTTACAGAAGGTTCCATTAAAGCGCTTCTAAGGATATTTTAATTGAATATGTGAGGGAGGAGGGACATACTGAAGTTTTTCTTTAGCTGTCTTGAAGATACAACTTGGCCTGGTGTTGTCAAGATCTACTCGACTCTGTATTATCATTTCTTCCTAAGCTGCCTGTCCCTTTGCTTTCCCAAGTATAATGTGGAAGATTATAAATATGAGAATCATTGTTTCATTTCAGTTTTACTTTCTTACCTCTAAAACTTTAAGCTCCTTACGATTAATCTGTGCTTCAAGAGTCCTGTGAGCCATGTCATGCTGAAAGGGATGATCAAATGGCAAATATAGGTGCATCTCTGTAGTAATTCATTAATGTTCCTTTCTCTCTCTCTCTCTCTCTCTCTCTCTCTCTCTCTCTCTATCTATGTATGTATATATATATATATATATATATATATATATATATATATATATATATATATATATATATATATATATATATATATATATATATATATATATATATATATATATATATATATATATATATATATATATATATATATATATATATTTATATATATATACACATATTCATGATGTTGCCTTGTAATATGTATATCCTCCTATAATTTTGACATATTCACTTTTTTCATGTGTTATGTTTGATGATAATGGTTGTTGAAGTGTCATATTTAGTTTGGCATCAGGACTTGTTTCATTTCAATTGTCATCAGTTGAGATAAGAGGGAGCGCTTTGTTTTGGGTTAGTGATGATAAGTTGCGAAAACAAACGCCGATTCGTCCTATACGGGCTCACGACGAGTGATTTCACGTTGTTACATGTTTGAGTCACGTACGCCACTTTGAGAGAAAGAATACGTGTCCTGATCAGTTACGCCATGTTTTGTAAGATTGCGTTCAAAACGTTTTGCTGGGATGACGTAACTTTCTCCTAGAAGCTTCTCCATTGTATCTCGTACCCAAAACGCTTTAATGACATCACCTCCCTGCTTCTATTACTTTTGTATCTCGTACCCAAAATGCTTTAATGACATCATGTAATTGTTTCGTGTTTCTGGAATCCTAAAATCTATTTCATTCTGATTTCTGAGACCAGTCGAATTGGTTCTCTCTCTCTCTCTCTCATTCTTAGAAAGAGATTATTTTAACGTAGTGTTTTGCGGTCACATATGAGCATTAACTTTTGAGATCTGAATTTAGCAAAGTTATTTAGTTCGTAACGGCGCCTGGTAAAAAAAGTGTGTATTGTGGTAACGTAGCTGCAGCAAGTGATTTACAGAGGTTTTCACAAGTTGTGTAAGGTGACGTGAATTTTACTTATTAATACCATGGTATGATAAGTTAGGAAATTTTGAACAAGTGAAATCATTATTGATAAATCTTATGTGTATTTTTGTGTGTTTTTCTATTTACAATCTCTTTATATTTTCAAATTTTTTATGTTGGTGATGTAACATTTATTTACATAGCATTTTAAATATTTCTTGGTATAATTTAACATTGCATACATAATTGAACATTGCATACTTGATTTCATTTATTAGGATTTTCTTTTTAAATCTTGAGTAATTCTTGATAGTTTAAATTTTGCTTGATTAATTTAAATTCTTGATGAAGTTTTTGTGAATTAGTTTTATTTCATAATTTAATTCAAGAAGTAATTGAGTGTTGTGTTATTTTCAAGTAATAATAAATTTTTCAGATTGTGAATTCTAATTAATTGTGAATTATAATTATAAACTTTGAATTTAAAAATAAATTTTTGTATTTAAAATTTTTAGAAAAAGTGTTTCATTTATTGATCACCAGTGAATAGGATTGATTGTGTGTTCATAAGGCAAATTGATAAACATGTTTTGTTCTTTTAGTTTTGCTAAAGTGAATTAAGACCAGGGAAACAGTTAGAGTTTTTTGATGGAGTGATGCCCTTTTACTCTAGAAGATTTCTAGTTTAATTTTTAATACCTCACACATATTCTGATAAACTTAGCTTGATTTTTCAAGTAATAAATAAGTTTTTCTTAAGGGATCACTGTTACCTTTAGAGTATTCAGTCGTAATAATTAATGTTATGAGAGTTCAGGTATCTGGCTGAAGTGAGGTATATTTTTGAATCTTGAGATTAGTTGTGTAGTAACCAGGTACTTGATACGCATCGTGACATTATATTGTTTGGTGCCCAGAGACCCGTGGAACAAAACAAAATATCACTCTGGTTTATTGTTTATACTAGTGATGTTAGGGATATATTTTGATAGGAGAGTGACCACATAGTTATTTTTTGCCTTGTATTGTGAATTATTTAGTTGAGTAACTTAGAGAAAATGGCTCTGTTCAATGTTCAGAGGTTTTTAGCAACTCCTTCCATCCAAGAGTTATCTGAATCCAACCTGACTAAGGCACAGTGGATTGCTTTAGCAGTAGTATGTGGTGGTAATGTGTCTAGTGGTATGATAAAGGCACAAATCAAATATATTGCAATCCAAGCATTGATGGACTCTGGTAAAGTAGATGAAGAGTTGGGAGAGGCGCAAGAATTGTTGAATGCAGCTGAGGCAGAATTTACAGATAAACATGAGCAAAAGAAAGAGAAAAGTGATGCAGAAGCAGAACTAAGACGTATAGAAGCAGAAGAAAATTAGATTAAGCTGAGGATACAGGCTGAAAGAGAGAAAATACAGGCAGAAAGAGAAAGAGAAGATAGAGAGAAAAGAGAAAGAAAGGAAAGAGAAGAAGAAAAAGCAGCAGAAGAAGACAGAGAAAGAGCAAAAGAGGAGAGAGAAAGAGCAAGACATAAAGGGAGATGGAGTTAATAAAAGCTCGATCCACATTACCTGTAACACCATCTAACCCTACTCAAGGTCATTCAGACCCTGTATTTGATGTAGTAAGAGTGCAGAAGTTAATTCCAAAGTTCACAGAAGAAGCTCCAGATGAGTTTTTTGATCACTTTGAAAAAGTGGCTTCAGGTATGGGATGGCCAGAGGATAAATGGTTGGTCTTGATACAGAGTGTTCTCATTGGTAAAGGAAGAAGTGCCTATTTAGCCTTATCAGCTGATCAGTGTAAAGAGTACAAGGTACTCAAACATAATGTGCTACAAGTTTACCAGATGACCCCTGAATATTATAATGAAAGATTCAGATCTTTGAGAAAGGATGACAAGATAACTTTCTTGGATTATGCTTACAAAGTAAGAAGATGTTTTAAACGATGGTTGGAGGCTGCTAAAGTTAAATCTATGGACGAACTTGAGTAGTTAGTAGTCCTAAAACAATATCTTAGAGGAATTCCTGAACACATAAGAGCCTATTTAAGAGAGAGAGAGGTTAAAAAACTTGACAAAGCTGCTACATTAAGTGAAGACTTTAATATAATTTCTAGCAAAAGAAATTATAATGTCAAGTACCAGAACGAACAATGCACAGGTTTCAGGTCTCATCCAAATTTCAGGAACATTACAACTGGAAATCCTTCTAGTGGCTATGCCAATAAAAAGCCAGGTAACACCACTCAGCAATTGAATGTTAAATCCTCATCATTCAGTCTGTTCTCAAGACAGATACAGAAGACTAATGTTGTCTGCTACAAGTGTGGAAGAGTAGGACACTACAGTCGAGATTGTTATCAGACACAACAGCAGACCAAACCAGTTGGTCAAGTGGTTAAAGGTAACCAGGTGAATCAAACTACGAAGAGCAGTGTGGGGATGACTGAAACTAAACAAGCAGAGTGTTTAGCAACCAGTGGAAATGTAACTTCAAGCAGTGAGTGGCTGAGCAGCTTGGAGGCTTTTAAGCCATATATCTATGAAGGTACGCAGACAACTCAAGGAGGAAGTGTGCAGGTACCAGTCAAGGTATTACGTGATACGGGGAGTAACCATAGTGTGGTTGTTCGTGGTGCTCACCCACATCTGGAGAAGAATCTCACCAGAGATTCAGTTATTTTGAAGGGTATAGGAGGAGAAGAGGTAACTCCTATATGCCGCTTGCATTTGTTCTGTGAATTGGTGACAGGAAATGTTGATTTTGCTGTAAAGGACTCACTAGCTGTTGAAGGTGTACATGTTTTGCTGGGTAATGAAGTTGGTGGTGTACCATTTGTTCCTTGTCCTATAGTGACAGACAAACCATTAAGGGTTAGTCCTACAGTAGATTTTAGAGAAAAAACCCCACCTGTTTCCAAGTTGTGTAACTACCAGGAGTAAGAAGAGAACTATGTCTGCAAGTGAAGATACTGAGGATTTACCTGCACCAGAAGAATCAAGTGACGGATCTTTAAGATTAGAAGAGCTGTTCCAGGAAAGTGAAGTTTC
The DNA here is from genome assembly GCF_040412425.1 of Macrobrachium rosenbergii. Taxonomy (NCBI): domain Eukaryota; kingdom Metazoa; phylum Arthropoda; class Malacostraca; order Decapoda; family Palaemonidae; genus Macrobrachium; species Macrobrachium rosenbergii. The sequence continues at coordinate 68,865,915 of NC_089753.1, forward strand.
CCCTAGTGGTAGTAATGAAGAGATTTCCCAAGAAGAAGAGGATCCTGTTGTTATTGAAGAGACTCCAAGTAGTCAAAGTGTTCCTGAAGATAGTAGTGAAACTACAGAAGCAGAGTTTGCAGATATGGAGAGTTCAGCCCTTGAAGTTGGTCAAGTGACTAGAGAGAAGCTAATGAAACTGCAGAAGAGGGATACAATGTTGGCTGATCTGTTCTTCAGAGTTGTTGATCAAGAAGAGATGCAACAAACATCTACCTGTTATTATCTAAAGGAAGGATTGCTAATGAGAAAGCATCGACCTACAGATATACCAGGAAATGCTGAATGGGGCAAATATCATCAAATTTTGATTCCATATCCATTAAGGAAACAAGTTGTAGCAGTAGCGCATGAGTCGGGACATATGGGAATCAGGAAGACTGTTGAGAAGATTATGAAGTATTTTTTCTGGCCTGGACTTCACAAGGATGTTAGCAAATTTTGCAGAGTGTGTCACACGTGCCAGATAGTTGGAAAACCGAATGAAACCCTTCAGAAAGCACTCCTACAACCCATAGAAGTTAGAGGAGAACCCTTTAGCAAGGTAATTATAGATGTGGTTGGGCCACTTCTGAAAACAAAGAAAGGAAATGAATATCTATTAACATTAATGTGCCCAGTGACTAGGTATCCTGAGGCGATTCCTGTAAGAAGTATAAGTGCAAAGGTAATTGCTGAGAAGTTGGTGGAGTTTTTCTCCAAGTTTGGAATACCAGAAATTGTGCAAAGTGATAGAGGAACGAACTTTACTTCAAAATTATTCCAGGACGTGATGAACTTGTTAGGAGTAAAGCAACAGTTATCAACTGCTTATCATCCAGAGACTCAAGGAGCCTTGGAAAGGTTCCATCAGACATTGAAAAGTATGTTAACTAAGTATTGTAATGAATCAGGAAGAGAATGGGATAGTGGTTTACCTTTAATGTTATTTGAAGTTAGGAATGCTTATCAAGAAAGCATGGGATGTTCACCAAATGAAATGATTTTTGGTCGAGACATTAGAGGTCCATTGAAGATTCTTGCAGAGAATTGGGAAGAAAATCAAGAGGAAATCCAAGGAGAATATGTGAAGAACTTGAGGAAAAGACTAAGAGAAATAAGAAAATTCTCTTTAGAAAATTTGAAAATAAATCAAGAGAAAATGAAAAGAAAATATGATGCTAGGACTAAGCTAAGAACTTTTAATATTGGACAGCAAGTTCTATTGTTCTTACCAGTGAAAAGATTTCCCCTTACCAATAAGTTTCAAGGTCCTTATAGGATAATAGAGAAGTTAAATGATCGAACTTTTGTGACTGAAACACCAAGAAGAAGGAAACGACAGAGGAAGATACTTGTGAATCTTTTGAAACCTTACTTCTCCGAGATTAAAGGTGAAACGGTGTCAATAACACAGACAACTTCATCTGCAGAGAACAATGATGGCTACGAATTGGGAGCTGAAAGCAAGATGAACAATTCTTCCATAGTAGAAAATCTGGAGAATAAACTAAAATGCCTGAGTGTTGAGCAAAGTAGTGAATTAAGTGAAGTGATTCAAAGTTTCCCTGAAATTTTTTGCAGATGTACCTAGGCGTACCAATCTGACAAAGCATGAGATAAAGATCAGAGAAGATGGAAAACTTTTTTAAAATGAGAGCTTATCGCTTATCACCTTTTCATCGAGATGTTTTGAAGAAAGAAGTTGAATATTTGTTGCAGCATGGATTAGCAGAACCCAGTTCAAGTCATTATAGTTCTCCTTGTGTGTTAGTGAAGAAACCAGATGGCTCATTTAGGATGTGTACTGATTATAGGAAACTGAATTCCATCAGTGTGGCTGACAATTATCCCTTGCCTCTTATTGATCAATTACTTGATAATATTGGGCAAGCCAAATTTGTGTCCAAGATAGACTTGTTGAAAGGATATTATCAAATTCCCTTAGATGAGAATGCTAAGTTGCTGTCAGCTTTCATTACTCCTTTTGGACTGTATTAATACACTGTTTTGCCGTTTGGTCTGATGAATGCACCTGCAACATTCCAGCGAGTGATGGATCAACTACTAGGATCAATAGAAGGAGTAGGTGTATACCTTGATGACATTGTGATTTATTCTAATACATGGGAAGAACATCTGAAGATATTAAGGAAAGTGTTCAAGAAACTACAGGAAGCAGGACTAACAATCAACTTACAAAAGACTGAGTTTGGAAAGGCAACTGTACAGTATCTAAGATTTGAAGTTGGAAAAAGCCTTCTTGCTCCTATTGATGCTTATGTAGAAGGTATCTGTAAGGCTACCCCTCCAGCTACGAGGAAACAGCTACAAAGATTTTTGGGCATGGCTGGATTTTATCGCCGATTCTGTCCAAATTTCTCAGCCGTAGTAGCTCCCTTAACTGACTTAACCAGTCCTAAAAGAAAGTTTGTTTGGATAATGTCAAGAATCATTTGAGAAGGTTAAAGCCATATTAACTTCAAGACCAGTGCAACAAGCTCCAGACTTCAATAAAAAGTTTGTGATACAAGTTGATGCATCCGACTGTGGAATTGGAGCTGTTCTACTTCAAGAAGATGACAACAAAATCTTCCATCCAGTATGTTTCATGTCATCAAAGTTGAAAAAGCACCAGAAAATTTTCTCAACAATCGAAAAAGAAACATTAGCATTAATCACAGCATTGAAAAAGTTTGAAGTGTATGTGAACCGGCCTAGGAATGAAGAAATTTTAGTGTTGTCGGATCACAACCCAATCTCATTCATCAATAAGATGAAAAATAATAATATGAGACTGACCAGGTGGAGTTTATGCCTGCAACTGTATAATGTAATTGTTAAACATATTTCAGGAAAAGATAATGTCATAGCAGATTATTTATCCCGTTGTGAATTGTTGGATTCAAACCCGGGATAAGGATCTTCTGGGGGGAGGAATTTCATGATGTTGCCTTGTAATATGTATATCCTCCTATAATTTTGACATATTTACTTTTTTCATTTGTTATGTTTGATGATAATAGTTGTTGAAGTGTCATATTTAGTTTGGCATCAGATCTCAAAAGAACTAATGATTAAGTAACTTGATAGCGTAATTTAGAATTATTAACACAATTTTAATGGTAACGTAGTTTAGAATCTTTCTTGATAAAAGCGTAGCTTATGAACATGTGTGTGTGTCCACCAGGACTTGTTTCATTTCAATTGTCATCAGTTGAGATAAGAGGGAGCGGCTTGTTTTGGGTTAGTGATGACAAGTTGCGAAAACAAACGCCAATTCGTCCCATACGGGATCGAGACGAGTGATTTCACGTTGTTACATGTTCGAGTCATGTACGCCACTTTGAGAGAAAGAATACATGTCCTGATCAGTTACGCCATGTTTTGTAAGGTTGCTTTCAAAACGTTTTGCTGGGATGACGTAACTTTCTTCTAGAAGCTTCCCCATTGTATCTCGCACCCAAAACGCTTTAATGACGTCACCTCCCTGCTTCTAGAACTTTTGTATCTCTTACCAAAAATGCTTCAATGACATCATGTAATTGTTTCGTGTTTCTGGAATCCTAAAATCTATTTCATTCTGATTTCTGAGACCAGTCGAATTGGTTCCCTCTCTCTCTCTCTCGTTCTTAGAAAGAGATTATTTTAACGTAGTGTTTTGTGGTCACATATTAGCATTAACTTTTGAGATCTAAATTTAGCAAAGTTATTTAATTCGTAACGGCGCATGGTAAAAAAAGTGTGTATTGTGGTAACGTAGCTGCAGCAAGTGATTTACAGAGGTTTTCACAAGTTGTGTAAGGTGACGTGAATTTTACTTATTAATACCATGGTATGATAAGTTAGGAAATTTTGAACAAGTGAAATCATTATTGATAAATCTTATGTGTATTTTTGTGTGTTTTTCTATTTACAATCTCTTTATATTTTCACATTTTTTATGTTGGTGTTGCAACATTTATTTACATAGCATTTTAAATATTTCTTGGTATAATTTAACATTGCATACGTAATTTAACATTGCATACTTGATTTCATTTATTAAGATTTTCTTTTTAAATATTGAGTAATTCTTGATAGTTTGAATTTTGCTTGATTAATTTAAATTCTTGATAAAGTTTTTGTGAATTAGTTTTATTTCATAATTTAATTCAAGAATTAATTGAGTGTTGTGTTATTTTCAAGTAATAATAAATTTTTCAGATTGTGAATTCTAATTAATTTTGAATTATAATTATAAACTTTGAATTTAAAAATAAATTTTTGTATTTAACATTTTTAGAAAAAGTGTTTCATTTATTGATCATCAGTGAATAGGACTGATTGTGTGTGCATAAGGCAAAGTGATAAACATGTTTTGTTCTTTTAGTTTTGCTAAAGTGAATTAAGACCAGGGAAACAGTTAGAGTTTTTTGATGGAGTGATGCCCTTTTACTCTAGAAGATTTCTAGTTTAATTTTTAATACCTCACACATATTCTGATAAACTTAGTTTGATTTTTTCAAGTAATAAATAAGTTTTTCTTAAGGGATCACTGTTACCTTTAGAGTATTCAGTCGTAATAATTTATGTTATGAGAGTTTAGGTATCTGGCTGAAGTGAGGTATATTTTTGAATCTTGAGATTAGTTGTGTAGTAACCAAGTACTTGATACACATCGTGAATATATATATATATATATATATATATATATATATATATATATATATATATATATATATATATATATATATATATATATATATATATATATATATATATATATATATATATATATATATATATATATATATATATATATATATATATATATATATATATATATATATATATATATATATATATATATATATATATATATATATATATATATATATATATATATATATATATATATATATATATATATATATATATATATATATATATATATATATATATATATATATATATATATATATATATATATATATATATATATATATATATATATATATGTGTGTGTGCTGTATGTGTGTGTGTGTGTGTGTGTATACATATATATATATATATATATATATATATATATATATATATATATATATATATATATATATATATATATATATGGTATATATATATATATATATATTGTATATATGTATATATATATATATATATATATATATATATATATATATATATATATATATATATATAATATATATATATATATATATATATATATATATATATATATATATATATATATATATATATATATATATATATATATATATCTTAATTTATATATAAATTTGTTAGTATATATATAATACACACACACATGCGTGAGTGTGTCTCAGTACTTGGAAGGATGACTCCTCTTAGGAGATGCTGTTTGCTGTCTTTTTTGCTCACAGAGAGCCATGGGTATTAGTATACTAGACTGAACCTATGAATTAATCTTCAGGGTAAATTGATAATAAACCAGTAACAGTAAGACAAGAAGAATGTGTTTGTACGTGCCTCCCCAAGTGGATATGTGACCGCATAAAGCTTGGGAACATAGGTTAAATAGTCACAACATGTGTAACTCATTGTAGCTCCTGAGATACCTTGGCAGTTATGATTATGATGAAAGAATAAACAACAGAAAATGTCCAGGTCCTTCGACGAGTCTTTTAAAAGACGGGAATATTGATAAAAAAAGCGTTGTGTAACATGGCAGCGCTGAAATAAACTCTACGTCATTAGGTAATCAAACTTTTTTCACTAGCTGTTTAATTCCTGGGTTCAGCTATTATTACCCTCTAAAATTAATACATACAAGCCTAAATACATTCTTAAAGATATCCTCATAAAACAGGTCTTCCGCTGGGCAGCGAATAATATCATGAAACTACGACAGGAAAAGTTACCAGAAGCGACGGAAAAGGAAAGAGATAAAAGGATGCTGCCTTTGTTATTGCGCAAAGCGGATGGAACAGGCAGCTTTGAAGAACAAAGCCATTCTATCAAGGGATATATGACTGAAGATAAAAGAGGAAAAAGGAAATAAAAAACCACATTAAAAACCTTACGTTTGTCATCGTTAAGACCGATGTTTTTGATGGCTGCTCCCACGTTATCGTTTCCTCTTTGACATCAAAAGCGAAAGATTTCTTAGACAGAACCACAAACGCTGATTTGGAAAGAGAGAAAACCTTCTGCAAAAAATTTTATGAGTTTATTATTATTATTATTATTATTATTATTATTATTATTATTATTATTATTATTATTATTATTATTATTATTATTATTATTATTATTATAAACAGTAATTTTCAATGAATTTTTTTAACTTCTTATGCTTCCACAAAACAAGTGTCTGTATGCGGAAAAAAAAAAAACTATAGAGAAGGAAAATTATGAAAATAAATTAACAAATATAGATAAAATACATAAAAACCGCCATTATCATTTAAAAAGGAAAAAGGTAAACCAGTGTGAAAGACTTCCCAAGAAGTTTTGCCACCTTAAACTTTTGACCATTATGTCATTTTACAAAAAACGAAAAACAAAGAAAGAACCAAGCGCGTGACACCAGAACAGAATACTGACGCAGATGCTCTGTAAAGAGGTACCTAATTATAAAACATTGTTGTTGCACGTACTCTTTGTGACATATTGCATATATATTTTGTTTCTAAGGGCTTTACAATGAAGATCCCTTCTGAAGTTCAAAAACGAAATGAAATGTGTAAAACATAAGACTAATCATTCCGGCTGATGGTGTGTCTTTATTTATGACTAACGGGCGCCATTTTATAGAATAATATTGCAAAAAAAAATCTCATGGCTAAACAGACAGTGAATCAAGAAGGAATTCAGGTACATGATATTCACATAATAAAGAGTTGTACGTAGAGAAACAAAAAAAAATGATCATAGTGTAACTTGTAGATTTGGAAATACCTACAGCTTAGTTACTTAAAAATTGTTATAACAAACTAAAAATGCAAGTATGACCCTCAGAAAAGTTCAGTTGAACACATCTCCAAAAATGAATTTAGTCAAGGGCTTAAATTTCACAAGCAGGCAGAGAATTCTCGGGAGATTCAAGTTAACCATAGACTTAGATAAAAAAAAAAGTAAATGTTTTTAAAGAAAAATAATGATAACTGGTACTCTAATGATAAGTTAAAATACATCGAATTTTCTAGGTTCCCTGAAATATACGATGATGCAGCAAAGCGCGTGTAGGTCTGGCTCTTTTTACGATTTATGAAGGGGCATTTATTCCTGACTACGTTGACAAGATATGGATATGACATATGAGCATGAACACCCGCCCCCTCTCTCTCTCTCTCTCTCTCTCTCTCTCTCTCGGTATTAAATCGTAGCTTTACAGTCCAAATATCATGTGCGCTAAATTCGTAAGAGTAAATAAACTTTTATTTGTTTTATTCATAGGGACTTGGTTTTCTGGATCGTGACTATATTACCAAGTGTAATTCACAATTTGGATTGGTAGATTTGGAAAACACTACAGCTTTGGAGGAAGTTGAATATGATGACAAGATGTGAAAATGAACGCGGTCCTTATTAAAGAGAAAATTCTTAATAAGTGAAAACCCAAAAGTTTTCTGTATATTTCAGGGTTTTAAAAGTTATGGTCCTAATATAATATTGCTAACCACGGTGGGTAATTTTTATCATAAATTTTTTTACCAGAATCTTACAAAAAAAAATCGAATAACACTTTTGACAAACCTCCCTACCCACACACACAAAACAAAACAAAAAAATATTCACACAACACAAGAGCCTATTTGAAAGTAGTAATACAATTCTCACCTGATCTACAGTGATGATAGAAGAAAATAAAACATAGGCCAGGAGGTTTCAAGAAAGTTCAGAGTTAAGTGACTTTCCAGCTACATGCTCTTGGAGTGGTTTTTCTAGATAAAGAATTTAATCCTTTTGCTTCCAAGTTATAGCTAAAATTACTCAGTTTATTTCCTGAAATAAGCACTTGATCTGGTACAATTGTTAATATTAGTGAACATTCAAACACAAATATGTCGAATTTTCATGCTAGAAGATGACTTTTACCTTCAGCGGAATTACACATCGACAGTAGGTGTTATGAAATCTCACACGCTTTCTGTTGGAAGGAACCTCAAGCACGTGGCAAAGAGTAAGGAATGTGCTTTTTATCTGTATATATAATATATATATATATATATATATATATATATATATATATATATATATATATATATATATATATATATATATATATATATATATATATATATATATATATATATATATATATATGAATGAATATATTTTATCACATCACCGTGATTCATATAAAGCATTAAGCTACAAACATCTTTTAATATCAATTCTCTCTACCTCGGAAATAATATATTTTCATATATGCTACCGAAAAGGGAATTTTTTTTAGTTGATAATAAGTTCGTCGTCCCGTGGGCTCGAACCAACAAAAGACAAGAACTCAGGATTACAGTGACGCCTTTACCCAGACGGCCAAGCCCACGGGACGACGAACTTATTATCAACTAAAAAAAATTCCCCTTCGGTAACATATATGACAATATATTATTTCCGAGGTAGAGCGAATTGGATATTAAAGGACGTTTGTAGCTTAAGGCCAGATATACATCGATGGAGAGGCGGACATAAAGACTTGTTAAAAAGGGTCAATATCTTATTCCCGACGTTTCGTAATGTCTTCATTACATTTTCGAGGGATGTAAAGAATAAATAACAAATTACAAAAGGCATTAAGATTGCACAATGGATTACAAATAAGAAAAAATAGTTGGAACAGTTAAAAAGGACAACTTAAAAAACTAAACAAACTCTCTCAAAAAAAAAAAATTACAATATAAAAGGTAAGCAGATCTGGACCAACCTATTCAGCAGCAATGTTAAGACTTAACAGAAAAAGAAAGACTAAGAGAGGTACAGTGTGCTCGCAGAGGTTTGGATATTTAACAAGGTGAACGAGTCGTTTAATCATTAACGATTCCAGAATGGTCAATTCATGGCTGAAAAGTCCTTCTTTTCAATGGAAGTTTTACACATTCTAGAATGATTCCTAATATTCGAAAACTCTGGGCTTGCAATTTTACTGCCTGTCCTATAGCTTACTCCACGATGAGAGTCTATGCGTACCTTCAGAAGCCTCCTGGTAGATCCAATACAAGTTCCTAAATTACATTTAGGACACGTATAGCTATACACAAACCCGGAGGGCATATAAGGGCATAAACGATCCTTGTACTTAAATAACGACCCGATGGTAAGAGAATTGACAGGTATCAGGTGGACGTTAATGGCTCCAAGCTTATTTTGGATCTGTTATGAAAACTTTTTTCTAAAAGTATCATCAGATAAAAAAGGAAATTTAGCATAAAAATTCAATTTAGGAACAGTGTAAATTGTAGGCTTGAGGGAGAAGTGCTTGTCTAGAAGCGTGCGAAGTATCTTAAAGACCAGTTCAGACGGGAAGCAGTTTTCCTTAAAATATTTACATAAAAAGACGATCTCGTCTTGGAATAGAGACCAATCAGAGGTTAGCGTTAGAGCCCTGTGGAGGAGAGTAAAAACAGAATTAATTTTAGAGTTAAAAGAACAAAAACTATAAAAATTTTACCTCAAGCCCGTAAACGTTTTTTTCTATAAATCGTGTTGTTAAAAATATTATTACAAATTGGATAAATTTCTTGTTCCCTTGCTTCAGCCATTAACTACGAATAATTTTACTTTAAAAAATTCCAGTCAATTTAAAGAAAAGATTTTATTGCAAGATTCAGACCTGTTCATGACCAGCTTCGATATAGAATCCTTATTTACCAGTGTACCTGTGGAGGAAACTATTAATATCATTTTAAATAAGCTTTTTCCTGAACCCGACACAGTTTTTAGTGGTTTTAACCGTACGTTTTTTTAAAACTCTTTTAAGTCTGGCTGTGCTGGACATAGCCTTTATTTTCAACGGTAAGTTTTACAAGCAGGTTGACGGCATGGCAATGGGAAGTCCTCTCGATCCTACTTTTGCCAAATTTTTATGTGCTTCCTGGAGGAGCACTTTTTAGATGACTGTCTCTTAGCTTGACGCCCCCTTTTCTATATAAGGTATGTTGATGATACCTTTGCCCTTTTTAGACATAATTATGATGCTGATACCTTCGTTGAGTTTCTAAATTTACAACACCACAATGTTAAGTTTACCCTAGAAAAAGAAAACAAAAATCAGCTTTCTTTTTTAGAAGTCCTTTTTCTTAGACAAAATAATATTTTTCACACCACGATTTTTAGAAAAAGAACGTTTACGGGCTTAGGGTAAAATTTTTATAGTTTTTGTTCTTTCAACTTTAAAATTAATTATGTTTTTACTCTCCTCCACAGGGCTCTAACGCTAACCTCTGATTGGTCTCTATTCCAAGATGAGATCGTCTTTTTTATGTAAATATTTTAAGGAAAACTACTTCCCGTCTGAACTGGTCTTTAATATACTTCGCAAGCTTCTAGACAAGCACTTCTCCCTCAAGCCTACAATTTACACTGTTCCTAAATTGAATTTTTATGCTAAATTTCCTTTTTTATCTGATGATACTTTTAGAAAAAAGTTTTCACAACAGATTCAAAATAAGTTTGGAGCCATTAAGGTCTTCCTGATACTTGCCAATCCTCTTACCATCGGGTCGTTATTTAAGTACAAAGATTGTTTATGCCCTTATATGTCCTCCGGGCGTGTGTATAGCTATACGTGTCCTAAATGTAATTAAGGAACTTATATTGGATCCACCAGGAGGCTTCTGGAGGTACGCATAGACTCTCATCGTGAAGTAAGCTATAGGGTAGGCAGTAAAATTGCAAGCCCAGAGTTTTCGAATATTAGGAATCATTCTAGAATGTGTAAAGCTTCCATTAAAAATAGGACTTTTCAGTTTTAGGGCGAGCTTCCAGCGGCCATGAATTGACCATTCTTGAATCGTTAATGATTAAATGCCTCGTCCCCTTCTTAAACAGCCAAACCTTTGGGGGCACACCGTACCGCTCTTATAGTCTTTCGTTTTCTGTCCAGTCTTAACATTGCTGCTGAATAGGTTGGTCCAGATCTGCTTACCTTTTATATTGTAATCATTTTTTTTTTTTTTTTTGAGAGAGAGAAAGAGATTTTGCTTTGTTTTTTAAATTGTCCTTTTTAATTGTTTCATCCTTTTTTTTTGTAATCCATTGTGCAATCTTAATTTTTACATTTAAATTCATAGCCTTTTGTAATTAACGTTATTCATTTTGTACAGCCCTCGAAAATGCAATGCTGACATTACAAAACGTCGGGAATAAATTGACCCTTTTTAACAAGGCTTTTGTCCGCTTCTCCGTTGATATTATATATATATATATATATATATATATATATATATATATATATATATATATATATATATATATATATATATATATATATATATATATATATATATATATATATATATATATATATATATATATATATATATATATATATATATATATCTATATCTATATCTATCTATATATATATATATATATATATATATATATATATATATATATATATATATATATATAATATGTATATATATATATATATATATATCTATATCTATCTATATATATATATATATATATATATATATATATATATATATATATATATATATATATATATATATATATATATATATATATATATATATATATATATATATATATATATATATATATATATATATATATATATATATATATATATATATATATATATATATATATATATATATATATATATATATATATATATATATATATATATATATATATATATATATATATATATATATATATATATATATATATATATATATATATATATATATATATATATATATATATATATATATATATATATATATATATATATATATATATATATATATATATATATAGATATATATATATATATATATATATATATATATATATATATATATATATATATATATATATATATATATATATATATATATAATATATATTTATTATAGTTTTATATATATAGGATATATATATATATATATAGGCTATATATATATATATATAATATATATATATATATATATATGAATTTAAATGTATATATATATATATATATATATTGTTATAAATATATATATATATATATATAAATAGATAGTTATATATATAGATATAGAGATAGAGAGAGATATTTATATATATATATATATATATGTATATATATATATATATATATATATATATATATATATATATATATATAATATCAATGGAGGAGCGGACAAAAGCCTTGTTAAATAGGGTCAATTTATTCCCGACGTTTTTGTAATGTCAGCATTGCATTTTCGAGGGCTGTACAAAATAAATAACATTAATTACAAAAAGGCTATGAATTTAAATGTAAAAATTAAGATTGCACAATGGATTACAAAAAGATGGAACAATTAAAATCTACAATTTAAATATATATATATATATATATATATATATATATATATATATATATATATATATATATATTATATATATATATATATATATATATATATATATATATATATATATATATATATATATATATATATATATATATATATATATATATATATATATATGTATATATATACACACACACACATGAATGTAAGAGGCCCATAAAATACTATTTAAATGTTGGAACCATATATTTTAGGCACTTGCTTCTGTGCCCCTGTTCACTGGTAGAATATGGACAGGAAATGTTACAAGGGTATATATAAAAAGCATATATAGGCCTGGCATTAAGTCTCCGATGGTATGCAGGTGACCGTTTCTTAAAATGGACGAGAATAACCAATTCCCTAGTGGTTTTTGGCCTCATTAACTCCCGTTTGGCGACGATTCTGGTGAACGTGTTCCCTGGGACACCTTCAGAAGCGGTCAATCAAACCAACAATGTGAACTTGACAGGAGGACATTGTAAATTGGACGACATCGATGCTTTAATCCTCAGACCGCTTCTGAAGAAGGTGTCCCAGGGAACACGTCCACCGGAATCGTCGCCAAACGGGAGTTAATGAGGCCAAAAACCACTAGGGTATTGGTTATTCTCGTCCATCTTAGGAAACGGTCACCTGCATACCATCGGAGACTTAATGCCACACCTACTGTATATATGCTTTGTGGATATACCCTTGTAACATTTCATGTCCATATTCTACCAGTAAACAGGGGCACCTTCCTGCAAAGCAAGTGCCTTATATATATATATATATATATATATATATAATATAAGGTTGCAACGTTTAAATAGTGTTTTATGGGCATATAGTATATATATATATAAATATCTATATATATATATATATATATATATATATATATATATATATATATATATATATATATATATATATATATATATATATATATATATATATATATATATATATATATATATATATATGAATAATGTTCAGTCAGAACCAAAAAAATTTTGCCATTTATTGATACTATTATCCAGTGTAAAGTCAGATATCTATGAGATGTAATAAATGGCTCTGCATAACGTAAACATTCAACAAATATTGATTCAGGTTTGAATAATCAGAAAAGATGCAACGTTTTTGTGAGAACCACATTTCACTCCTCAGAGACAGGAGAAAATATGGGATGGCGCTGGCTGACTAGGAAATGTCAAGAGCATCCATAAAGTAAGTCCACTTTTCTTAAAAAACCGCCAGTCACCCACTGATGCAATATTACAAACGGATTCTATCTTCACGTTGAATTAATAAAGGATGAGTGAAATGAAAAAAAAAAAAAATTTAATTAAAATTCATTATTATTTCACAAAGGGCCGGTAAATGTGAAACTAAATCAATAAACATCGTAAAAAGCAGACATTTTATACGGCGCTTACCTTTGCCTTCAATTTCGATCAACCACAATATAAAAGGCCAGGGCCGAGATTGTGTTTAGCCTCAAGAAGGTTCACCCCATGGTGGCCCTTTTCTCTCGGCGTTCGTACGACTTCCCAAACACAACAAATCTAATTTTGCCCCTTCATCCACTGCTCTGAGAATTCTGACTTTTCGGGTTAAATTAAGAATTTAACCAGAGCAAGGAAATTACCATTTCAATAAAATTTGAACCGGGTATTACTGAATGAAATTCCTTGTCAAGGAGGACAGTAAAGGCCAAACAATTGAAAGTAATGTCTGTAACTAGGAGATAAAACTAACAAACTATCTATCTCGAAACCTACTTAACGAATAATCTCCAATTATTTGATCCACCATCATAACAGTCTTGTATTTACGTAGCTGCTTTGAATAATGGTTAAAATGCAATCATAAATCAATTCCAAAGAAGGATGGACGAAAGTTATAGCTTTTGTAAGTATTTCTACATAACTGAGAAGCATGGCATGGTGTTTTAATAATTCACACACTCACACTCACACACACACACACACACACATCTCTCTCTCTATATATATATATATATATATATATATATATATATATATATATATATATATATATATATATATATATATATATATATATATATATATATATATATATATATATATATATATATATATATATATATATATAATTAGAGAGAGAGAGAGAGAGAGAAGAGAGAGAGAGAGAGAGAGAGAGAGAGAGATTTAACCTGAGGATATATTTATCATGAGCAAAATATAGACTCTAAATGAATGATTTCGTTACCTACCTCTATTTTTTTTTATAAAATCTGACTTCTGTTGATCCCGGATCATAAAAAAAAAGCATGGAAAAAGGGAGAATTTATTTGAACTGAGAACTCTAATTACAAGGCATTTATAAGTAAACACGTTAGGGTACGTTTAAAATTACATGTATTTACTTGAAATGAACTATCAGAAGATTTAATTGTCTAATCAGGGAGGCAAGGCCTGCGAGGTTAATTATAACTGGGAAAACTTAAAGGTATATCCGTCGGTGTGACAATACTGATACAAGGCAGAGTCAAGGGAAATTTCCACGGCTAACAAACCCTCTGTAAACGGAGAGATTTATGAATTAAAAGCCAGTGAGGATGCAGTAAAATATGCAGAGGACAAGGCAAGCACAGAGGTTGCCAAAGAAGCCTTGAACACACGATTTTATGTAATTATTTAAACACAGGCATTTACATAGCACTACCCTAACAAGGCAAGGTTGATATGGATATACTTGCACTTAGAAATGGAAATAGGAAGTTTAGTATGAGAATTAAAACAGTGTGGCAGACTGGAAGAACCTTTGCAACATATCGCTTTACCTTGTAGAAAAGGTGGCTTCAGCGAGGGTAATGGCAGCGGAAGAGGGCTAAGGGCTTCACTGGTAAGAATACAAAGGGTCCGTACAAGATAGGATCACGTGGTAGGGCATGGCTCTCTGAAGAAGGCGGGAATGGAAGGGGGAGATGTGTCTCTCTCATGTCCAGCTGTCCCTCTCTCTTGTTCTTTTGTAATAACAAGGGACACATCAAGAGTATGTGTTTTGCCTTTAAGAAATCTCAAAAGGCTAAAGGAAGACAGATAACTAGTACAGAAAAGAAAGAGAGGGAATCGGTCCCAACAAGAACCACGAATCAATAACTAAGTAGTTGTAAGCCCCTGAAGCCCTTTCAGAAGCATTTAGCTTTCGGTAGTGTCTCATCAGAGACTTCAGATGAGAAAAGGGGTGTGCTAATTTTGCATGACACAGGTGCAACCCAATCTCTGATTCTTCGGGAGGCATTGCCTAATAATTTTGTCTGCACGAATAAGGAATTCGTATTGCTGGGTGGTTTTCCGGACACGGTTATGTCTTATCCTGTGTAGAGTGTTTACTCAACATGTCCTTCCATTTCAGGGAATTTAAAATTTATAATTGTGGAAAAATTTCCGGTTAAGGATGTAAATGTTGCCCTTAAGAATAAGATGTGTCCAATATTAATAAATCCTAACAACGAAGTACCTGTAGTCACTCGGTCTGGGTCTAGAATTGTTGACGCTGCAGATTCAGCAGTTGATGTCGATTTTGTAGTTTAGAGCATAGTGATAGCGTAGTTGTAGGAGAAATTAGTAGTTTGAAGGCTAAACCTAACTGGACTGTTGAGGAGCTTATTAAGTTTCAGAAAAATTTTTTTTAGGATTTTCCTGTAGAATCAGGTGAAGTATCTGATTTGAGTGTTCCCAAATTTAAGATAATCAGAATTATTTTATATAGGCTAAGTGGACCTATGAATGTTACTAATGATGATCATGAGATTTTGACACAAATTATGGTTCCTTTTGTTTACAAGAATGAGCTAATGACTTTTCCCCAACGAGAATGGTTTGGCTGGTCATTTTGGTATCCATAAGGCTGCTGGTAAGTTGCTTATGAATTATTACTGGCTAAAGTTGAAGACCGATGTAAAGGAGTTTGTTAGTAGTTGTGACGTCTGTCAGAAGGTCAGAAAGCCAAATCAACCAGTACCAAAAGCACCTCTATAGCCTATTCCTGTTGTCTCTGAACCTTTTAAGGAGCTCATTATTGATATTGTTGGTCCTTTGCCGAAAACACGTAGTGGTAATGAATATATTTTAACCATAATGGATAAGACGTCTTGATATCCTGAGGCGTTACCACCAAGGATGATAAAAAGTATTAAAATTGTTGATGTAATAATAGGAATTTTTCACCAGGTTTGGAATGCCTAAAACAATTCATTCAGACTGTGGTTCTAATTTTATGAGTAGGTATTTTAGAGGTAAAATGGCAGTTAAATATTTAACATGAGACTTCTTCCCCATATCATCTGGAAAGTCAGGGAGCTCTTAAAAGATTTCATCAAACCCTGAAATCTATGATAAAGAAATATTGTGTGATCAATGGGTCTGAATGGGATAAGGAATTGCCTTATTTGTTGCTTGCTTTTTGTTTTGTCCCAAGTCAGTCTTTAGGGCTTTCCTTTTAGCCTTGTGTTTGTTCATTGTATTTGTGGACCTCTTGATGTTGTCAGTGTCCTTGGTGGGAGACGTCCCTGAAATTAATTTATTAGATTATGTGTCTAATTTAAGTGACCAGTTGTCCAAGGCGTTAAATTTTGCAGGTGAAAATTTATTGTGTAATCAAAAAAGAATGACGTACTTTTTTTGACGAGAGGGCTAAAGCAAGTGACTTTGCGGTAGGTGATAAAGTACTGGTTTTATTACCCATTCCAGGGAATCCATTAAAAGCTTCTGTGTTTGTTTATATAATGCTTGATAACTGCATTATCATTGAAGTTGATTTGTAGTAAACCAAACTCAGTAGAGTAACTTTATAATGATGATTTAACATAAACTTACACTGTAAGCATACACATGATTGTTTTGCATTACACCTTATTCTGGGATTTTGAGATTGAGAGAGAGAGGAGTTACTTTTAAAACATAGAGCTAAACCGACATTCATGCCCGAAAAAGGAGCAAAATGTCTTTCAATGAGGGGAGTTGTAACGTGCAATTCTTATTTACAAGAACACGTGAAAGCTCCATGTATTTAAAACTAAACAAAACTTAGAACCTAACGTAAAATATGGTGAGTCGAAGCCAACCACCCAGATAGAGGAACAGGGAAACCTTAAAAACACCCCTGGAAATTAGAGCTCGCTAAACCCTCATAGTCTCACTGAAGAATCTCAGCTCCTATCTCTTTGCCTTATTATCCTGCTATTATCTGGCTTTAACTTCCTTGGGACTGTCATTTTGTCTCCATATTCCAGCACCTGCAGTTGTGGATGTCAGCAAGACGAGGGAAGAAAGCCAGCATGTTAACGGACTATTACCCAGACCTGAACTAAGGCTGGAAGATGAGAGATGAAAGCTATATAAGGGACAGTTCGAGGGTCAGACTGGGAGTTCGTTACCAGCCAGATTCATAGCAGAATCCTTGCAGGTCAGTCTCCCACCCTCTCCCCTTTCCTAGTCCATCTTTGTCATGCTACCAGAGCCCAACCAAAGACCCCTTGCCTTAATAATAAAGTCTGCTCCTCACATTAAGACATCACATCATCCGGGAAAGGTACAGTTGGATTTGGAGTTTGTTACGACGCCCATTCTTCCACTATAATTTTCATGCTTTCTAATATTCACGCCCCTTGGAGTTTCTGAGAAAGTAAGTGAAGTGGTTAATTTTCATTTCAAGTAACGTAAGGATTTCCGTGTATTTTGCTATTTTAATTGCTTCCCTCTCAGCCCTCAGCATTCCCAAAGTGAATATGTAAGTGTTTTTCCTTACAAACCAAGTGACAGTGAGTTGTATTGCAGAATAAGCGATTGTGATGCTGTTTGCCTACCTGTTTGTCCATGGTGCCAATTCCTGATCTCCCGACGTGGAAGATTCCATCAAGATTAATATCTGAAGAGTTGTGTGCCGTCAGGGCAAAAGCTCGTGTATATTTATCTATATGTTTAGAGGTTCTACTGTATACCCTTGTGATTATTCTCATAGTAGGATTAGTTCTATATCTTGAGAGATTTTACCACAAATCGTAATTTATTTGTTATTGGCACTATTTGATTTGTGAACTAGCATAAGAGCAGTGTCAAGGAGCTGGTGATTGGCTCCTGTATAATATCCTTCTGAGCTGTGTAATTATAATTTAATTAGTGAAAACTTGCTTTTCCCTAAATTTCCATTGCATTTACTGTTAACATACTTCTTTTTATGTGATATATATATATATATATATATATATATATATATATATATATATATATATATATATATATATATATATATATATATATATATATATATATATATATATATATATATATATATATATATATATATATATATATATATATATATATATATATATATATATATATATATATATATATATATATTTATATATATATTTATATATATATATATATATATATATATATATATATATATATATATATATATATATATATATATATATATATATATATA
Organism: Macrobrachium rosenbergii; assembly: GCF_040412425.1. Classification (NCBI taxonomy): domain Eukaryota; kingdom Metazoa; phylum Arthropoda; class Malacostraca; order Decapoda; family Palaemonidae; genus Macrobrachium; species Macrobrachium rosenbergii. Next base: position 68,884,988 of record NC_089753.1, read on the forward strand.
TATATATATATATATATATATATATATATATATATATATATATATATATATATATATATATATATAAGCTGACCAACCAGGTGTTGCCCAGGAAAACTCTGAATGACAACTGATAAACTCTCTCTCTCTGTCTCTCACTCTCTCTCTGGTTCTCCCTCAGTCTCTCCCTCTTTCTCCTCTCTAACACCCTCTCTCTCTCTCTCTCTCTCTCTCTCTCTCTCTCTCTCTCTCTCTCTCTCTCTCTCTCCTAACACAAGCACACCCATTCACTATAATAAAATTCAACAACTTTATGCCGGGTATTCACTATCAGGTTTGCCTGTCATTTCTTCTGCCAGTTCATTGAAACTGATGTTAAAACTTTCGTGTAGATGACAGTTTATGGGCTAAGTCAGTCCACTCATCAAAACGGTTTAACTGACGAAATTACCTAAAGTTCTTCCGACTGACTGGCAGGTAATTGCATGTGTGGATGGGTAAGCAACGATTTCTTGACAATGCGTTGCTGGATTTCATCTGGGAAAAATCTCAACCACTTTTATCAGAATATGAATAAATTAAGTATGGCCTAATTCATTTCATTGTTAGACCCTTCATCGATATTTGTAAGCAGTTATAAGTCCAATTCATATTATGAAAATTTAAAACAATATTTCCATGTAATACAGACAATTTGGTATAGGGCAATATCCTGGCTTTTAGTTTTCTGGAAAGAAAACTATTGTGCCAGCTTTGTCTGTTCGTCTGCACTTTTTTCTGTCCACACTTTTTCTGTCCGCCCTCAGATCTTAAAAATTACTGAGGCTAGAGGGCTGCAAGCTGGTATGCTGATCATCCTCCCTCCAATCATCAAAAATACCAAATTGCAGCCCTCTTGCCTCAGTAGTTTTTATTTTATCTAAGATTAAGGTTAGCTATAATTGTGCTTCTGGCAACGATATAGGCCAGGCCACCACTGGGCCGTGGTTCATACAACATTAAAACGAGACCAACGAAAGATAGCTCTATTTTCGGTGGTCTTGATTATATGATGTACAGAAAACTTGACTGCACCGAAGAAACTTCGGCTCATTTTTTACTTGTTTATGATAGATGTTACTATAATGAAAGTAATTTCACTGTACAGTTCATAAAAACTGAACCAACCCCCAGGTTCTAATTTACACTCATTCATTATTATTGTACGAGAATATGTCTTTTTTAATAAGAAATATTTAGATCATACTCTCTGTTACGCATTTTTACTTCTTTCCTATTATTATGTGAATTGCCGCATCAGTTAGTCTTCCGCCTCCTCATCAAATTAAGAAGAGAAAGTGGTAAAATGTTTTCCAATCAAGTCGTGATACATATATTTTATATTAGTTTTAGGGACGTTTTAGCATAGCATAATAAATTAAAACTCATTATCTATACATTTAAACGAATAAAAAAATCATCGCATATCTTGCAAATCGCACTGGGGAAGTAGTGTAGCAACTTGTTGTTCTAAAGCGTAGGGGAGGAAATCCAATTGTGCTTATCGTAGCTCCCAACTTTCTTGATTTCGGACAAATAAGCCCCTACCAGCTAATATCCAACTGAAAGGAACAGTAGGCTGGATTGATACAGACGTGTGTTTGTCTGTCTGTCATGTTGGTACGGTCTTAAATTTGAGTTATAACCTAACTTGGTTAAATAGGGGTCACATACAAAATTTTGTTTAGATCGGTCAAGCGGTGTGATTTCTATGGAGCACAAACAGACAAACATTCACTTTTATTATATATATATATATATATATATATATATATATATATATATATATATATATATATATATATATATATATATATATATATATATATATATATATATATATATATATATATGTATGTATGTATGTGTGCGTGTGTGTGCGCGCGCGTTTACGTGTATTGGTGTACGTGCTTGTGACACACGGTCTCTTGCAATGTTTAACAAACCTCATAGGCGGGGGTATGTGTTTGCTAACTCAGCGCTCAGCATACATTCACCTGTGAAGATCAGCAGTTGATTGGTCGGTGACTAACACATTGTTCGAAGAGCGCCCAGAGGCAGTAACAGATGCCCAAAGACAGAAGTTTTTATGGACCTTTTCGGTCTGGTTCTAATCAGATTTTTTATTGTGTTAGGAAAACATACATTAGTTTGTGCGTTGTGAAAACACTTAATGCAATGTGCTCTTGTGAAAGGTGATTCATTGGGAGGTGTGAAACCAATCTAAAAGGACATGTTGGACACTCTGGGAACTGGAATTCCCATTGGATAGAGAAAATGTTTCATTGCTGTTAAAGGAGCTGTTTGGAAAAGGCAGTGAAATTCTAAACTCCAATTACCTGTTGAAGGAATGTGTCATGAATGAAGGAACACACAGTTGTGCAACAGTATGGGCAATGACTTGGGTGACTGTTCAGACATTTGTCTTAATTTGTACTTTGATTTACTGACTCTGCTATTAATATGGTGAACTTAGTGATGGGGTGGTTTCTCTTTTGTTATCACTTATACTTTATTGACGACGGAGGTGGTGGTTAAATAATATGCTTTAGCTTGTCTTTTGTTTCGTATGCCAGGTTTGATTTATACTCATCAGTTTAGATGTAGATTTTCTTAGAATAAATGAAAGTATGTGTGTGTGAGAGAGAGAGAGAGAGAGAGAGAGAGAGAGAGAGAGAGAGAGAGAGATAGAGATTCGACATTCAGCATAGAGGATGCAGGCCAGAGCTACCAAGATTTGTTTTTGCATCTTCTTCAAAGTAGGTAAGATATAAAACTCCTTTTATAGGGCGTTTAACACGCACACACACAAATATATATATATATATATATATATATATATATATATATATATATATATATATATATATATATATATATATATATATATATATATGTTAACTTTATCACATACACAATTGTTCTGTGCATTAGTAGAATTACTAAATTGATAGGCAGCTACAAAAACACCATTAGGAATAAAATAGTTAGAAACAAAAGTCGGTAGAGGGAAAGAGATTAGAGGGGTTTATATGGCAGCGTGTCTAGACTGTGAAGAAGGGTACTATGGCGAAACTGGCAAATCATGTAAAAGAGCGAAGCAAACAACATCTGCAGAACATAAGGCATTATAATCAGACGTCGGCAGTTGCCAAACACTGTTGGGAAAATGATCACAGAATAGACTGGGAAAATATGAGTTTTCTGTACAGGAACACCAACAAAACATCTAGACTGGTTGTAGAGAACGCCTTCATAACTTGCGCCAACAACACGATGGCAGGGAACACCGGAAACGGCTTTGAAGACAGCATATCAAGAAAAATCGTATACTCCACAGTAGCAAGGAAACGAAAAAAACGCAACAGAACGCACGGAAAACGGACATCTGGAACCAGGGATCAGAGAAAGACCAAGGTCAGAGAGGGTGGAGGTCACACAGGAAGAGCTAGGCGATTATAGGATTAAAAGTACCCAGCACACAGATATAAATACAGCCGGGCTATGCGTTTGCTCATTGTACGGATACTTGATAATGTGGACTGTTTGTCCAAGAAAGCTTGTAACTTTTTGAATAAAAACTCCATTAGATACCATCCAGTTTGAATGAGGTCCTTTTAGTAATATATGTGTGTGTGTGTGTGTGTGTACATATATATATATATATATATATATATATATATATATATATATATATATATATATATATATATATATATATATATATATATATATATTATATGAAATGAATATTTATACAACCTTGTTTTCAACTTACCTGAAAAAATCATGCAGGTGGGTAGCTAACTGAAGTAAACCGTCTCTTTCTCTCTCTCTCTCTTGCATTCTCCCTCTCTCCCCTAATCTCTAATACAATCCTACATCTAAACGGATATGTTTAAATCAAACCCCCGATGCAAAAATAGGATTTATTTCGTAAACCTAGCATGAGATTATTTAAATAAAAAAAATTAGCTAAAAGCAGGTTATTAAACTCCCACCTACTACGTCACTAAAACATAAGTGATAATAAAATAGAAACCAAAATCCTTCCCGCACATTGATATTAAGTGTCCCATACTAACACCAAAGTCCATTAGTCAAACAGTAAAGACTGATATCTAAAACAGTCACTCCCGACCATTGGTCATGCTATTTGCACACCTGCGCGTGGTTTACCCCAACAACAATAATGCCCCACATTTCACAAAAGATCTCGCACTTGCCTTATCGACCACTCCCATTCGAACAAACAAACTTATATCACTGCAGTGACACTCCCTACAAATCCGGATCCGTAACCAGATAAGGGTTCTGGAAGTTTCCATGCTGACTTTACTTCCGTTCACAAGTGTGTTGTAACCAAGCGCCTTCAAGAGGTTACTAATGCTGAATTTGCGCTGGAAGTGCCATGTCTTGTTTGGACCATACTGAATCCGAAAAACACCCAAGCATTCGCTTCTTGTCTTGTTTGACCTCTGCACAACAGTGGCATAACAATGTTTAATAAAACATAGCTTGGTCACCGCCAATGTGTTGAATTCGACACAAACCAGGTGTATGCAAAGTTTTACTCTGTCACAGAATGTTTCACCGACATTTGCACTTGTGGTGACTGCTTCTCCCTAAAGCAGCACAGCTGTACATATTGCGAGAAAATGGTGATACATATGATTAATACAATTACTAACAACGAGGTTAGAACACTCGGTAATACTAATTCATGCATGTAAAAAAAAAAGTCAAATACTCAATTCCTCCCTCTTCTATCCATGCTGGCAAAGTAGTTATCACCACCACGCATGGTAACTCCACCACTCCATGAAAATGATGCCTCTTCTGATTAGGACCACGAACAGCCGGAGATTATTCTGCATGCTCCATCGAATAACTGCGATCCCTCGAGTAATAGTGTTGCAGATGAATTGGTGCAGAGTGTAACAACCTTGCAGTTTTTGCAGTCCACTGCCATAGATGTTTTCATGGGAACCACCGTGTAGCCGGTGAGGAGTGGTCGAAAGTTACAGTGTAAAGCTGTCTCGCTGTGCGTCAGTTGTAACTCACATCCCCCTAAGTCTACACCCCTTAACACAAATACTTGGCTATCACAAATATACATATTGCGGACTAACACACTTCCTGACTTGCAATCTATAGCCAAAGATTGACATCTGTCACCCAGAATGTACGTAGTCTCTATTCCCTCCAAGGTTACAGTACTACAGAGCCATTATATGCGCTAGGAAAAGGTCTTATTATATCTGCGAAATGATTCCTTGTCACTGGTGGGAGTCTTTATAATTAACCCACTATCAGACAAACATGCCTTAATTATCCCGTAATACCTGTAAAAATCTCTGCCTCTGAAAATTATATAAGACCCCAATCATATGCTGCATCCTTCAAAGTGGGCTCTGACACCCCCAAAGGTAAAACGTCACTAGAAACACACCGCTGTGAAGCCGCAATTACCACCTGCACCTGAGATTGAATCTCATCCAACAAAGAAATGGTTTCTTTTACAATATTTAGAATTGCAATGTGCACTGTAGAGAAAGCAATTGTCACATCTAGGTTGCTTCTGCTCCTCCTCAACAGTGAATTGCAAAACATTGTAATCCTGATACTGTCGCCCGTAATTTCGTGTTACTAGTAGGTAATTTCATCAGAACTCTCCCCTGATCAGCGAACTTAGCCTCCATTATCTCCATCTTCGTTAAACTCGTAATTGCTACCCCACTAAAGGAACCTTCCTTTTACGTGTACCGGCTCAACCGCACGAAAGATATAAATGACACAAATGATAAAAAACCCATCAACAAAATTGCTTAATTACACAAAGAGAAAGCAGAGAAAGATTGAACAACTCCACGGTCAATATATCCCACATTTCAAAAGTCCTTATCCCTAAAAATAAAACAAACATCAAACTGTTCTTTTAATCTTCGAAAGAATATTTACTTTCAGTATCCCCATAACTTCCGCGAGACACTTTGGCATTTGATTCACAAATTCTCTCCTATTATCAGTAATAAGTATCTACGGAACCCCATATTGGCAAATATACCCATTAAAAAATGTCGCCTCAACCTCAACTGCCGTCTTATTCTTTAACAGAGAAATCTCAACAAACCTCGTTAATTCACCTATAATCACCAACAAATACTGGTATCCAAACCGTGATTCGTAAAAGTTCGTAAGCAGATCCATGTGAACCTTTCCAAAGGCCTACTAGGAATAGGAAAGATCTCAATTTACAAGACGTAACTCTCGCCAGTTTACACAAATTACAGATAGAACACCCCTTCACAAAATTCTCCACTGAGGAAAGCATGTTTTTCCAGAAAAATTTATTGCGTACTCTCTGGTACGTGTTCTCAATCGCCAAATGTGGATTACCAAATTTACAATGCACTATATCCAAAATCACTGGAATTAATTCTTTTGGTACCACAACCTGTGTCATATCACCCTCATCCTCACTACTCCTCAACTTATATTTAATTCTCCTTACCAACAAATTAACCTCTAACTCCAGATCTGAATAAGGTAATCTATAACCCTTTCTCATAAATTCATCTCTTGGAAACGCCTTTGTGTCTGCTAACACCCCGTCTTCATCTTTTTTCTTCCCTACCAAACTAATATCCCAATCCACACACCCGCCAGTTACAGTACATGCATGGTCACCCTCCGTGTCCACAAAATGCCTACTAAGAGCATCCGCCACCACATTATGGTTACCCTCAATGTACCTAAGCTTAGCATCAAAATCCGTAGTTGTCAAAAACCACCTATCCCTCTTAGGAGAAAGATCAGGTTTATTAAAAAGATCCAACAATGGATTATGGTCCGTAAGAACTTCCACCTTATTCTCCATTAGTAACATCTTAAAATGCACTAAACTAGACACCACAGTGAACGCCTCTTTGTCCACTGTCACCATTAACCTTTCATTACTTCCTCGTGTCTTGAACTTTCTACTATAAAAAGCTATTGGATGTAACCTACCCTCAAATTTCTGCATTAAACAAGTACCTAAACCCTCTTGACTGGCATCAGTCACTAAATATAAACGTACCAAAAAATGCAGGAATTTTAAAAATGGAGGACTCATCAAAGGCTCTTTGACTCTCTGAAAGGCTGCCTGCTGAGCCTCACCCCACGATAACTATACGTCATCCCACAGTACATCTGTCAGAGGCTCTAACTACATAGAAAACCTTTCACAGACCTCCCCTGCCATTCCCATGAACGAATGGGCCTGTTTTTATGACTTGGGTGTAGGAAAATTCACAATTGCTCTGACCTTCTCGCCATTCACTCAAACACTTTCTTTCGAAATGACATCAATGATAACCAGCTCCAACAACAGTAATGCCCTATATTTCATAAAAGATCTCGCACTTGCCTTGTCGGTAACCATCATTCAAACAAACGAACTTACATCATTGCGCTGACACTCACTACAAATACGGATCTGTATCCGGATATATCCTCTGGAGGTTTCCATGCTGACTTTACTTCCGTTCACATGTGTGTTGTAACCAAGGGCCTTTGAGAAGGTTGACAGCACTGAATTTGCACTGGAAGTGTCCAAAAAAACACCCAAGCATCCGTTTCTTGCCTTGTTTGACATCTGTACAACAGTGGCATAGCAGTGTTTAATAAAACATATGTGTATATATATATATATATATATATATATATATATATATATATATATATATATATATATATATATATATATATATATATATATATATATATATATATAAATATATATATATATATATATATATATATATATATATATATATATATATATATATATATATATATATATATATATATATATATATATATAATGAACGATGTCTCAGCCACGAAAGGAATGAAATGATGGAGATGCTAAGTATTTTCATCCTATTACCAAGACACAGTCACAACAAGTATAGATATGCAGGGGCAAGGGGATATACATATGGTGTGTATAAGTCCTAAGGGAATACAAGAAAGTTGGGAGGCCACAGAACGGTTAACGGACTAACATTGAAATCTACCTGTTGGCAATCCTCTTTATTCTTTCTTTCAAATCTTTCTGGAACCTGAGTTTTATTACAGGGTCAAAAGAAAATAATCCTGGGCTTGCATTAAGATTTCTCTCCCATGTCAGCTGAGTCATATCAGATTCCAAAAAGTTTTTGGAAATAGTTTTATTATTTCGTAATATTACATTGCTTCTGCTTCCAATTTATTCTGTGGGACTTTTCACTTATATGAAAAAATAGAGCATTATTAGTCTGACCTGAATATTTGTGTTGTTTTAACCTGGTATTTAATTCATTACTGGCCTGACCTAAGTAAGATAAATCACAATCTATACAAGGAACTTTGTATACAATATCGCTATCTTATAAGGTTTCAAAATATCTTACAAAAGTATTGTCACCATTCCTAGGAACTATTTCTGGTACTCATCTTTTTTAATTCTTTACATTTGACTGACAAAATCTGTGGTATTACAATCAATCGAGATTCTCGTTTAATAAATTTTTATGTATATTCCCTATTCACTAAAGGGCCCATTGACTCGGTATTGGAATACCTTAAAAATTTATTGGATAAGCTTGATTTGCCATTAACAATTAGCCAGGTCTTAGAATCAATAAGATTATGCATGTGTGATTGTAATATTTTAATCAAACATTTGGGGAATATTTTAAACAAACATTTGGTATGGCAATGGGAAACCCATTTTCACCTGTGCTTTCAAATCTATATATGGAATTTTTTGAACGCATTTACATCCCCAAGATTTCCCGTTTTTCTGTAACATGGTACCTTTATGTTGATATTTTAGCCATCATACCCAAAGATTTGGATGTAAATAACATATTGGCTCAACTAAATGATCAAGTCCCTTCTGTTAAATATGCACTCAAGTTTGAGGGAGATGAATATTTATCTTTTTTGGACATTTATATTAAAAGGAAACCTTTTAATTGTAAATTTAGTATTTATAGGAAAAAGCCAAATAGTTTGACATAAGTACATTTTTATTCAGGGCATCATATAAATATCAAAATTTCAGTTTTTTCATCAATATTTCTTCGAGTCTTGCGAATTGTCAGTCCTGAGCTTTTAGATCAAGAATTCAAATATATCAGAAAATAGGAAGAGATCTATGCTGTCCAACCCACATTATGGATATTTGTTACAATAAAGCTATAAAGATTTTTTTTATGGAAAATCGGAAAGAAAAAAAGTAGTGTCCTCAGACACACTTTGTTCGCCACATTTTATTGGATCTGAAGCTGTAAAATCTCTTTTAAAATTGTTTAATACAATGTATCCTTCACATATAATATATATAAAAAACATGCTTATAAAAAATAGCCCCCGAAAAGATAGCTATACTGTATGCAAAGTTTCTTGTATGTATTGTGATTTGTTTTACTTAGGTCAGATCAGTAAAGATTTAAATTTCAGATTAAAACAGCAAAAATATTCAATAGGAACAGGCCAGATTAATAATACTCTATTTTTGCATGTAAGTGAAAAGTCCCGCAGAATAAATTGGACGCAAAGCCATGTTATATTACGAAGTAATGAAACTATTTCCAGGAACTTGTTGGAACCTGTTATGACTCAGTTGACATGGGAAAGAAATCATAATGGAAGCCCAGGATTATTTTCTTTTGACTCTGTAATAAACATATGTTCCAGAAAGATTTGAAAGATAGAATAAAGAGGATTACCAATAGGTAGATTTAAATGTGACCTCCCAACCTTTTTGTGCAGTATTCCCATAGGATTTATACCCACCATATATATATGCCCTTGTCTCTGTATATCTTTAGTTGCTGTGACCATTTCTTGTTAATAAGACTAAAGTACTTAGCATCTCCATTGTTTCACTGTCCTTTGTGGCTGAAACTTTGTATAATTATCACGTTTTTACCTTTTCATGATTTAAAATCAAACATATATACATATGCACACATACCCAAATATATGTATATATATGTATATATACATACGTTTTACATACATATATATATATATATATATATCAAATATATATACATATATATATATATAAATGAATATGGCAATTAACCTTCAAGTGGTTTAATCGCATCCAAGGTATATACATACACGGCAATACCGTCCACGTAACGGCAGAATTCTTTACTCATTTTGGAAGTGAGTTCCACGTAGTACCGACTCCTGTCGTCTTCTATTGTAGATGACATTGTAAATCCAATTTTCTCTCCTTATAAATAGATAGATAGATAGATAGATAGATAGATAGATAGATAGATAGATAGATAGCTACCGTTCAACAATGTCAGAAAAGTATGATTAGTCCATGAAAATTATTTCATGTATACATTTGATGATAGTAGTGATTCAAGTTTCAGAAGTTTATTCTCTCTTCGGTTATCTTCTATTCAGTAGAAGTAACTGCAAAACGTACTTGTTCAGGAATGACTGTTTTTGAGCCTCACTGTTCATTACATTTTAGCCGGATCAAATTGCTGTCCTGAAGGCATGCTGTCCAGCGAGAATTTCATCAAAGAGTTGAGACTAAAATGCTTTTGAAGAATAGATGACATAATTACCGAGGAATTTTCAAGGAAACTAAATGAACTTTCCTTCTATGTTGCATGGACAAGTGGAATGTACCTTCACTAAATAAGAAAATAAAGCCTTTTATGCTACTGTAGACAGAGCATATCTGCCGATTAGAAGTAAAAATTAGTATAAAATTGGCTTTTTGCATATTTTAATTTAGACAGTGATTCTATAAATATTAGTGACGATGAGAGTAAATGTTCACATTAGAATGGATGTATAAGTATTTCACATGAACTAACCCGTTCAGGTTTATCTGGGTTCAAGATCCTTTCTGAATTTAATTCACTGCTAAACATCTGCCACATCTGCACATGGAACTGCTGAAACAGAATTGAAATGAAAAGCATGCATCCTCACGCAAATTAAAACCTGTTCCAAAACTTATTTCCATCTTGGATAAACAATGTTTCAACTCAGTACCAGAGGTTTTTGTTTATTCTGTTGCTAAAGCAAAAAACTCTCTTTCCAGTGGTATTAGGGATGTATACGAGTATACTCGTAAAAGTGAAGCGTGCTCTAATGGAAGTTCCTGTGCCGCAATGTGTTTATTATTTTCAGAGGTTTTATAGTCCATCTATCCTCTCAGTGTCTTTTTTTCTCTTTGCGTGCGATCTTTTCGTTCTGTTGAGGGATGTTAAGAAGGCTGATGGCTTTTTTGAATTTTCAATAAGATTGCGAACAAATTACGAATAGTGATAATAACAATAATAATAGTAATGCTAATATTGAAATACTTGTGGGCAGAAAATATAACATTATTGCTCTTTATTTAACCGAACATTGGTTGTTGTTGTCTCACAAATGCAACAGAAATGAGTAGTGGCTCGAAAATATTTTATATGAATAGGACAGGTCGTCGACATTGACCACATCTACAAAATTAATATTCGACCAGTTATCAGATTTGTTATTTCAATAATAACCTACAGGTGGTTATTAATATTTCCCGATGTATATCGCCTGCCGAATATACCCATCCTGTTGGCCTGATCCATCATCCATGTAAGAGAATTTTGTTAATTGCGAAAGCCCAACAACGTATTTTAGGGTGGAGTGTTATTGCAGTTTTTTTTTTTTTTTTTAGTACAGTTGTCTTTGCATTAAATGACATTATTGCATTCGGGGATGAAGATGCAAGACACGTTGGAAGTCAGTTACTGAGTACATCTAAAAGCCATCAAAATTGGTCAAGCTATGTGATTTGCATAAGAAGGGTATGACCGCCATGAAGCAAGTGAAGACATGGTTAGCAAACAGAGGGTGACTCCCCTTCCTATTTAACCTCCAAAAAGTTGGCTTCTGAATTCAACTAAGGCTAGGGAAGCGTAAAAGATGATTTCGGGTAAGAGCATCCAAGAGCATTAATTACTGACGAGCAAGTGCATAACATTCTTCTAGCGGCTTTTGATGACAGACATTTGACTCTCAATATTGTAAAAAAAATTATTGGCATTGCTACTAGTTATATGTAAGATGGGTGCAATTTTAGCACAGGGGCAGAATAGAATTTCAGATAACTTTTTATTTCATTCCAGACTGATCCACGAAATTTTAACACATTATTAATCACAAAGGATGAGGTCAGCAAATCAAGGCTTCTCTGTTAGGGGATTCAGAGGTTATTATTATACATGCAAATTATAGTAGTGGAAAAAACAAGCATTATGAAATATAGAAGAAAGCTATGAGCATGTGTGCTGTTGCTCCAGGACAGCGCACAATTCATGGTTTTGACTTATTTCCTTATCCCCTTACCAAACCTCGCACGATCTGACTTCTATCTGTTCCATAAATTCAAATCTTATCAAGGGCCACCATTCTTAAGGCAATAATTAAGTCACTGAAGTCTTCAGTGCTCTTGAGGAGGATTTTGAGTCTCGGGTGTGCCTTCTTCCGCAATAAGAAAGCAATTCCTTAGCACCAGTGGTTAATGAAGCTGAAGTTAGGGAAAACTATGTTAAAAAGATAATGCAAGAATTTTTTAAGATTCAGCCGCTTATAGCAAAGAAAATTAAAACAGAATACGTACTAATAAAAAAAAAGTGTATTAAAATTTTCCTAATTAGCTCGTTTTTTTTTTTTTTTACTTTTTATTCATTTTATTTTAATCACAAATATCAAGAGATGTACGATTAGGCGTTCAGAAAACTATCTGAATTTAAAACCCTTATCAAGTGAATATGAACGGCAAAAGCTATACTTAATGGGGATAAAAGGGGGTTTCTAGGATACTAGAGAAATACTGCATTTCAAATCCTTTCCGCTAATAATTCAGGTGACTTATTTTTACTTAAAAAGAAAAAGGGTTTTAATCTAAGATTTTTTTTTGTCGTTTAACGTGCAGTAATTATACCATTTGGAGTGATTCTTTAAAATCTTAAATGTCGTTCGTACATTTAGTAGATATCCATAATTTTCAAAAGTAATATTTAGTCAACGCTTATTCATGAATCATTGAATAAATCTTCTATTTATATCATTAATTAAGAAGTAAATCTCGATAAGAAGGTAGATTAACAAAAGTTCAATATCAAATTTTCTCTTGAATGCCATTCATAAACCAGTTTTCAATTTCGTACATATTTGGTAACGGTTTATGTACCGTACATTTGGATTAATAATAACATCAACACCCGCCATAGGGCGACTGTGCCATCTTGCGAAAGCCAGGAGAAATGCTGCATCTGTCTTGAAGATTTCTGGCCATCCTCAATGTAGATGCTGTTAGTCATCTTAGGATGCTTGGATTCATATGGATTTATATATTTATATTCCTCATTATTTGTAATTTTTAGGCCATGTTTATCTACTAAAAACATACATACATGCATACATAAATACACACTGAGCGCACACAAACAAACAAACCCTTTAACAGAACAAATTAGGAACAAACACACACAACTTTTTTTACACCACAAATCAGTCACACATATATATATATATAATATATATATATATATATAAATATATATATATATATATATATATATAAAATATATGTGTGTGTGTACAATGTGTGTAAAATAACTATGTGTGTGTCTTCAGTGTGTATTAAGCAACAAATGTCGTTTAACATCTTATTCACCAATCATCGGAATAAATGCTGAAGGGAAATTTATTAAGTGATTAGCGATCCTCCACAAAATGGAGTCGAACTACTGTTTCAGATTCCTTTTATTTTCTGTTTTCTGTTTAGGTTTTATTTTTCACATTCTCACTTCAGCAGGCAACTCTTGAATCAGTTAAACTAAGGTATTAAGATGCTGTTTTTCTTTTTATTATAGGTATTTTCTGGTGCCTTCATCTGCACTATGAGATCACTGTTATTGGAAGCTCCCAAAATGGGTCCAAATTTGTGGCTGGCAGGTAAACAAGAAGCGTTTTACTATAGAATTTCTATTTCACCTGATCATTAAGGCATTTTATTCCTTTCGTGGTTAAAACAAATTTAAATCTCAGCTAGATATAATTTTTGTGTACATCATAGTTTTGCCTCCTCGGCATTTTTCTCGAAGTGTTATTCCATATTATACAGGAAGATTTCGTCATTTTGTTTTGGTATAATTTTCTTACAATCTTTAATTTTTAGTGCTCTATGAATTTTTGCTGACTGAGGCCAGCATAGTTTTTCACTTCGTGAATAGTTTTGGAATTACAGGGAACCGTTCTCTGAAATTTCAAGGATAAATCTATGTCACTTTTCCTGGTGCTTTTGTTGAAGATCTTTCTCTTTGTCTCTCTCTCACTCTCTCCTGCAACTTTGACCATATTTCATTTTCCGGGTCTTCGTTTTTATAGCCAAATCTCGGTGGAAAGAAAACTTAAATCCTCATCAGGTATCCTTTTAAGACGAGATCGAAGAGTCTCATCACGATATTTTTTTTTTTATTTTTTTTTTTGAGGGGGATATGTTATTAGAAGGAAAAATAATGGTTGCATAAACAATTCTAATACCATTATATTTATCGTTACTTTATATCCAAAAATAATCACGTTATCACAGGGAATACTACTATTACCATTATAGTGATTTTTTTGGAAAACTACTTATGGATTTTTTTAAAGATTTTTTTTATCTATTTTAAAAACCTATCTAATCTATTTTTGGCAGTCAACAACTGAAGTGCAGTCAGCATATGCCTGTTTCGTCTTCGGAGAGCAAGATACCAAAAATGGTTGCTTGTTCCTGAGTCTATATGTACGAGATTACTAGCCTGCACACACATTTTCAACGTTTCACCACGACATATCTTACACATCCTGGTCAACCATCCCATATTGCAACATGATCCTGTACTTGGTCACTTCTATAAGCAATTTATAAGCTACACGAAACCATTTCATTTTTCTCACCGCTACATTTCTCATTTCTTCAATATAGCTTTTTCTTTGTCACAGAACTGCGCCTTCCTCTTATTTTATTTTCAGTTTAAAAATGAATTTTTGTTACTCGCCCTTTTCTGCTAATTCTAAGTCCACATTCATCTTTACAATTTCATCATCTCCGCTCTTTTTTTCTCTCTCTTTTTCTTGAATATCTGCAGCATCCTCTTGTATGCCTGTGCATAACCTTCTATTCTGTCAAGTCTTTGTACCTCAAACAATATCTTTTCTTTCGTAAGTTATATTTTCCCTGTCATAACAGTTTTTATGGTTTTCTGGTAACATCACTGCGAGGCTCCGATCTTGAGTATTTGTATACGCCTAATAAACTAATTTTACTTCAATTACACTTTTTTATTTAATCGAATTCCCTCATCATAATGAAATTTTTAGCTATACGTAGCACACTAATCCTCTAAATCACTCCAACTTTCACTCCTACTACGGATACATCCCATGCCACGTCTCTCCTCACCCCCTGTATCATGCATTGTGTCATCTAACAAGCTTTTCTTGCAAGGATAATGGCGAATATGCCTTTTTGAGGCCTTGCAACCACGGAATAAAATCTCACTCAAGGCACATTTCTACCAGACTCTTCCCTGACTCTTTCCTTCCAGCATATCGTAATGACAAACTTAATCATTTTTTACCCGTCATATGACATCCTTGCCCGTACTTGTAATCCACCCTTCCTTTTAAACCATTACTGTTGCATTCATGGATCGTACATTTCCATAGAACTCCCAGCCATCCCAACGACAACAAAACCCCACCACCTTCTCTTTTTCTCTCTCGCCATTAACATACAGCCCCTTGAACATCCGTGGCTAGCAACATCATCTTCTAAATGCCTGCTGAAAATTAGAACGTTGACACCTTTGTCTCTTACATCGCTTAGTGAAGAAAAAATGTATATATAAGTTATTCAAAATCGGGCGTCGTTTATGAATACACTTGTCCCACATGTAATCTGGGAAAATATATTGGCTCTACCCGACGTCTTGTCAGGGTCAGGGCCGATTCTCATAGAAAAGAGAAGGAGAGAATAAGAGGCTAGTTATAGAACTAGTTGTAAGCTATCTAACCGGGAAACTTCTTATATAAGGAACCACATTATCAAATGTAAAAGTACCATCAAATACGAAGATTTTAAAATTATTGGCCAAAAAAGGAACTCAACGAACTGCTGATTTTGGAAAGGTTAAATATCAAATTACGAGTTCCGACTCTAAACAACCATTCCTCTGCTGTCCCGTTGTTTTTGGAAGGTAAATTTTCTGTCAGTCTTTGTACCGCTTGACGTTGTTTACTTTTAGTGTGTTTTTATCTTTGATGCTGAAAGGTTGGTTGTGTGTAGCTGTCTTCAGCTGTAGTTTTATGAGTGTATAATTTTTCCTTTTATTGTATATGTTGGAGGCCTTTTTATTTATATATCCTTTTGCTAGAGATATTTAAATGTTCGTTTCCTGAGGGTTTTTATATATATATTTTTTTTGTACCTATAGTCTCAGTTTTAATCAAGTGTGCATGTAATTTAAGTCTGTGAGTTGTAATTTACCATTAAAATTGTTTTAGATTTTTTCCATTACTGGATTTTATAATCAGCTCTTATTTTATGTTAACATATTATATTTTATTTTGTAGAAAATCCCGAAGATGTGGCGATGTTGTCACGAAACGTAGTATTAAAACAAAATGGGTATCGCATCGTATTCCTGCCTTTATCTGCTTCATCGTATGAATGAGAACCAAAGGTCTGATCTGTGTACTAAAATATATATAAACATATATACGATATATATATATATATATATAATATATATATATACAATTATATATATATATATCATATATATATATATATATATATATATATATATATATTATATATGCAATTATATATAGTTATATATATATATATATATATATATATATATATATATATATATATATAAATATATCAGATATATAAAAATATATATATATATATATATATATATATATATATATATATATATATATATATATATATATATATATGAACTGTTATATACAAATTGAGCAAGACGCCGACAGCGATAATAATATAGTGTTATCGACATTGCATAGTGATTGAAAAAAACAATACATACTTTATAAGATATATAGCGGAAAATATAGCGGAAAAACAACGCAGATAGTGATCCGATATATATATACATTCACCGCCGATATATATATATAGCGATATACGATATCATACAACACAATACAGTAAGAATTTACTGTCCATATATATCTTAATATATATATATATGAAGATATATATTTTTTTTTGCATCTTGCTATAAGATTGAAAATTAAGAAAAATCTCTCTATGAATAAAATTCTTACACATAAACACACACACATTACTCTCTCTATGATAAATTAATTATTTAGTAAATAATTTATATATATATATATATATTTTTATCGGTTGGTGATGATTATTTGAGAAGTTATATATATAATTTTGTTATGAATCAAATGAATTTTATATGATATGATCATCAATTTCACAGAAATGGACTGGAAAGTATTGAAAGAAGTTTTAATTGAGACAACAACTCAATAGGGGAACAACATTTTGAGTGAAATTTGACAAATTGTTTTTAATTTATTATAATATAGTTATATACATTTTTTGATTGATGTCAACTCTGAGTAAATCAATTTTTATGTAACATCACACAATCAAAAAGTCATTTCATAAATAAAGATGTTAGCAAAATTAGTTACGATTTAAGAACGTTACGACAAAAAGATCAAAACATCAATTTCAAGAGTAAACACTCCGCTGTCAAGTAAACAAAATACAGACAATAATACACAAATAACCAGAACCAAAATAGTGTTAATCATTCTAATATACTAACAATAATAATAATAGTAACAATATAATAATATATAATAATATCGCACATACAATTTTTAATATGAACCAGGCGGCCGTCATAACAATATATATATATATGGATAGGTGGATGATTCAAATCCTGACAATATATACTCCGAAGCCTATACTATAAATCATTGGCTAGCAGATGCAGATAGTATATAATTTCAGGGGAATAACAGATATAAAGAGCTATAGATAAATATATATGCTCGTCAGCTCAGAACATATATATATATATATAAAACTTTATATTCCATAAGTTTTAGCAAACTTAATAACTATATAGATATTTAAATAAATTTGTTTATACTATGGGAACCAGTAAATCAGACTGAGAGTTTATATAACCTACTAGATTTCTTAACCCACAATATAAAACAATTGCTAATTTGTACGCAAGCGTGGAGAATGCAATAGTGAAAATAGCGAAGATGGTAGAAGACATGTATTACTATAGGAGATAAGGATCGGTTTTGTTTAGTGCTCCCGTTTATAGTTGAGCTGCATTATTAAATTTGGTGTCATTTGAACCATATATAATATTCTTGGAGAAGAGAAAAGCCTTTCAGAAAAAATAAAACTTGATCCCTGAAAAACAAGCCTTGTTTGATTGACAATGGCGGTCAAATCAAAGGAAAGAGATAAATCTATCCAAGTAATCTGGGAACAACAAATCCACAAAAAAAAGAAATAACCGGTCTATTCAAAATAATCCTAATTTTAAACTGAATAATAAATTCTATGATAATTCCAGAGGTTTTATGGGAAATAGACCAAATACCTTCAGGAAATATGCCCAAAATACTAAAGAAAATGGAATCCAGATCAAAGGGGAAGAAACAATCTAACAATAGTGGACCACACAAACCTTATAGATATGGTCAAAACTCAAACACAAATAATTCAACCCAATGAACTATTCCGCTCATATAGAGACCAAAGACAGCCTGTCTAAAACTGCGGGTATACAAATCATTTTACAAATGAGTGTAGAAAACCTAGAATCTGCATAGGTTTGTAAGAAAATAGGACATTTAATAAAGAATTGCTGGTTTAAAACACAAGAATAAATAAAGAAATAGTTGAATTAATATAACCGCTCAGCATCAAATAAGTCTTCAAATCAATGACAATTTATCCCTACACAGAATACCACAAGAAAGTCCCTTCAATAAATAAATTAGTATAAGAATTAGCAAATAGGAAATGAAGGTTCATATACTATCCATATTGCATAGTAAATAGTAGTATTTTCCATGGATGAAGAAGAAATAATCATAAATATTTACCTATCATTAAAATTCCAATACAGAATAAATTATGTACTGTATATGGATTCAGGTAGTACTGTAAGCATAATAGATAAAACCATTAACAAGTTACTTAGGCGTTTGAAACGCTAATTCAGTAGTCAATTCAAGATAATAAAATTTAGCGGGTAAACAGATAAAAGTTTAGGCAATGTGAACTTAGAAATAGACCTTTCGATCCACATAAAACTGTTAAAAGTTTTATAGTTCTAGAAGATATATTCTTTCCCGCACAGGTGTTGTTCTATATAAATTAATGAAGAAATGTATGTATACTGAATTATATATAAGGAATATTAACGTTACACAAGATAATAAATAGATATATGCTTTATATGAAGAAGAAAGTTTCACCCAAATCTGTATCAATTTGTCTGAAACCAGGTCTTTGAACAACTACGACAAAGACAGTACATAAAATAAGTTATCATCACAGAACAATCAAATTAAAATGAATGGTATCTTATGATATTTTCAAGCATACAGACTAGTTCATAAGATGTACATCCAGAAATATATATATCCAACAAATATAATGATATATAAATAAATATAGGTGATCTCAGTGTTCTGAATATGATATAGGAACAAGACATTTATGAGGATAATATATAGAGATAAATACAGAATATTATAGCAATATATAATAGCTATGATAATGAATATATAGTAAATGAGGTACTGTTGTTAAACATAAATAAATAAATATATATATATATATATATAATAGCAGTGACTGAAGAAACTAGTATAGATGCAGAACATTGTTACTTTCCAGAGATAAAAGATGAAGAAGTATGTTGTGTAAGCACTGCTGATGATAATAAAGTACAATTTATACTAAACAGACAGGTAATTTTGCATCCAAAGTGTTTAACAAAAATACATCTAAGGGGAAAGAAGAGATAGGGAGTTAAAGACGTTCTTTTACTAAACGAAGAGTTACCAGAATTTGTCAGGATGGATAATTCTTTAGTCCACATGAAGGGTGATACTTGTGAAGTTTATATCCAGAACTATTCAGATATCAAACTAACACTTTATGCAGGCATTGTCTGTTGCAAAAGAATACTTATTAACAATCCATTACTAACATTAGAAGAAGAAGCATTTTTCTCTGTAACTGGTCGAACATCTGATTTAAGCAAAGAAGTGAATAAAACAGATTTTCCAGAAAACAAAGATAGATTAATTCAAGTATTAGAAGAATACAGAGATGTAATAGCAATAGAAGGAGATAAATTAGGTAGAACAAATGTCCTAAGACATAAAATTGTATTAGATGATGGAACAAAACCATTCTTTATTCCTAACTATAGATTACCTATAAGCCAAAGACCCATAGTTGATAATTTGATAGAAGAAATGAAGAAAGATGGGGTAGTCATTCCTTCTAAATCTCCACATAATTCTCCATCACTACTTGTTACAAAGAAAGTTGGAAATTGGAGACTTGTGATAGATTATAAAAAGTTAAATTCCAACACCATCCCAGATAGAATGCCAATGCCAGTGATTCAAGATATTTTAGCTCAATTAGGAAGTGCAAGGATATTTTCATCTTCAGATTTACTTAGTGGATACTGGCAAGTACCTTTAGACGAAGAGTCGAAACCATACACAGCCTTCAGCACACATAAGGAACATTTGCAATTTGAAGTCATGCCATTTGGACTCACTTCGGCTCCTTTAACGTTTGTTAGATTAATGTTTCAAATATTAGGGGATATAGAAAATGTTGCAGTTTACTTAGATGATGTTATCATTTTTGGCAAAGATTTAGAAAGTCACCTCAAAACTTTAGAAATAGTCCTGGAAAGATTAAGAAGAGCAGGATTAAAAATCAAATTAAAGAAATGTCAATTCTTAATGAAATCTTTTGAATACTTAGGACAAGTAATTAGTGAAGATGGTCTGCGAATGCAAGCAGGCAAGATAAAGGCAACAGTTGAATATCCAGCTCCTACCAATTTGAAAGCATTGAGACGATTCATAGGAATGGTAGGCTACTATAGACCTTTCATTAAGGGCTTTGCTACAATAGCCAAACCATTAACAGAATTAACAAAGAAAGATGTCAAATATGAATGGAATAAAGAACAAGAGACAGCCTTCCAAACACTAAAGAGTAAAATGACCAGAAATCCCGTACTAGTCTACCCAGATTTCTCCAAAGACTTTTACTTAGCCAGTGATGCCTCAGGTACCGGGCTAGGGGCTGTATTATTACAAAAGGACAAAACAAGAATGAGAGCAGTATATTATGCCAGTAGAGTTTTGAATGCTGCAGAGAGAAATTATAGCACAATAGAAAGAGAATGTTTAGCATTATACTATGGTCTAAGAAAATTTAGACACATAATCTTAGGACATAAAAAGTCAATGTACTTACTGATCACAAACCAATTTGTGATTTGTTTAAGAAGAGAACTTTTACAAATAACATGAAATTCAATAGATGGTTCATTAGTGTGCTAGAATTTGCACCAGAATTCAGATATAACCCAGGAAAATTTGATACACTAGCAGATGCATTATCCAGAGCCCAAGAAGAAACAGAGGAATGTATTACCACTAATACTTTTTGTTTTAGCTGTCAAGTGGTAGATTTAGATTTAGAAAGAGTACAAATACAACAAGGGATGGATACAGAAATCAGGAATATAATAGGACAATTAATGACAGATGAATCTTTAAAACCTGATTTTGTTTTAATCAATGGATTATTGTATAAAAGACCAACAGAGACGAATGGTTATTCTCGTCTATACATCCCAAAAACACTAATCAGAGAAGTTTTAGAACTAACGCACTCATACAAGTTAGCAGGACACCCTAGAATCAAAAAGATAACTACAATCCTAACCAGAAACTATTTTTGGCCCCATTATAGTGAGGATGCCAAGAACTTTGTACAAAATTGTGTAGTCTGTAATAGAAATAAAGGTAACGTAAATCCAAAAGCTTCACTTGAAAAATACCCATCAGAGTTGAATCCATTTCAGGTCGTATCTATGGACTTTTTAGTTCCATTTCCTACCACTGTTAGAGGGAATAAACAAATATTAGTCTTTTTAGACTATCTAACAAGATATGTAGACATTGTACCAGTAAGAAATAAAGATGCAATTACAGTAGCAGAAGCTCTTAAATCTAGAATTATTACGAGACATTCATGTCCACAAGTTCTTTCTGATAACGCAGCTTAATTTACAAGTGAACTTTTAAGAAAATAATGTGAATTTTATAAGATAAATAAATGTCAAAGCACAGCATATAAACCAAGTTCAAATGGAGCAGTAGAAAGAACAAATCGTAAGATAAAGGATATCCTGAAAACTTTAGGAACCCTAATACAGAAGACTGGGATTTAGCTTTGGAAGACGTACAGTTTACTATAAACAATACTGTAAATGAGACAATAGGAGAATCACCACACTACTTGTTATATGGATACGAAAAGAGACTACCAAATACGTTACTAGATGATGCCACACCACCCCGACATACTTATAACTACGATGACTATATTGCCTGGAAAACTAAACGTACGTATGAAACGATCAAACAGACTAGGACTAGACTT
>NC_089753.1:68912854-68922854 GCF_040412425.1 Macrobrachium rosenbergii
ACAGAGCTAGAAACCAAATAGACTTTCTAACCATCAATAAAAGATTTAGGAACTCTGTCAAGCAAGTGAAAACCTATCCAGGAGCATATTGTAATAGTGACCATGTACCAGTTGTAGCAACAGTGATGGTGAAGTTGAAAAATCAGAGGAAGAGTACACCTAAATCAAAGAGGCAACTGAAACTATTGAAAACAGAGGAAATGAGGAACCTATATAATATAATTGTAAGAAATAGATATGACCAGCTTAAGGAGGAAGGCCCAGTGCTTCAATATCCTCAGCAAAAGTGAAAAAAATATGGAAAATGCAATAAGAGAAGGTAATTAAATAATACCAACAACAGAAAGGAGAGCTCGGAGAGAATGGATGACAGAAGATATCTTGATAATGATGAATGAAAGAAGGCAACAAAAGGGTAAAAATGAAGATAGATATAGAGTTCTGGATAGAACTATTACGAGGAATGCACAAAGGCAAAGGAGAAATGGATGGATGAGATTTGTGAGGAGGTAGAAGATTTGGATAAAAGGGATGAACGGAGAAAGTATGATAAGGTGAAAGAAATTACTTTTAAAAAGAAGAGAAGTATCAGCACTGGTATAAAAAAAAGCGGATGGAACCATAGTAATGAAGTCAAAAGAAATATTGGAAAGATATACTGAACATATTGGAGAGTTGTTTGATGATAACAGAATAGAACATCTAGACTTCAATGACAACGGAGAGGGACCAAGTACAGTATAATCAGATCAGAGATAGAGGCATCTTTAAAACAAATGAAAATTGATAAAGCAACAGATGATGATGGAATAGCTCTGGGAGAATACATCATTGATATATTAATGGAAATAGAGGAAGGAATATGTGAAGATGGAGAGCCTGCAACACAGATGTATAAATCAACATTTATCACAATGCCAAAAACACCAGGAAAGCTTGAGTGCAATAAACACCGGACTGTCAGTATCATGAGTCAGATCACAAAAATAATATTAAGGATTGTTTTGAATAGAATAAGAAATAAGATATTACCAGAGATTGGCACATGGGGTTTTATGAGGGATAAAGGGACAAGAAATGCAATTTTTATTTTGAGAATGTTGATGGAGAGAGTAATAGAAGTGAAAAACGATCTATATGTTTGTTTTGTTGACTATGAAAAGGCTTTTGATCGGGTTAGACATGTAGACCTTAGAAGGATATTGGAACAGATAAATATCGATGGGAAAGATCTAAGATTGATAAAGAATTTACATTGGAATCAAGAGGCATCAGTGAAAGTAGAAAATGGTGAATCAGAGACTCGGCACATCAAGAGAGGTGTAAGACAGGGTTGTGTGTTATCACCTGATCTCTTTCAATTTATATAATGAAATAATAATGAGAGATCTCAGAGATATGGAAGAAATTAAGGTTGGAGGAGTCAATATTAATAATATCAGATATGCTGATGATACAGCACTTGTTGCAGACTCTCATGATAAACTTTAGGCTTTAATCAGTACTTTACACCAGTCAAGCAGAGAAAGAGGTCTGTCAATAAATATTAAGAAAACAGAAGTTATGGTTATCTCCAAAGATGAAATCCCCCCAAGAACAGATATAAGAATTGATGCTGAAACAGTTGAACAAACCGATAGTTTTAATTATTTAGGATGCACTGTTACAACTGATGGAAAATGCGAAAAAGAGATCAGGAAGAGAATATCCATGGCAAAAGATGCATTTGATAAGATCAAGAAATTAGTCACCAACTCGAAAATATCTGTGAATCTAAGGAGGAGGTTTGTGAAATGTTTTGTTTGGTCTGTATTGTTGTATGGCTGTGAAACTTGGACCTTGAGGAAGGCAGACGAGGAGAGGTCACAGACTGCAGAAATGTGATTTTGGAGAAGGATGCTGAATATATCATGCACAGAAAGGAAAACTAATGGGGAGGTATTAGAGAGAGTAGGAGTTGAGAGAGAACTTTTGGCTTCAGTGAGAGATAAACAAATGCGGTTTGTGGGTCACATAGTGAAGACAAGAACTAGAACATCTCTCTCACTGGTAAAATCAATGGAAGGAGGCCGAGAGGAAGACCTAGACAAAATATATGGATGGATTGGTGAGAATGACTGAAGGAAGAATGTCTGAAGCTCAGTTGCTGCAGAGAGCCGGAAATAGAGAGGAGTGGCGATCCATGATTGCCGACGTCCTTGGGGATATGGCACCTGGATGATATATATATATATATATATATATATATATATATATATATATATATATATATATATATATATATATATAATATATATATACACTGTCACGATACATACCTAGTACCTGGTTATTACACAACTACTTTCAAAATTAAAAATTTACCTCACTTCAGCCAGATACTTGAACTCTCATAACAACAGGAAATTACGACTGAGTACTCTAAAGGTAACACCGATCCCTTAAAAAACTTATTAATCACTTGAAAAAATCAAACACAGTTTATCAGAATATATGTGAGGTATCAACAATTAAACTAGAGCAATTCTAGAGTAAAAGGGCATCACTCCATCAAATAATTTTAACTTTTCCACAGTCTTAATTCACTTTAGCAAAACTAAAAGAACAAAAAATGATTATCACTTTCCCTTATGCACACACAATTAATCCTGTTCACTGGTGGTCAATAAATGAAACACTGTTTTTCTAAAAAATATTAAACACAAAAGTTAATTTTTATATTCAAAATTTATAATTAGAATTCACAATCTGAAAAATTTACTGTTACTGAAAATAACACAAAACTTAATTAATTCTTGAATTAAATTATGAACAAAACTAATTCACAAAACTTTAATTTATCAGAAATTTAAATTAATCAGGAAACATTTAAACTATCAAGAATTACTCAAGATTTGAAAAGAAAATCTTTAATAAATGAAAAATTAAATCTAGTATGCAATGTTAAATTACCAAGAAATATTTAAAATGCTGCGTAAATAAATGTTTCATCACAAACATAAAAAATGTGGAAATATGAAGAGAGTGCAATCATAAGAACAAACACAATTCCACAAAAGATTTATCAATAATAATTTTAATAAGGCAAAATTTCCCTAACTTATTATACCATGGTATTAATAAGTAAAATTCATGTTACCTTACACAAACTTGTGAAAATCTCTGTAAAATCACTTTGCAGCTGCGCTAATTTCACTAAACACACTTTTTTACCAGGCACCGTTACAAATTAACCCTTTAATGTTTAGTACATATATATGCGTAGCGCGCCAACGCTGCCTGAGCCGTTTAGTACATATATATACGGGGAGCAGATGTTTTGACCGTGGCGTTTAGTACGTATATATATACGATTGATTTTTCCTGCCTTCCTTTCAAGGTTAATCCACTAAAATATGTTTTCCCTGGGTCTGAGGAAGTCTTGTTGACCATATCCAAACAAAAACACTTCTTCCCGAACTCCCTTTTATCATAATTTTCCTGATTTTCTATATCTAATGCAGGAATTCGCCAGTCACTTGGCGACATCGCTATGTGAGACAACACTTCTAGGCTGGTACGTTCCCTTACACGGAATTTTGGTCTTTCAATGCATGGGGTAGAAGGGCTATAATCCTACCTAATCCAACTTTGTATCGGTAATGAGTTCCTTTCTTCTGTTTTTCTTTTCCAGCTCTAGCGCAAATGAAAAAACAATAAGTAACTGTGGTTTATTGACATTATTCCAACTGAAATATGGAAAATGTACTCACTTGACTGTTTTATTATTTTACGATAGGCTCAGTGCATGTGACTGAACTCCAGATGCGCTTTATTCTGAATAATGACCGAAAAATGCTTTGTTTACTTATTCTAAATTGCTAATTTATTTCCTCAATTTAACTTTAGCATTTCATAAAAATTACTTCAGAAGCTGTGTATATTAACTTATGTCGCTATATAATCGCATATATATATGTATGTATGTATATATATACAGTATATATATATATATATATACATATATATATATATATATATATATATATATATATATATATATATATATATATATATATATATATATATATATATATATATATATAACATTCGAATAACTAATTGTTGTTACTTATGAATAAATTCTGAAACGTCACAGATCACTGGGTTAGATCTAGAATGAACAAACATTCAAACATGAAACAATACACAAAGACCATAATCTAAATGAAAGTTACACACAAAATTCTTGCACAAAAGACAATGCTGAAAATTCATCCGACAGTGAGAATGATGAAAACGACAACAGAGCTAACAAGGTAAAGACAGGAAAATTAGGTCTGTATCTGATCAAGGTGAACAGGTTGCCAGTAATTTTGGGGCATAAGATTTCGTATTTGACAACAGTGTCAGTTTCATTGCATCAATAAAGGAAAATCTGTAAAAGTAGATGATAAAATTTATCGGCATCACCATTTTCTTAATCAAATTATCTTTTATCGTAGACAGAGAGAGATAACTTTTCTTTCCATTGTTCTTTACCCTCCTTTGAACACTGGATGTCATATACACTAAATTCATATACAGGAATTCAAACCTAACAATTTTGGCATTGATAATTCATAACGTTAAGAGAATTCTAAACAACTATAAAAAGAACAATTAGCATACGGATCAATGGACAGAGACAACATGATTATATATATATATATATATATATATATATATATATATATATATATATATAATATATATATATATATATATATATATATATATATATATATATATATATATATATATATATATATATATATATATATATATATATATATATATATATATATATATATATATATATATATATATATATATATATATAATATATATATATATATATATATATATATATATATATATATATATATATATATATATATATATATATATATATATATATATATATATATATTTTTTTTTTTTTTTAATATTACTGCTGTTCGCCCTCGATGTATTTAGGTGTAGGAATATTAGTCCGATTGACCTCGACAGAGAACATCTCTGCCCTGCCCGGTAGGCTAGGCAATTCAAAAATAACAATCACCGCAGTAGACAAATGGCATCCGCGCCATAGGCTGGAAAGTTTATAAACAAAATATGCTAGGGCATTAGGGACCTAAGCCCCAGAGAGGGTTTATGCTCAATGACCCCTAGTTATGGTGGCCCTTAAGCTTTATTCTATGCATTCGACGATGCCTTTGTCAAGGTCGGATTGCCCGGGCGGTATTCAAGCCGCCTCATCTGGCGGGAACGGTTTAGGTCGGGCAGAGAGATTCAGCGGTCACTGAACCAGGGTGACGCGCGTGCGTGCCGAACGATATTCTTTGTTCTTTATTACTTTACTCCTGACGTCTATCTTAATTAGTGAATTGGGAAGACTGCCAGAATACGACTCCTGAGGTCCCTCGTTTAAAAAGCGACTCGACATTCACGGTAAGTCCGATTCTTGTTGAAGCTTTGTCGATTGACTAGTACTTTTCTGTATTTCACATTTTTCTTTGTTTTCTTCCTTCAGCCACCACTTAGGTATATGTGTTTACGAAGTCTAGATTAAGCCAAATTATTATATTGTTAGCTTCAACCCCGTTATTCCAGTAAAATACCTAGGATTTACGGTAAGTAAAAACAGGTTAAATCTCGATGCTTTTGTATGCCTCGGCGTCCGAATGTTTGGAAGAACCGTTGCGTTTAAAATCAAATCCATCTCAAATATTCTTGTTAAGGTTAATTACCCTTAACTGGCGACCTTTGGCTAATTAACGACTGTCTTTGAGGTTAACTTTTGGCTTAAAGTGGCAGGTTACATGTAATCTTGGTTTGCAGGGCCGTAAAAATAACGTAAATTGAATAATACATGATCAACCAAGACCCTCACATGTAACATTGGCGACCTTTGCGTAGAATCTAAAAGTACATTTTAGAGAAAGAATCTGAGAAAAGGAAATTAAAATTACATTAATTCTAAAGATAAAAGTCAGATATCGAACTCCATTTCATTCTTCCAAACCAAGAACGAGGCATAATAATAAGCAGTAAAGAGAATAGTTATAATAACAAGTGTAGCGAGAATTAGCGTAGGTAGGCAATGAACAAGGTGCGTCGAGAGCAGAGCAATCACAATTTGTGTCGTTTAAGGAAGGGCATTTTACCGTGTTCGGATCGTGAGTCAAGTCGTTCAAGTAACGTATCTCAAAGGCGAAATCGCGGAGCCCGTTTCATGTACACAAAGTAATTTAGAAATTGCGTCGGCAATTCCGATCGTTTGTTTGCATATAGCGGGAATCATTCAAAACCGTGTCAGTGAAGTAGCAAACGAACTGAAATAGTAATTTTACAATAAAGGTACCGTTCAACAACGTAAATTTACGCAGGCAGGCTAGCATTTCTCTTTTCATTCTTTTGTTTAATGTCCGGGTGAGAGAAACGATAACAAAAGACACAAAGTTGTTTGGTAATTTAGTTTTCCATCCGTAACGTAAAACGCTATGCATGATTGGTATATTTAAAGTAAAATCTGGATACCTGCATTTGTTTCGTGCGTTGTTTTTGAATTTTGTGCTAAAAGGAAATACCCGCCATCTTGGATTCCTCCGCCGTGTTGTTTTTGCGGTTGTTTTGAATTTGTTTGAAATAGAGGACCGCCATTTTGGTGTTCCTTCGCCGCCAGAGGTTGTTTTGAAATTTAGGCCTAACGGGATTTTCCGCCATCTTAAGACCTTGTTATTGTCATCCGCTGTTGTGACCAGACTCTGCCCGAGCCACTCTTGGGTCATTTTCTTTTTTTTTTTTCCTTTCATAGCGAACCCACCTGCAATATCTTAGCTAGACAAAACCAAAAAGACAATTTAGGCAGGAAAGATAGGCCTTAGTTAGGAGTAATACCATAACAAGTTCTTATACAGATACCTGCTATAAAAATCATATAAAGAAAATTTAAAATTTTACTATAAACTTTTGTGACGTCGGCTCCCAGGAAAATTAAGATAATAAAGTAATCCCTAAGGAAGCCAAGACGACGCATCTATATCATTTTATTAAGATCCATGCCATTGTGCATGTATAAAATCTTGTTTACATGTTCTCAAGCAGCAAGAAATTCGCTGATTGAAAATCTCTCTCTCTCTCTCTCTCTCTCTCTCTCTCTCTCTCTCTCTCTCTCTCTATTCTCGTTGTTAAGCATTCTAACCTAAGTGTACGTGACCCTCTTCAAAGAAAGAACGGCCGACACTAGGCTAATTAATCGAATACAGTAAACCAAATAAAAAAAACACCTCTGTCCCAATAGATGAGGACAAGTTAAGAGAAATTACAATACAGTGATAAACTGTCGGTTTGAGTGAGGCCTGCTATCCAGACCGAAGCAAACAGTAGTTTTCACCCTCTGAAAGAAGGAGGGGCCAGCACTGGGTTGGGTACTGGGACCAGCCACTCACGAGGATCTTTAAAAAAAAAAAAAAAAAAAAAAAAAAAATTCACTTTATTCCACAGTGCCAATAATTTGCAGCACTGTCATCACTTGAATAGCTTACTTCTTTCTCTCTCTCTCTTTTACCTTCCTTTTTCTCTCTCATTCGATTGTTGCACTCTGCAGGGGTGTAGAGTGCCTTTCCTCCTATATAGCCTAGTTGGACTCAGTAGAGGGTCCTTAGAACACATTGGCACCATAAGTGCCACTAAAAAGAAAAACAAAAGGAACACAGAAGAGAAAGTTCTTCTGGGACCTAACCTGCACCAGTGCCTAGGGATACTGAGTGCCACCAGTGTGACCTGTACACGGCACACCCAAACTACAGCGCCACCTTTTGAAAGGGTGCCACGTCATTATTGAAGAGACACTTCCTCGCTGCCCTTTTCACGCCCGTCGACCGGTTAGACGCCCTTCCCCACCAGAACCATGGCAACAGAGCATTATAAAACTTTCCTGGGGCTGGGGACGGCGGCAGGTCTCACCGGCTTGGAACTTACCACCTGGGTTAAGGAGCAAGTGGACGACTTGGCCAAGCGGGAGAAGGAAGAAAGACTCGAGCAGAGGAAGTATGAAGCCGAGCAAAGGCAATATGAAGAGGAAAGAGAAGAAAGACAGATGAGTTAGACGGAAACTGAGTTAGGCTGCAAGGAGAAAGAGCTCGAGCTGGAAAGAGCCAAAATGGAGAATGCCGAAGCTATGGCTCGACATCAAGCCTCCAGTCCTACACCTGCTGCATCAAACGCTCCAATTTCGAGCATCAATTCCCTAGTCCCCAAGTGGACTGAGGATTTGAGCCAGAAGCATGGCTGGAGGAGATCGAGGCTCTTTTCGATAACTACAGCACCACGGAGAAAGAGAGCCTTAATACTAGCCAAGCATATGGAGGAAAAGCACAGCAGCGCTTGCTCACTGGAGAAGAGCCAGAGAGGCAACATGGCGGAAGTTCGTAGAGTCATTACAAGGCCTACGAGATAACCCCAGAAAAATGGAGACAACGGTTCCCAGGTCTTGCCAA
Organism: Macrobrachium rosenbergii; assembly: GCF_040412425.1. Classification (NCBI taxonomy): domain Eukaryota; kingdom Metazoa; phylum Arthropoda; class Malacostraca; order Decapoda; family Palaemonidae; genus Macrobrachium; species Macrobrachium rosenbergii. The sequence continues at coordinate 68,921,377 of NC_089753.1, forward strand.
GGAAGTCGGCTGGTCTTGGACGGAATGGGCATGTCACAAAACCCAGTCCGTATGCGCTGGTTCGACTCCTTGGCCTGCACGACGTTTGAGGATCTTTTCAATCGGACCATGCTAGAAGACCTTTTCCAATGTGTGCCAGGAGCCCTTGCTGTATATCTTAACGATAAACAGCCCTCCACACTTATGGAAGCTTGTCGCATGGCTGATTCGTGGGAAACCTTCAATCAGTCGCATTGCACATCTCAGAGGCGAATCATCCCTCCGGCCTACCTCTCGAACTCCACTCGCCCGAAGAATGGACTGCCTAGCAAGACCCTGTGCAACTATTGCAAGAAGGGGGCCCACGCTGAAGCTGAATGCCGATACAAACTCGGCACTAATAAGCAGCCTAACCCTACCAGCCAGAACTCCGCTCCCGATTCATCCGCTCAGCCCTCTCCTCCAACAGTTACTGCAGGCCACCGAGCCCATCCAAAAGGCCCGTGCACATCCTGTGGGGCTGCTAGCCACTACTATGCTGGATCTCCGGCCTGTCCACATCATGTCCCCCACCACCAAATTTGTCAACCTAATCAGCACTTCATTTTTCTGCTGCTGGTCCGCTTTTGGATCCTTTACCCCGAGAGACTGTAAACCCAGTTCATCTCGGTGGCCCCTCTTCAGAGCACTAGCCTGCCCGTGACCCTTCCGGTCACAGTAGACACTGGCGGCAGATATTAGCCTGATCGCCTGGGCCCAAGTGCCAGCCGGTGCTGTGGTTGTGGAAGAAACGCGGTGGGAAATGAAGTGGATAGAGGGCCACACCATCACCGTTCCTACTGTCCAACTCCAGGTTATGACACCTTGGGGCATGATACCCCACCGCCTCGGCGTGGTAGGTGGAATTCGGCCCGGGTGGCCTTCTTGTTGGGTCGGGATCTTCTAGCGCGAAGCCCGTCACAACGCCACTCCACTCGCAGCCGCTTTACCTCCTCCACGGAGGCCCCATCTAACACTCTCAATAAGGTCAAAACCTCCACCTTCCGCACCAAAGTGGTCCGCGGAAGGGGCACAACCCAAATTATTTCAGGCTCAGCCTCTCCAATCATGAAGGGCTGGCCCACCAAGAGGTCCTCCCTCCGCTAAGAGAGATTCAGGAGGAGCAGTACCAATGCAGGGCGTGCAAAAACGGGCAGACCACTCCACAAATTGGGAGGGCTGCCCAACCAAGCAACGCCCAGCGGACGCAATAACAAAACTCTAGGAGAGGCTACGATCTCCTGCTGGGGCAGGAATCTCTGCCGCAGCAAACCCAAGTCGTCCGAGAGGTATTGCACCTCCGGACCCCTTGTCAGGCATGCCTGACCCTCAACTGCTGCCAGTGCCACTTGCGAGCACTGAGCAGTGCCAGACTCCGTCCGCCACGGACGTTGAGCTAACAGTGGAAAAGGCCCCATGCCGGTCTAAATCATGAGGCGAATCCTCCTCCGGGAGATTTA
>NC_089753.1:68927854-68982854 GCF_040412425.1 Macrobrachium rosenbergii
CACAAACTCACATTTTGCTCATACTATGTTACTATTAAAATTGTATTATCAATGCTAAGTTACGCTGTTAAGTTATTTAAATCATTAGTTCCTTTGAGATCTGATGCCAAACTAAATAAGACACTTCAATAATTACTATCATTACACTATCATAACACATGATAAACAGAAGAGGAAATACATCAAAATATCGCATGATATACATATTACAAGGAAACATCATGCAAAAACATGTATATTTAAATTTATATATATATATATATATATATATATATATATATATATATATATATATATATATATATGTATGTATTTATATATATATATATATATATATATATATATATATATATATATATATATATATATATATATATATATATATATATATATATATATATATATATATATATATATATATATATATATATATATATATATATATATATATATATATATATATATATATATATATATATATATATATATATATATATATATATATATATATATATATATATATATATATATATATATATATATATATATATATATATATATATATATATATATATATATATAGTTACATATGTATATATATGTGTGTATGTGTATTTACATATGTATGTGTGTGCGTGTGTGTGTGTATGTGTGGCATCACGTTTCTGCACCTTAATTTCATTAACAGAATATGATGGATACGTTTTTTGTTTTTTTATTACATTTGGATGAGATTTCGGTTAAGCGCTGGGTGAGGGGGATTCATTACCTAAGACGTCTAGTTATGAATCATCACTGATACCTGACTGAATTCTGCCCTAACTCGGACACTAAATGATCGAATGTTCACTTTTTTTACCAGAGGATAATTTGTTAAACAATTTTTTTTCATCCAATTTTTTGTCTTTGAAGAGGTCATAGCATTAATCAATCAATATATTCCAACAAAAACTTTATTTTTAGCTATACTTATTTGCCTTAAGAAATTCACTACGGAATGGCAAAGACAGCACCGAGAGGCAGGAATGGATATTAAGAAAATCTCCCAGTCTCATGTAAATACGTATTTTACGTTTAAGTAATACAAAAGGTGATAACCATAAAGGATGAAAATGAAAATAAATATTGTTTCACAGAACTTGCAAGCTTACATAGGTATTTGTAAAGTGTAACAATTAAAAGACAATATGTAAACTAAACTACTATTTACCACCAAGGATCTCTCCAGATAACGATGATCTGAGCTTTGGTGTAGAACAAAGAGCTGGAGGAAGACAATGACGTTTTCCCCTAATTAAATAACAGTTGTTATTACAGCTTTGTTTTAGGAAATATTTTTCATTCCCATTTTGAGCGGTATCTCCCTATCTGCGCTCATATTTCTGGGTATATATAATTATATATATATATATATATATATATATATATATATATATATATATTACACAAACAGAGACAAAGCTATATATTTGTATATGCGTGTGTGTGTGTGTGTATGGAAATGAAGTGTGGATAGTCAACAAGAATGAAATAAAGGGGTTGGAGCTTGATTGGGAATTGTTAGATTGTTAGTGAAATATATAATTATGGCGTTAGGAGGACTGTCATAATGAGAAATGTGGAGACCAATGGAAAAAAGTCTCAAAGGTTAGCGTAGTCAAAACATCGGATCAGAGTGTTTCAGATTGGTCCGGTTACGCTGAAAGAATTGAAAAAGATAGGTTGTTGAAGGAATGTATAATTAGGAATTGTTAGGGGTATGAATGAGAGGAATTCTAGAAATGGTTGAACAGTTGGCGCGGAAGAGGTATAGGGGAAAAAAAGTCTGAATTTCGGGAAACTACACTACTGTAGGATGAAGGTGATTGTTACTAAGCTTTCTGTATGGTTGTAGAAAGTGGCTGATGCAAAATGGGTTCATCCATGATTCAGCAGTTAAAGTGCTAATGTGCAAGTGGTTATTGCCTACTTTATCTCTGAAACCATCTTCTGCTAGCAGCAAATAAATTTAATGCAATTTCAAATTCATAATACCATAGGAATAACTTATTCCCAAAATGAATCATATATGATGGGCGCTCTCTTCATATGTGATTTGTTATCAAAATAGTGAATGTAAATTTGTATCAAAATAGTGATGATTCGAGATTGATAGGTCACCAGTGGCTTAATGATTGAAAAGTAAAAGATGCTTTATGTGATATATATATATATATATATATATATATATATATATATATATATATATATATATATATATATATATATATATATATATATATATATATATATATATATATTACATAAAGCATCTAAGTATCTTCGTGTAGAAGTTTGTCTACATGTTTAAACATGATGACATCTTTTTACTTTTCAGTTATTAAGCCACTGATAACCTATCATTCTTGAATCACCACTATTTTGGGACAAAATTGTGTGTGTGTGCGCGCTCGTATGTATATATTAAATCTAAGTGCTTCATCATGTGCAGCAGTATCTGTTTAGCATATAATTAGCCGTACCAGCATACTGTTAGTTACTGGTTAATAAAAATGTATTCGTTTATAGCACCAATTGTGTCTTGGAACGTTTGGAACGTTAAGTTTAAGGGACTATACTTTCATCCACACTAATTTAATCTTCTGTAAGAATATCAGCAAAAGGAACAGCAGCCTTCTTTCAACTCATCAGATTTTCAACACATCAGAGAGCCATGAAATGACAAATTCTTAAACCAAATAAGTATTTTAAAAAATTCTTACCTAATTCGGTAACGGGAAAAGTTGAATATTTTTTTTTACATCCACTTGTTGTTTTGGAGTAACATTTATTACTTTTAAGCGTGATTAGTGCTACATCATAGCTTCTTAAGCATCTTTCGTATCCTCCAATCCTTAAGTACTATATTTCACGAAAGGCCCGTAAAATATAAATTATATCTAATATCGCAAAGAACCTCTAAATTCCATATAAGCACTAAAGATAAAAATATTTTTCTTTGTACTCATAGAGTAAGCCCTTTCATCATTCCATCCTCCATCGAAATCATTTGCATCTGGGGTTCTCAGAATTGCTAAGCGTTTCTAGCTATTATCATAATTACCTCGTCTTCACGATGAATGGGCTTCATGCATCATAAACTGGGTCTGATAAAAAAAAAATACCAAGTGACTGGAAATATAACTACACACATGATGTTTAAGTTTTCGTTGTCTTCATAGAAATAGAGTCTTGAGCAATAAAAATTCTTAATTTCTCTCCTGAAACTCATCAAAATGTGAGGTGATCCGTTTTCGTATTCACCCGTTTTCCCTCAGCTATAGGATCTGGTATAATAGTTATGTTTTATATAATTCACGTTCCATCTCCTGGCGTTAAACAGTTCAATAATATATCAGACTTCAAACGTACCTAATTAAGACTGCAGTTGAAGAGCGGCCGTTACTCACAGCGAGGGAGGGAAATGGAATAGACATTAACAAACCCCAAAACTGTGTGATCTAACAACAGGTTTCCTCCTCTTTGCTCTGCCATTTCTGCTTCTCCTAATATGCGTCGACCGACCGCCTGGCCCCAATTGTTCCCTGCTTCCTGCTGTACCAAATGTGTAGGCTGTTATTTCTAGGATTTATCTCCGGACCGCAATAGGGCTTTATTGAGTATTCTGTATTCAATGTATAGATAATTTTTGATGAGCAGCCCACTGCATTGGGATGTTTTTTCCTTGAAACCCCCTTACACCATGTGAAATGAGGACTATGTTAATAATCTTCAACTAATGCCATTAACTTTAATGATAGGACTGATGGCTATCTGTACAAGAAGTAATATCCGGAAAAGATCTCATCCGAACATATTTACTAAAAAAAATTCTAATAAAAATTTATCGAATTCCGTTTTCAATGAATGTTAAGCACGAAAACTAATAGTTGTTTTATTCCAGACTTTGACCTTCTCCTGAGCGACAGTTTCAGAGGAAGCTAATATTCAAAGAAGAACGTGCAAATTCGGTGAGACTCCCTAACAGATCATATTCATTTAGCTTTTCGAACATTCCTCCTTTGAAGTAAAGACCCAAACCTTACAGAAAACACGCCATGCAATCGGTTTGAAGACAACAAATGCAATTATGATACCTTAAGGATTATAGACTTTTATTTCGTTACAATGACGTTACTAACCAGTAAGTGTTCTCGATTTCTCCTCTCGGGATTCCTTTGAAGTACAATCTGTTATCATTTGACTACTTTCTGAAGTGCTTAGTATAAACGACAGCGACTGAAAGGCTTGATCAAAGGCTTGCTAGACCTATCTTAGGTTTTGAAACTTTTGGTTACATAATATCTTTAAAAAGCTGGGAATTCCTACAACCGACCAAAATCACGAAATCCACGGATGGTAGATTTTTTTACTGACTCCTCGTTAGCAAAGTTGATTTTCAAGAGGCCCTGGCTGAGACGGAAATGAGAAACTAATTTCCACACAAGCTAACAGCTGGTAATTGTATCTGGCCATATGGTGTAGCATCTTTGAAGTTCATGGTTTTAATTACAAGCCTAATTAATCCCAACCGGCCAGAAGTACCAAAGATCTACTTGTTGCCAACCTCAGTAGAAACTTCATTACATTACAGAGACATTACAAATTCTAGAATATACATATATATATATATATATATATATATATATATATATATATATATATATATATATATATATATATATATATATATATATATATATATTTTGTGTGTGTGTGTGTGTGTGTTCCCCAATTCAAACCTCTTATTTTTATTGAGAACGGCCTCTTTCAATTCCCCGAGTTGCTTAAATTTTATGCAGTTTCCTTAGTTTAGTAAGGCACCCTCTGGTGAGGAATACTCACCTTTGTTTATTCTGAGAAAACGCCGTTCTAAGCAAATTAACATAAGTAAAAAATGCACGTATTTGGGGAAGCAAAAGCCATTTAATATTTTGTATTTAAAGTTTTTCCTGATGACTGCGTGCACATTGTGAATAATATTCATAAACTACCCTATGCATTGAGTAATGAAGAAAATAAAGGTATATTTACCGCTAAGTTTCCACATCAAAATTCGATTATCTGAAAATGTTTTTAAACGATTACCTCTTTATTTTGAGTCATTCTTGAAGTTTTCATATTTAAGACTCCATATCAGCAAACGCACAAAACATTGTAAGTAATTTCTACATATTGAACTTAGAATAATTATGAAAGTGAAACGTTAACCCCATTCCTATTGATCATGACTTTCTCCAGGTTTGCCAGCCGTTTGTTTGAGATATATTATAAAAATACGGTAGATCACGCACGAACCCTGCTGGCCCTCGGGTATATATTAAATGCTAATTTCACTTTCTGTGTCATACAGTACTTTTCACAGTTCTGCTCTCGTTCTCCATGAGTACACTTTGCAGATGATCACCTCTCAAGTTTTTGTTAATAATTTTCAGTTTTTTGTACTTGAAATAATCGACTCCAGCTTTATCAATTTAGTTTTTTAGCAATAAAAGTGGAATACAACATTTATTTAGTTACATTTCAGTCGCTAATACTGTCATTGTTTGCTGGCCAAGAATTTTCTTCGCAGATTCGTACGACGTAACGAGATTCATCTTTTTGAATTTGATTTTTATATCTTCCGATGATGATGATGATGGTGTTGAGCAAAAAGTAAGTGTACCACGTTTTACGTTTTTTTGGCAATCTCCCTGAACTTCATATTTGCAGTTTACTGTGTAATACGTGTTTTTATTTCTGGGTTGGGTTGTTATGCAATTTTTTATTGTCTCATTTTAAAATTTTATGCTTAATAGTCATTGGTGTATCAGTGATGTTCGCCATTATCCCAAACTATAACTTATTTGAAAGATATGTAGTTTTCCCTTACAGTGAGATTTATTATTCTTTATATTATTTGATACTTTTTTTAGTAAAGTAGTGATTGCTATATTAAAAACTCCGTATCTGACGTACACTGGTCTCATTTTCTGCACTTATTTAACGATGCTTTGCTTATGCTCTTATTATGTTTAAGTTCTTCACATTTCTTATGTCTACATTCTTTAAACACCGAAGTACGCAATCACTATGCAGCGGTGTACTTGTCGGGTTTTCCAGATAAAATTTATTTTGCATTGACGTCCTTCCTCAGCATACGTTTTTTCCTCCTTCGTTCTGTTAGCAGTCACATTTAGGTGATGACAACTCCTTTCCTGTTAGCTAAGCCTGGGGATGTAGAGCACTCGGCCTCAGAGTGCTATCACTTGCTCGATGCTTCGCTGACCTCATAGGAGGATATTCGGGGTGAGTCAGTCGAAGTATTCTGCTAATAAAGAGTCTGCTGCTTCCCCATTAGGACTTTGCTTTCCAGGGTGGCAATGGTGTTGTTTTCCTTTTGAGTCTTGGTGGAAAATGTCGGTCGTTGTACGATGTGCCAGCATGGTTACTAATTTCTGTTGGTTTTTGATTACTCAGACTGGAAATTCACCTACTCCTTCTATTCTTAACTCCTTACCTGCCTAACCAGCTACCAAGCCTGCTCACATTTACACTTACTTTTCATGTGTTCCTAGATAATCACCCAATAATAACTATGGCTCATACTCACCCGTCCAGCTACAAGACCACCACGCTACTCTTTCATTAATTCTCTAGTTTTTTTTTTTTTTTTTTTGGGTGGGGGGCCGGGTGCGGGGTTGCTCAAAATTTTCAAACTTTAGCTGAAGGTTTTGCTATTGTACCTAATCAACTTTTTAAGAAATCGGATGCGTTATTGACAAGTGTGATTCCTGGGGACAATTATTTTGCCTTCTGATTTTTAAGCCACAGCAATATTAAGGATGAGAGTGTTATTTAATTGAATTCTAGTGAAATGAGGAAACAAAAAATATTAGTTATAGAGGCATATTCCCAACAGTATTGAAAATGTTTATGTCATCTGACTAAATAATATATTATATTTCCCAGTAACTCCTTACATAGTTCTTTGTAAATGCTTTGCGAGAGAAGGTAACAAAGCTTAATCTCCCCCCTTCCTACCATCTCTCTCTCTCTCTCTCTCTCTCTCTCTCTCTGTTTTCTACTTTCTTTTTCATCAAAAGTTCACATTGTATTGCAAAGTTCCTGCCTGTCAATTTTAACGAAGCGCCTTTTTCCGAATCATCATGGATTCCCTCTTTTTTATAATCTTTTGGTCTATGATTTTCATGCTCCGTTTTTACCTACTGCTCAAGTTTTCTCTTGCATTTTTGTAAATGACGCATGTAAATGAACTACTGGCAAGTTCATCAACTTTGCTTAATTTTCCAGCATTGAAATTCATATCTCAAGTGTCTGCTGTCATGTCTTTACAAATCCTGATTTATAACCACCATTAGCCATGTTTTCTATTGTGACCTTTAAGAGCTGCTCCCTCAAACATAGATATTCGCTTTGGTGTTTTGAAAACTGAATTTACTTTATTAAACAACTAGTTCAGGTACAGCAGAACATACTGTACATTAGTTCAGTTTTTTAGAAATGTAATAAACTAACTATAGTACTAACATTGAAGTACATTTCCCACAGGTATCTTTCCAACTCTGACTTTAATAATATAAAAAATAGGAAAAAAATATGGAAATAGGAAACACTGAAAAGTCGTTTTCCTCACCTTAAATGTATCCGGATTTAATGGTAAATAAATGTGTCCAGATTTAATAGTAAATAAACTCTGCTCGATAATAATAATCCCGGTTACGATTCTCGAACTATTGAGCTTGTTTTGACTAATCAAACCTTGTGATTTATAAGTACACATTTATTTTTTATGTATATCAGGTGTGTGTGTGTGTGTGTGTGTGTGTGTGTATGTGTGTGCTGGCGACATCTGGGGCCTGATGAAGTTTACTGTTTCATTGTACTTTCGGTATTTGACTTTGGACTTTACTTGTACTTTGAATTATACTCTTCCGGTACCTTTGTTTCTCCCCCTTCTAAGGGTAACTCTTGTCTCTGAAGCGAGAGCTGGAAAGTAAAGTCATAATGCTGAAATAGTACTACTTACCGATACAGAAAAGAATTATTATTATTATTATTATTATTATTATTATTATTATTATTATTATTATTATTATTATTATTATTATTATTATTATTATTATTATTATTATTATTATTATTATTATTTCTTTTTTCTCTCTGATTCTGATGAAAATTGGTAGTTAGGTACCTGAGAAATTGATGACTTATATAAAAAAATTTTGATGTTAACCTAGTCAAGAGTACTGGTGAATTTTAGCGGCAAATCTTAAGCATTTTCTCTTCTAGACCTTGGAAAATACAGTAGTTAGAAGTCTCTGATCTTCAAAGAATATGTAAACTCACAGATCAACTTTTATTTTACGTTGATTTTATGTACTTTAACGAAACTTCCCGGTTAGAGACCATATCAGATGGTTTAAAGTGTATTTTACTCCGATTTTAATGAAACATGGTAAGCTGGTACCCTTGGGATGCTAATTATTATAATTATTTTTTTTTTAGTATATTTCACCCTGTTCTTATATAAAAAGATCAAATTTTATTCTAGAGACAAAATTTTTTTTTGTATGTCTCAGGAACCATTAAAGTCAAAGATATCTGGTCTATAGAATCTCTCTCCTAAGGCAAAATAATAAAGTTAAGTGAAACTGTAGCTTTCAGAGCTCCGGGTATTTTTTGCTTTCCAGTTTACTAAAAACCTTCGATCATTAACTCTTCAAAATACATATTACCTTCTCATAACTATTTCAGGTCAAAATGTTTACCACAATCTACGACTTCAAAATCTTTCTGATAAGCACAATCACATCATACTATTTCGGTGTCGTATGTTAGTAACGAATATCAGGATAGATACAGGTAAAAAATACGTTTTCTCTATTACAGTTGACTTTTTGACAAAAATCAAAGAAAAACATTTCAGTACCGATATACTGGGGTCTGATATCGCCTGCAAACATACAGATTCACTTTGTTTGAAGAGTGGAAAGGACTGGCCATTCACCGTAACCATTAATTTCAATAGAAAAAAATTGTAGAAAGTGTTTTACATATAATCTTAAGCATACCACCACTATTTTCACCATCTTCGTTATACTTTTCACTGATTATTCATTACTTAAGTAAGCATTTTCAAATGTTTGTATTTCTTTTCCTTTACGTCATCTTTTCGGGAGGCACCATGTACAACAATAACGCAATTAACATTTCCAGTTCCGAATTTTTGGTTTCTTCCCTTGACCCTATCCCAGACAACTACAGTATCTGTTCCCTCGAAACTTTTCCCATGTTACTTTTATCTCAATATCTTATGACTGCTCATTTACTTTCTTTTTATCTGTTTCGTCCATTCAAAACAGTTGTAAAAAGACATACGTCAAAAGGATCTCTTTTTATAATATTTTTAAAATCTTTACAGCATATAACTCCATATTTCTCATTTCTATACTAAGAATCCATTGCACATCATAAATGTAACCACAAATTTCTTAAAGAGGTTAATAAACTTACAAATCATTATTTTTTCAGTATTGTTTGGTAAAGATATCATCATACCAAAAAATTGCCGCTTCCTTGTCTAATGATGATACGAATGAACATTTCATCTTCTGGGAATTATATATCCACTCCTTTAAAGCCAAGCCAGTCCCACACTTTCTAACGACGTTGGGTACAAGTCTTGCAGAGAGAAATGCATACAAGGCGAAGGGTTTGTGAAGAAGAGCGGCTGGCCGCTTCCCTCTCTGCTCTTGTCTCATAATTAACCACAAGTCCCCTCTCATTGCTGGACTGACTGCGTGATTGGCAAGGGGGCTATTCTGAAACCCATGCCTCCAGTTCCAAGGTATTGAATAAACAGAGCGATAAATGGACCTGTGAAGGTCATTTGATAACCGGAAGTGTTTTAAAATATAGATTATAGCAGTCGTATTCTGGTCTACTTAACGGAGGTCATCAGTCTTAACAAAGTGTCAGACACATTAAAACTTTAATGTTCTCAGGCAGACACATCTGTGATGTTTATAGAAAGCGAAGGAGGGAAACGGTATTTCACAATAAAGCTGATCTTTGCACGAAACTTGCATTTAGATATATTAATACACTTTCAAATATGTTTTTGATAGACGAACTCTTAGACGTCTTTGGTAGAGGTGCAAAAGAATTTGTGATGATGTTGGAAATGGATGGATGGACTAATGGCATGGGTGACGAGAACCTTGTTGCAGTCAGACTGAATCCCCTTAAATCTGAAGCCTTCTTCACAATGGAAGGGACTGGCCCTGAAAAGTGGCTCTAAGTAGAAAAGGGATTGATTCGATCTCAGAATTAGCTTTTTGTTTTTATTTTTCTCTTCCTCCTCTTCTTCTTCGCTTTGGGAATTAACCGAGTCTTTTTAAAAAGAATAGTTACAGCTCCTTTCAGTTTACTGTGAAAGTTTGGCTTTCGATGGTAGCTCTTTCAGCTTTATTTTTCATTATCAAAGGATGCCTAATATTAGCTGTATTCCCAGAGTACTCTAATCTTAGACATTTTAGTCATACTTTTGAATGAAATTAATTATATGTCTGATAAACAAAAGTTATTTTTGTAGTTAAACTAAGTTGAACATAACTGTAAAAGAACAATTTAATAAATTATTCATAACTTGTGCAAATTCTCGTATCATCCCACATGAAATCAAATCACATCCTCATAACACCCTTACAACTGACGCCTGACTGGAATGAGAGTGAATTTGAAGAATGGAAATCTAAAATGGATAGATTAACCACGCACGCACGCACGCACGCACACGCTCACCGACACAGAAGCACGTATACACACTCAGCGACGTACACAAAACACCATTTATTTGGTTTATATTTCCCTTTCGTTTATGGGAACATCTGTGGCTATTCGTACCCGAACACATGTTGTTAATTTATGGCCTCTGTACGGCAGGAAAATTCCTACGGTTTTATTCAAATGATGAATGTTTTATTTCGTTCACTTTTTCTTTAGCCAATATTTCTACTACCCATATACGATTATTTAATAATTTCGACGAACTTTCACATTAGTTGTTCTCGTTCCAGCTAATACTTTCAAAGGCTTGATAAATCGTTTAAATTTCCACTCCAGCTGCTTTCCATTTTATTCTGATATTTTAGGAGCAGACTCGGAGGTGGAAAATGACTGAAATTCCAGTCGACTGTTACATTAAGAATTTATTGAGATAGTTTCAAATAAAAAAATAAATATAAGATAATTGATGGAACATATTTTTTGGTTTTCCCCTTCTGAAGGAAAATAAAAGAAATATCTACGACTGAATGCTCAAAAAAATTGTTTGTCAAAGGAATACTTTCACACTAATAAAAGGGAAAGCGTTATTAGAAAAACGGAGTATTACAGAGTCATATACTGTAGTTTTCTCAAGATTTGCAAGTGAAAAATAAATAAAAAGTTGATGATACACTTTAATATAAAATAAAAAAAAATTTAAACAATATTAAGCAAAGTAGGATAAGAGAGTAAGAGGAGACGGAGCTTGAAGTTCATTTAAAATAAAAGAAAAGAAAAGAACCTTCTCAGTTCCATTTTGATAAGACCTAAAGAAAAAAATGTAGCGAGTGTTACTCCGAAGTGATAATTATGATTCAGTGTTCTATGCTCATAACAGAAATCTGAATACAGGAAGCCTCTAATAATCTAACTGAGCAAGATGGATACTGAACCTCCGAAGTTCTCCCAGAAAGGCAAAAGCCTAAAATAATACTTCATTCAGTGAGTTTGAACCATTTGACTGAATAGGTTTGCGAGAGTATCAATGAGGATTTTGCTCCCAGTTATACAAATAAGTGAAAATAAACTGCTTCATTGTACAACAAATTACCATTATAATAACATTTGATAAAACGAGAGTTATATCTTCATTTGGGTTTATGAAATCTAGGCGTTAAAAGGTCATTGTAGGTATTACAAGCGTACCTATCTAGTAAAAGTGACAAGCATTTATTACGTGCTATTTGATCCAACCAAGAAGAGCAGTTGTATTGCTGATTCAATTCAAGGGTCTTTAGAAATTGTATTGATGTAGCTAGATCGATTCTAACTCCAACAATTTCTTCAAGTATCAGCAATTCAAATCCATTTATACTGATGCTTTATCTTTGGATGCATGGTTCATTGTTCATTCGTTAAATAAATCCTAAGCAGCGAAAAATTCTAATCAGATTTGTTTATGTTATTCGTTTAAACCTCTCCTGCAGGTGGGCTTTGTAATGATTCAAGATCATTGACCTACAGTTAAGTTCTGTTCGGTGTTGTGTCAAATTATATTGAACAGCAATAGTTTAATCACAATTATTAACATCATTAACAACAAAGCAACTGTATCACTGACGGCAGGCGTTATTCCATAGCTTCTCATTAGTGATAATGAGGTAAAAATATATGTTATCTTTAAGACACTCGGTATCAATTTGTGGCTGTAGGATTATTTTCTTTTTTAGTAACGTTAATATATGAAGCATAGATTGTAATAAAAACAAAAGCAACACCTTTTAAACCCGACTCTCTCTGACCATTAACATACAATAACGCATTACATCTATTGTGGCTATTTCAGGTCTTCAGCCTTCAAAAACCAGCTGAAAAACGGCACGTATTTTATATAGAAAATTCTTCAGTTTAAGCCTATTTATGAATAAAATTCTAACCATTACCGAAATTAAAAAAGAAAAAAATAATGAAGTTACATTATGTCAGAACCTCTCGCTATCGCCGTAAATGACGTGTAAACACGACATAGAAGAGAAGCTTCTTTTGCATTGTATTATTTTTTAATTTAACCTTAATAGATTCAAAAATTAAAATTTGATCACTTCAGTTGCCACACTGAATCTTGAGCTGGCATTCCGTTGCAATGTGAAACGTCCCCCTTTCGTAAACACTTGATGATCTACTCAAATTATTTCATCATGCATTTCTCACCGAACATTTATAAGTCTCTTGCATCCTTTTGCTTACGTTTTAAAACTCACCAGAACATCTTTATCCTTGACCTTCACTGGCTCACTGCAACCAATCTTAAATTTCTAGGCCTGTTACAATATAGGGGTAACCTACCCCAGGATTAAGTATAATCTCCACTTGCTTATCAGCTAATTATTATCAATGATAAGTACCAACAATGAAGCATAGTATTCTCTGTCAGTTTCGTGGTATATCTTAACTGCCAAGACATCAGTATACATCTACTTGATTACCAACCCATAGAGTTTGGTAGAAGATATAAAATTAATTTAGGGAGGTGAGATGGGTAATAGTGCGGAATGACTTAGCCAGGAGAACAGCTCCCGTAGGGTTTCGCAGACAAAATTGATTTTATTGCATATTCTGATTCATTTGGGTGTATACTGTGGGAAAGTCGAGGGGGGTCCCAGTACTCACAATATTTTCAAATCAGCTAATAATTAATCGATTTTGATGATTTTTGAATGTCTTTAGGGTTTATGAAGATGCTGAATCCATTTGTGACCCAGTTGATTAGACTGGAAGTAAATATTCATTTTCAGCATAGGAATGACTCGGACACAGTACGGAAACGGTGTCGAACACGGTACGATCGCCGAAGTTTGTCACAGTCTTACAAACCTGGTCATGTAACACCTCTTTTTCAGGGTTTTCATGGATGACAAAGTGAATGAAGCAGTTGTTTTTCTTAACAAATCTTTAGTTTTGGAGAAAATAAGCCATTCATACACGTAAACAAAAGTATTTATTTTTTGTAAAAAAAAATGCCAGGATTACATTATGTAAATTAGAATGTGACAATTCACGCAACCTATTGAACCACATTATGTCAAATACTGAGCTAGAAGTGATCAGTTTAATAAACAAATAACCCTCATATTATCAAATGTAAATGCTTTCCGTACATGAACATAAACACAACTCCAAGTTAGAATAATAAAGCATCGTGTGACAAGCACAACTGACCAGAACAAATGATTGCAATACTGCATACTGTAAGATACTATACATTGGACCACTATGGCTGATAGTATCGACCAGAAAAGAAGACAAACTAAATCACAGAAACACTGGACCTATTGTTAAGCGCATTATTAAATGTAAATGCTTTCCGTACATGAAAATTAACGCATAACACCAGACTAGAATATAAAGCATCGTGTGACAAGTACAAATGACCAGAACAAAGGATTGCAATAGTGCATAATGTAAAATACTACATATTGCACCACTATGGATGATAGTATCGACTAGAAAAGAAGACAAACTAAATCACAGAAACACTGGACCTACTGTTAAGCATTAGAATCATACCTAATGTGTATTGGCTCCCTTTTGATTAGAGGTTCATTCAGGTAACAGATATCCAGTGAGAGCTGCTCAAGTGACTGCAGCTTTTCTGGAAGAACAAAGGGGTCGTTGACTGGAACACCATCCTCTGCCCTCTGGTTAATGACAATAAGTGTGCCATGAAAAGTGTTTTGTCCAGTGGGAGTGTCTACCAAGAGGTCAATGTTATCGACTGCAAACCAGATGTTCACACTTGTTTTGACAAAATCGGGCAAGCAAAATCCACACGTCGAATTGACTCATTGAATGATGGCTTGCTCTAGACGCTTTTCAAAGTCAAGAATTTTCTGATATTCACAGCCAATGTAGGGTCAGATAAGTTACGGACAAGATTCTTATCATGCACTCTGGAGTGAATGGCAAAAGGTAAACCCATTGACAGGGGAGTCTGTGCTGTCTGCTCAAAGGTGCTTTTCTTTGCCTGATATTTCACCTGACAATCACTTTGGGTGTTCTGAACCAGAAACTGGCATGCTACATCACTAATTTTGTGTACCTCTTGGTTGCGGCTCTTTGACATCTTGAGAACATGCTTGTTGAAAAGGAGGCGCCCAATGAAGAACTGAAATAGTGGAGGATTTTCAAAGTTTTCAAAGCTGTCTTTGAAAGACCATCCTCTGTACTGGAGCATCTCCTCTCGCAAAATGTCGGCAATGTTCTTTAAATTTCCAATGAGTTCCCCACTGTCAAGCGTTGAAGACTCAATTGCCTTGCTCAGTGTTGCTTGCAGAACTACCTTTTCGGGCTCATTTTTCTGAACTGTTTTCATGACATGGATGTTCGGAAGGCGCTCGGTAATTAGATTTTTCAGGTGCTTATGGTAGTTTCCTGTGCTACTAACTTGTACATGATATCTCTCCAAAACTGAGAGGTATTCATCATTCAGTTCAGCCATAGTAACAGACATCGTCACTAACAAAGGAATGGATGACAGTCACGTCATTAACATTTGCTCAATTACAGGTGCGCTTTGCATACTGCACGCAATTTCGGTGGTAGTGCTTCTCAAGTGCAGCTGAATCTCCTTTTTGGAACAAGTCAGACAGAGAAGTCCTAACAAGATCATCTTGAGTTTCCAGTCATATGTTTAGAAAAGTGTGCCCCATGTTATCTGAGAAGACACGATGCAGAGCTTCTGGACCTTCATCAGAACAAAATTTGCATGAAACACACATGTATTTCAGAAAATATGGCTGCTACAATTTTAAAGGACACATATATGCATTTCATAGCTTCAATGCTTTAAGATGTGATGGAAGAGTTTTTGGAGTGAGATGGTACTGACAGAGCCGTCAGTCGTAAAATCTTTGTATTCAGCAAATAGTTTGATTCCTCAGCTATCTGCGTGAGAACCTCAGCAATATTGGCAGTCAGGTGATCTCTAAGGTGTTATGTATATTCGTGAGTACGTGCGTTAATTTGATCTAGATTATGCCAAAATCTGCCCTAAAAGTGAGTTTGATCGTTCATTAACGTGATAGAACTGCAGTTGTCTAGACGTAGCTTTGGAGAGGATCCAGGCTTTGAATCGGCAGATAAGGTAGAGTTTGAAATATCCGTTTTTATGGGAGGAAATTGAACTTGTGATTTTTACCATGGTTTTCTGATCATTATGAACTTTTGAACTGGTGTGGGAGATTTAATATGAATATTCATACCTCTTTTTATATTATTATTTTGTTGTGTTACGTTTGCCATATCTTGGCTATGCATTTTACACTTTCCATTATTGTGTTTTGCATTTCATATATTTTTGGGAGTTTTCTATCATGTTTAATTCTTTCGACAGATGTCTGTGGACAGTGTGGACTGGTTCGAATAACATGTGATAGACTGTTTTTTTGACATGACTTTAGTTATTGATTTGGGGAGTATGTGTGATTTTGGATATTTTCAGGCTATTAGCCATAGTGAGACTTCTTTAATCAGAAGCGTTTTGCAGTTCAGAGTTTAGTTATCTGACTCGATAATTCATTTATTATGCATTTTAATCTTTGCTTTGTTTTATTCATTTCTTGTTGGGTTATTTGAATAATAAACTTATTTTTGTAGAAACTATTGCGTTTCTTTAAATAGTCCATTTAATTGCTTTGGTGAGAATGAGTGAGATTCGGGTGGGTGAACTTCGGTAAACGATGAGAGAGAGAGAGAGAGAGAGAGAGAGAGAGAGAGAGAGGGAGAAAAAGGATGCAGATGTTATCATGGGTCGAATCTTTATACGCCTTTTTCCTGAAGAAGATCGTTAGGATTACGTTACGTACACTTTCAAAAAAGTGTTAATTCTGTTCTTGTTACAGAGTTAAATGGTGGCAGCGGTGGGATGATGATTTTAAATGGTGGCAGCATGAATTTTAATGTCTTTAATGATGGCGAAAGAGGGAGATTGCTAATAGACTAATTGGTAACGTTGATGCCCAAGGCATAGGCGACTTCACCTAAGAGCTAAGGTGGTGACGAGTCAGTGTTGAATGACTGAGTGGGTCGTGATTGTGTGTACACGGGTGATTACGCGCTTAACACGGGAACCTTTTTTTTTCCGTCTCTATTCGAGTATTGGGAGTGGGAGTTGTGAAATAGATCTGGATGATCTCTAGAGCAATTTTGGGGTTAACAAAATACCCAAACAAGTGTGAATAGTGGCGATTGTGAGTTGATTACGCAAAGTGATTATTCAACAATAATCACGGGTGTTTTTTGCTTCGTCTTTGAGTGGGTGACGTCACAGGTTAGCAAGTCAAGAGTGATAGGTGCTCTGTTTTCTGTTTCAAATTGGTAAGTACCCCATTATCGTAAGTTGCGCAGAACTCCGTTTTCTGTTCTTCTTTAGAGGGGTAACTTTTGCCTTTCTCTAGTGTTTTTTTGGTTTCTTTTTATGTTGTTACGCTCAGGGCGTGTGAGTACTCACAAAATGCCGGACGATGCAGCAAGCACATCCCAATCAGTTGTGGTGCATAAAGTGACGAGCGTTAGCGCGGGAATTAGTAATTTTAAAGGGTTAGTTGATGGGAAGCCAACCCAAAATATAGAAACTTTCATTGAGTCAGTGAACAATTATCTGAATTCCAAGAAAATTACAAATGGCGCTGAAGCTTTAACAGAGGCTAAATCATTTCTGGATTTAGATAAAGGAGATATTGGGAAACGGGCACGCAGTTTCAGGTTCAGAAGGTGTAAAACTTGGAATGAACTGCAGAAATTTCTACGAGCTACTTATGGCGGAGTTCAACGTGAATGAATGCAGTTCGGAATTTGCGAGAGTTTCTCAAAATAAAGAAGGGCAATGATTCACTAGTCACATACAGTGCGAATTTATTTGATGCAGTAGTTGAGTTAAAGAAATCTATAACAGGTTCTCCATGGGTAACTGGAAATAATATCTCCTTAGATAATTTTGAAAGATTGTTACACTTTGCTTGCCTTTTAACGTCGGTCCCAGATGTAATTGTAGATAGTTTTGATAAGAGAATTGATCAGGATACAGACGAATCCCTTTTGTTTGCACAGATTAACAAAAATCTAGCAAAATGCCCGACACTGGACAGTAGTTTTGTACAGGGAGGTGCAAAGATGTCAGCTGCGGTTTCCAAACCACAGAATAATGATAGTCGCTCGCATTCGGGAAATGATGCAACAGCGAAGACATGTGCACGAGTAGAATCGAAGAAAATTCCAGAGAGATCAGTCACAACGATACGTTGTTTTAATTGTGATAAACTAGGACATAGTAAATCAAATTGCAGAGTGAGATATTGTTCAGTTTGCAAATCTTCAGATCATGGATGGAGATTTTGCCCAGCCACAAAGAATAGAGATTATTCAGGGAAGTCACAGGGAGGTTTTTCTAGATATGACAGGAGAATTCCACATGATGCAAGTTCTAGATACACAAAGGAACAGCAGAATTTTCACAAGATAAGTTCGAAAACGGACACAGGATAATGACTAATCAGGTCTTAGAGTCACTAGAACCTAGGCTGATTTGTGCGATTGGATTCTAATGGCAATGAAATTTTTATTTTCATTGATTCTGGTAGCTCAGTTAACTTAGTAAATGCTGACCTTTTTCACTGAGGTTTCCAGAGTGCAAATTAGTCCCTTCTAGTGAGACAGTGTGTGATGTACAAGCGAGAAAACTGAATATTTTAGGTTCGTCATTTCTTACGCTTTGTATCGGTGGAAAGACAATATTAGAATCATTTTTGGTCATAGAAGGATTAGCCTTAGGTGAAATGGTTTTGCTAGGACACCCTTCTTGCATGCGACATAACATCAACATTCTTACTGGAGTTCAGGGGATTACAATAGGTGAGTCAGGTTGTTTTGTTCCATATATACACAGGAAAAAACTTGTGAGAAACCTAAGACACAGTCTGAGACATGTGTAACACATTCATTAGAGAGTGAAGATATTCTGCAAAGATCTTTCAAAGGATTTTTGTTGGAAGATATTGAATTGCAACCGCGAGTTCCTACATTGGTTAAAGTGTCTGCTGAAAGAGAAAAGTTTCCTTCTCAAGTGTGCGTTGTTGAGGGAACCGAGAAATTCAAAGACGTTGTGAGTACGGTGTCAGTGAATGAAATTTCAGTCGCAGGCGTGACTTCAGTAGAATTAGTTAGCTATCAAGACTCAGTGAAAAAAATATCACAAGGGTACTTATGTAATTGATTTTGAAGAGTTTAATGAAGAGCATAAATTAGTGAGTTTTTGTGGAGACGGGAATATGTTTCCTAACGAGGAGCAACAGTTCCGAAGTCAGGTTCTACATGAACATTTGGCTAAAGTTGATTATCCTGAGTATTCAGATAAAGTAGAGAAAGTGTTGAAAGAATATCTAGATATCATTGCTTTGAAGGGAGATAAATTAGAGTTACAGATGTTTTAGAACATTCAATCCCGCCTAGAAAAGGGTACAAATCCCATATATATTCCAGCATATCGAATTCCTTTTAAGATCAGAGAAGAAGTAGAAAAAGAAGTTCAGAAGTGGAGTCGGAAGGCATTATCAGACCGTCCAATTCTCCGTTTAATTTTCCTTTGCTTGCAGTTCCTAAGAAAGACGGTAGTATCAGAGTTTGTGTAGATTTTAAGGTGTCAAAAATTGAATGTAAAAGTTATGCCTTTATACAGATCCAGGTAGCTTGTTTGCCTGATTTGTTTGTTGAGATCGGTGGCAAGAATGGAATTCATCTATAGATCTTATGAGGTCGTTTTTACAGGTTAAACAATAATATGCAGTGAATATACAGCATTTTCAATACAAAACATACAGAGTTACAATATGGATGCAGTCTTTTGCCAGAATTAGAAGGGTCCCCAATGTAACATTTATAAACATAAAGTAAAAATAACACAAACTTCATGGCTTGTTAGGAAAGTTTGGGGTGACTAATTGAGCTTGGAAGAAAATGGGAAGTGCAAAGAAAACAATTGAAGAACATTAAATGGTGTTAAAACACTATCCTGGCGATTACGGACTTTTTTTTTCAAATTGGCCAAATGTGAGGTTTCTGACTAAACCCTCTATTTGCTGGGACGCTAAAGAGGTGCCGAGTTCTTGAAGATGATGGGCTTCCCGCCTGTGAGGCATTATTGTCCTTGAATTTTCCAGTTCCTGCGGGGTGAGGGCCTGGAGGCGGTTGGGCGTGAAGGGGGTCGCGTCGCTGCCGGGACTCTCCGACAGGAAGGCGGGCTTTAGCCGGTCTATGGAAACCCAGTTTCCTTTGGGATTGCCAGCTGAACGCCTTGCTGTTCCGTTCCAGCACGCGGAAGGGTCCCCTGTAGGGCTTAGTTAGTGGTGGACGGACGGCTTTGACTCTGACGAAGACGTGGGTGGCGGATGACAGCTGTGGCGGCATGAAGGTGGTTGCTTTGTCGATGTATGAGCACCTGCAGGGCGAACTTGCCGCCACGTCGCGGAGCCTCTGCAGTGATGGGGAGTGGCGTTCAACCGTCAATTCTCCCGGCACCACGAGAACCCATTAGGTTTGTTCAGCTTTTGGGGTGCCGTCGGCTCTGGGGCGGGTCTCAACCCGAGGAGGACCCACGGCAGCTGATGGTGGGTCTGGGTCCCGCCGTTAACGGAGTCAGACCGGCAGGAGTCGGTATCGAGGAGGCTAAATGCGCCCCACGTCGACTTCCTTATTGAAGATTTTGATGCAGAAAATCGGCCCCAGGAGTGGCATTTTGCGAGATGAAGTCCCAGGAGTTTCTGGCCAATGATGGAGATCGACAGGAGCCTGGTGCCGAGATGTCAGTTTGGCAAAATCAGAAAGCGGCAATGGGTCTGGTGTCTGGTTGCGCGTCCCTCTGGATGCTGGGAAGACCGATTTAAAGGCTCCTGTGTCGACCAGCATCATCCTGCCGGAGAATTGTATCCGGATAAAACCTAAAGATTTTTGATTTGTTTTCTTCGGGGCTGCCAGATTGTCCTGCTAGATTTTTTGAACGGGTGAACGATCCAAAGGCAGATTTTCGGGCGTCCTTTTAAAAAACCACTTTGACAGCGACAGAAGTTTCCATCTGCTGTGGTTCGGTGGCGTCTGTTGGCGTTGGCAAGTTGACGGGCTGCTGATATCCTCTTCAGGCTGGATGCAGCTGACCGGCTGTGTGGCCGGTTTTAGCCGAATCAAGAAAATTTGACGGAGTCTGTGAGGTGTTGCGCCGTCTCTGATGAGGTCCTCGACAGGTCAAATGGTGCAGGGGTGAGCGATCCTTTTGACCTCCGGGAGGAGTTGGCGATGGTAGATTTTGTGAAGCTTATCTCCTGCCGCTTGATTTTGCCACCCAAGTCTGGTAGTGACAGAGATCTACGACCATTATGCAAAGTTTTGAATTGAGGTTGTGGCGTGGATTTATGGCAAGGTCGATAGCACGGGGCAGGATAATGGGTAATGGGCAGGAGCAAGCTTGAGGAGGAATTTTTTGTGGTGCTTATTTTCATTGAGGGTGTGTGTTTCGGTAATTTAGCGAGATGAGTTTTCTGTACACGTTCCGGAAGGTGCAAATTGAGTCACTTGTTCGGTGAGACAGTGGATTTCGTCCGTGAGGTCCGCGATTCTGAAGATTTTCCAAAGCCACATCGATGGGTTCCCCGCGTAAACGGCGGAAGCAATAGGTGAGGGCAAGAAATTGTTGATTTCGGGTGAAATGGGGCGCTGGTGGAGGGACTTTGTTATGCGGAGGGATCGGCGCGGGGGGGCGGGGCTGTGATGGGATTACAAACCTCCGAGTCCGCTGGGTTGTTTAACTGCATGAAGGAGGGATATCCGAAACCCATGCTATTCCTTTTTATTACTGGAGTGGAAGATATTGCGTCAAGTAGCACTTTCAAAGATATTCAAAAAAGTGTGGTTCCGAATGAGTCATACGCCAAACGTCAACGCTGAAAAGCGCCGTTTCCTTCCGCTAAGAGCGTTTTGAGAAATCCTGGAGCCAAGACTGAGTCGTTAGTGTGAGTCCGTAATGGCTCCGGATACTTCCGTAGGGTCACCACTGTAAGGTGTCAAAGAAACGAGCAGGTAAAAGTTACTGCTAATTTATTACAGATCCAGGCAGTTTATATTGCGCCGACTGACGCCGGGAATATGAGAGACAATGGAATTGACTGTGACCTGAGGTCGAAACAATAAACAATAATATGCAGTGAACGATTACAAATTACAATACAAAACATACAGAGCTGAAACAATATGGATACAGTCTTGATGCCTGTGAATGAAGAAACATGTGATACACAATGTGTGACATTCGTATAAATACCATAAAGTAAAAATGATTAAAATGATGACCTACGTTTCCAGCGTGACTAATTGAGCTTGAAGAAAATGGGAAGTCACCAAAGAAAACAAGCTCAGTGGAGACTTAATTAATGGCAATTCTCCGCCAAACACTATCCTGGCGCCGATGTGGTGACTTTATCAGAGTTTGTGTAGATTTTCGTAAATTGAATGAAAAACATGCCCAGATAGATATCCGGTAGCTTGTTTGCCTGATTTGTTTGTTGAGATCCGTGGCAAGAATATATATTCATCTATAGATCTTATGCAAGGGTTTTTACAAGTTCCCCTTTGTGAGTAGTAGCCGTAAATATACAGCATTTTCGGTACCAAAGGGACATTACGAGTTTAATAGGATGCCTTTTTGATTACAAGGGTCCCCAATAACATTTACTAGACTGGTTAACACAGTACTTCATGGCTTGTTAGGAAAGTCGGTGTTTGTGTACATGGATGACATTCTCATATGCACAGATACAATTGAAGAACATCTAAAGGTGTTAAAAGAAGTCCTCAAGCGATTACGGTTCGCTGGGTTAAAGGTCAAATTCCA
Source organism: Macrobrachium rosenbergii (assembly GCF_040412425.1). NCBI lineage: Eukaryota > Metazoa > Arthropoda > Malacostraca > Decapoda > Palaemonidae > Macrobrachium > Macrobrachium rosenbergii. Next base: position 68,950,596 of record NC_089753.1, read on the forward strand.
AATGTGAGTTTCTGAAGAGAAAAATTGTCTATTTAGGACATGTTATCTCTAAAGAGGGAGTTAGAGTGAATGATGAGAAAGTTAAAGCCATTGTGAATTTTCCAGTTCCCAAAACCAGGAAACAGATTGTTCGTTCCTAGGTATGTCGGGTTTCTTTTCGCCGTTTTGTGCGGAATTTTTCTACAATAGCGTCTCCATTGACAGATTTGTTACGAGAAGACGTTAAGTTTGTTTGGGGTGATAGTCAACAATTAGCTTTTGAGAAGCTTAAGAACGCTTTGGTGAACCCACCAGTTTTGAAGTTTCAGATTTTAGTCAACCGTTCACCTTAGTGACTGACGCGAGTCAGGAAGGTATAGGTGCGTGTTTGATGCAGAAATTTGAGGAAATTACACCCAATTGCTTTTTATAGCAGAAAGTTCAAAACGCGTGGTAGTAACGAAAGGCTGATGTCAGTTGTGGACAAGGAGGCTTTCGCAGTCGTCTCTAGCCTTGTTCATTTTAAGATGTTGTTGTTGGGAAATAAAGTTGAGATTTTTACAGATCATCAACCGTTGTTGGAGCTTTTTAATAAGCCAAATTTGTCGCCCAAGAGAGCACGTTGGTTCCTAACATTGAGAGATTTTGATGCAAACCTCAAATACATTGAAGGTAAGCATAATGTAGTTGCAGATGCATTGAGCAGATATTTTCCGGTCGAGGATGAGGAAATACACACCGAATCCTGTGTGGGAGAAGAGAGTAAATATTTGGTGTCTAATGTCTCTGATATTAGTAGTTCTGAGAGATCGCATGTAGAGGACATACACGTTTCTACAGTGCATACTTCAGGGAGAAATAGTGAGTCGGCAGTCTCGGGAGAGATTGTTATTCGTGATAGTGAGAGTAACGCAGTGTGTTATATTACGGGTGAAAATGTCACTTGGGACATAGGCTTGCTTGAACAAAAGCAAGATGAAGATAAATTGTTGTCAGATGCTAAGGCATTTCTTAGGGAGTTTCACCGAAGAAAGGGTATAAGTTGCCTTTTTCTGGTCTAGAGTTGGAGAATAATTTATTGGTGAGAAAAGTTAAGTATAACTTGCGAAGTACTCGAAGCATGGGTGAGATTACACAAATCATCGTGCCAGAGAGTCTAGTACCACAAGTTCTAGACATTGTACATTGTAAATTTGGTTCTCCTCATTTGGGTGTAGACAAGACGTATGAAAACGTCAGGTCAAAGTTCTTTTGGAAAAATATGTTTTCCGCAGTAGAAGCCTTTGTGAAGAAGTGCGCTATTTGCAATGCGAATAAGCCAGCGACGACAGTGTCGTGTCGTTTGGGTTCATATCCCATACCACATAGGCCGTTTCAGAGAGTGCATATGGATATTCTGGGTAACTTCTCAGAGTCCGCTTATGGTTATAGACATTTATTAGTAGTTGTTGATGAGTTGACTCGCTTTGTCGAGATTTTCCCACTGAAGTACAAATCAGCTGAGGAAGTTGCTATAGCGTTTTTAGGGGATAATTTGTCGATATGGTGTTCCTGAATGTCTGATCACAGACAATGGTAGGGAGTTTATTAATAAGACTTTAGACGGTCTTGCTAATTTGTTGGGGATAAAGAAAGTATCTATAATCCCGTATAGACCTGAAGCGAATGGGTTATGTGAGAGGGCGAATCGGAAAGTAATCGAAGCTTTGCGCATGACGGTGGGTGGTTCCGATACACATTGGGACAGATCGTTGGATGAAGTGCGATATAGTATCAATACTATGTTGAATGACACATTTAAGATATCTCCAGCAGAAGCTTTGTATGGGTACAAGTTGAAAGGACCTTTTGATTTGTTACCAGAGCGAGTTCAGGGTGATGTTACTGTCATTCTTCATTGATAAATACAGCGAGAGAAAGATTTGCACGTATCAGTAAAGAACTTGAACTTAGTTCGCGTGCAATGGTAGAGAAAAGTAACGCGAAATCGAGGGGAGTAGTTTTTTCGATGGGTGATAGAGTGTTTGTTAAAGTGAATGTTCGGAATGATCTGAATTATAAATTAAGTCCGAAGTTCCACGGACCTTTGAGATTATAGAGATCAAAAGAGGGAATAGATTTGTAGTTAAAGATGTAAATACTGGAGTGACGAAATTGACCCATATTTCGAAGTTGAAGAAAGTTGGGATGTAATGGAACATTTGTGTATAGTCATGTAATGGGACGTTTGTATATAGTTAGAGGGATAAATGGGTTGATGTTTATATATATATATGATATTTATTTATTTTTTTTTTTGTCTCTTGTTCATTTTAGATGTTGAGGTTCTTAATCATTTGTTTTCGAATGATTTTAGGAGTTGAGACATGGGCTAATTTCATACGAGATTTGACCCGTGTGTTAGTGTGTTATTGTGTTATGATGTGTTTTGTCATCTGACGCAATATGTGTGTTGTTTAGGATTTTTTTTGGGGGAGGTACTTAGTATATCGGACCGAACAAGTCTGATCCTTTTTTCGGGTTGGGAGATCGTATTTGAGTATTTGGATTTTTTTTTTCAGTTTTTTTTAAAATGAAGGGAGCTGTATTGTGAGTAATTGTAGTTGTTGAGATCATGGGAGCGATTGCCATTATGTCAATTGCTATTTCGTTGAGAATTAGTTAGGTGTTGCGAAATATTTGCTAACCGGAGTAGAACTTTCATGTCTTTTACGAGATATGATACCTTTTAGTGTTTGGATAAGATTCTCGAGTGTTTTTTTTTTCTGTTGGATAGAGTTTTTTTTTGTGAGTGAGTTCCGTAGAGTTGTTGTGTGCTTAATAGTGAGTTGACTGTGATTATTCTGAGATACACACTTGGAATTAGTTCACATTAAGAGTGTTTGACTTTTGCATTAGTAGTTTTGTTTGGTTCAGTAACATGAAACATTTTTGTTATTAGACCTTTTTCGAGTGCTTTTGGGAGACTCAGTAGTGACATGGGATGGATTAGAGACCATGTTCATTTTGGGAGATCAATATCAAGGTTCGGGAGTTGATTATAAGACAAGTTGTACTTTAGTTAGAGAGAAGTGTGTGTGTGACAGTAGTATTTTTCCAGTTGCGAGTTGTGTCTGTGGGTGGTTGTGAGTTATCATTAGTTCATGGACAGACTCCGACAGAATGTGACTTTAGACAGTTCCTGCGAGATTACCACATTGAGTCCACCAGTACTCTTCCTGCCGTGTTTTTGCAAGGAGTATGCAGTTACAATGATGTGCCAGAACAACAAGTCGACATCATTTGTTCTTCAAGGATCCAAGCTGTTTGATGCTGCATGCCGTGTGATGTCTACGGACTTTCTCGTACTTAGCCGTGCTGTATTCAACAGTTCCGAGAAGATAATTATGCGTCATACGCATAACGAGCATTTGGTAGTGGCGGTACCTACAACCAAGGTGCCAATGACGGTTCCACCGTTGGAAGATATTGACGATTCCGTGATGTTCCAGTATCAGGAATATATTATGCCGACAATTTTAATTGTCTTAATAGCTATTTTACTGATAATTCTTGTTGTGGGGGTAGTAAAGCTTATTCGTGTTTGTAAGATTACATGTAAAGGCTCTAAGAACACAACCCCAGTGACTTTGGAAGTGCGTCATGAGAGCAGTCCTAAAGCTGCAGTGCAGTAGACATTGCTGATTGAGCATAGCTCTATTTTGTTATGTTTTATACATATGCTTTTGTTTTAGTTTGCCGTTAAGGAGAGCGAGACGCTCTTATGTGGTGGCCGAGCTCTATTTCAGAAAATATGGCTGCTACAATTTTAAAGGACACATATATGCATTTCATAGCTTCAATGCTTTAAGATGTGATGGAAGATTTTTGAGTCAGATGGAACTGACGAGAGACTCAGTCGTAAAATCTTTGTATTCAGCAAATAGTTTGATTCTCAGCTATCTGCGTGAGAACCTGCAGTCAGGTGATCTCCGAAGTGTTATGTATATTCGTGAGTACGTGCGTTAATTTGATCTAGATTATGCCAAAATCTGCCCTAAAAGTGAGTTTGATCGTTCATTAACGTGATAGAACTGCAGTTGTCTAGACGTAGCTTTGGAGAGGATCCAGGCTTTGAATCAGCAGATAAGGTAGAGTTTGAAATCTCTGTTTTTATGGGAGGAAATTGAACTTGTGATTTTTACCATGATTTTCTAATCATTATGAACTTTTGAACTGGTGTGGGAGATTTAATATGAATATTCAAACCTCTTTCATATTATTATTTTGTTGTGTTACGTTTGCCATATCTTGGCTATGCATTTTACACTTTCCATTATTGTGTTTTGCATTTCATATATTTTTGGGAGTTTTCTGTCATGTTTAATTCTTTTGACAGATGTCTATGGACAGTGTGGACTGGTTCGAATAACATGTGGTAGACTGTTTTTTTTTGACATGACTTTAGTTATTGATTTGGGGAGTATGTGTGATTTTGGATATTTTCAGGCTATTAGCCATAGTGAGACTTCTTTAATCAGAAGTGTTTTGCAGTTCAGAGTTTAGTTATCTGACTCGATAATTCATTTATTATGCATTTTAATCTTTGCTTTGTTTTATTCATTTCTTGTTGGGTTATTTGAATAATAAACTTATTTTTGTAGAAACTATTGCGTTTCTTTAAATAGTCCATTTAATTGCTTTGGTGAGAATGAGTGAGATTCGTGGGTGGGTGAAAAACTGAGAGAGAGAGAGAAACGAGAGAGAGAGAGAGAGAGAGAGAGAGAGAGAGAGAGAGAGAGGGGAGAAAAAGGATGCAGATGTTATCATGGGTCGAATCTTTATACGCCTTTTTCCTGAAGAAGATCGTTAGGATTACGTTACGTACACTTTCAAAAAAGTGTTAATTCTGTTCTTGTTACACATGCAAGCCTCGGCTTTCTGGACAGTTTTGGTTTTTTTGGGTCGGGAGTCTACTTCACTAGATGGGCACCCAGGTCCTCGCTGAGAGCAACCAGGGCTATCTAAATTTGTTGTCTTCGTTTTAAGACTGTCAATTTTGGCCTTGTTAACAATAGATTTTCTACGCTCACTATGATATTGCACTGAAGCTTAATCTGTTTTGTTCAAACTTTCTAAATGGTCTGCTATGGTCTTCAGGTTGGTCTGACCTAATGCCACCCTCTCTTTACAATAGTTCAGAAGTTCTTGTAACATTGAAGGGTTGCTGACAAGTCTTCGAGCTGCAGATGCACCCTCTTGGCAGATAATGCAAACAGATTTTGTGGACATAACTCTTCAGTGAGCCATATCTTTTGTCTTGAGATACATCACAGTTGAAACCACACAAAAATAATATTTTGTTAAGTCATGACAAACAACTCACATACCATAACTCTAAAACGAAAGGTTTGTTGAGAAAAACAACTGCTTCATTCGCCCCGCCATGCCTGAAAAACCTGAAAAATAGGTGTTAAATGAGCAGGTTGTAATATTGTGACAAACTACGTCGATCGTACCGTGTTCAGTAACGTTTCCGTACCCATGTTCTGATCACTCGTATGCTGGAAATGAATGATATTTACTTCTAATCTACTTAAGTGTGTCACAAATTGATTCAGCATCTCCAAAAACCACTAAAGCCATTCAAAAATCATCAAAATTTATTAATTACAAGCTGATTTGAAAATGTTGTGAGTACAGGGACCCCCCGGGACAAAGAGGGGGGGATCCAGAGGTCGAAAAATTTGGCCACCCTCCACTTTCCAACAGTATACACGCAAATGAACCAGAATATGCAACAAAATCAATTTTGACAGCGAAATCCTACGGGAGTGCAAGTCATACCACACTATAAAGGTTGTTGCAGTGAGGAAACCCAGTTGAAAAGAAACTCAATGAATACCATAACCAACGAGGTAAAGGTTGATCTGTATTACATCATTTTAAATTAAGATCCCATTGAGGGCTTGGAGACACCGAAAACTGTCTTCTTGTAGGATTTCATAAGACAGTCATCATCCTGAAGTTAACAGAGGGCCTCTTCAACTGAGGGCTAGTTGTTAGGGGTCACATTCTTCCATCTCTGACAGACACCCAATAGGCATCAAAGTAGTTAGTGAAGTTATTTTTATTATCCATGAAGTCTGTTGAATAAACCTCTTGCTATAGGCGTGGTGAGCTGAAGGGTCACACAAACCAATCTCTTTTTAATAAGTCATGTTAAATTTAGACTTACATAGCGTATTTTGTGAAGAATCATTTCTGTTGAGAGGATAATAAATTTTCTACTAAAGAAAGAGGACGGATTTCATGTGTAGTCATCATCATGAAGATGACAGATAGCCTCTTAAATTGGAGGCCAGTTGTTAGGGGTGATAACATTCTTTCTTCTCTGACAGACGCCCAGTAAGCATTAAAGTAGTTAATGGAGTTACTTTTGTTTTGCCATCAAGTCTTATTGAACGAAAGGTCACGCAGACCGGTCAGGTAACAGTTGGAAGACAGACCCTCTTTAATAAGTCACGTGAAGTTTAGACTAACATTTTGGATTTCGTGTAGAATCATTTGTTTAGAGGATAATAGGTTTTCGACAGAAGAAAAGGGGGTGGAGTTAATGAAAAAAGAATGCTTACTTAGCATGTTTTTTTTCCACCTATTTAGTAAAGATGTACTTTGTACACAACTGTGAATATTCTAGTGGGCAAATGTATAATGAAGTGAACACTTTTGGAAGCTACTGCATATACAATTGATATGGTTTGAGATGGTGATAAAGTGGTTGATAATTGGTTGATTTTCAAGTCCATGGTGCCAAGTGGTCAGACTATCTCATGAAAAGCAAGAAAACGTGTGAATTTCTGTTCACCCAGAAAATGAGTGTTTGTCTCAGTGCTAATTCTGCACAGAATTTCTATAAAGTCGCAGGAATAAGGTGTTTATCTAGGATGATGAAGAAAAGGTGCTGCTATAGGATGTGCCATGGTTCAATTTATCTCAGGCAATGATGGGTAGGTGCAGCACCTCCAAATTTCAGACAATTACTAAGAATGAAATTAGTGATGTCCAAAGGGAGGCAGCGGCACATATGATGGCAAAAGAGAGGGAAATGGTCAACTACCTTTTTTAGATGTACTTGTAACAAGAGAGAATGGTTCTTTTAACTCATCTGTTTTTAGAAAGAAAACTTTTACGGGTTTAGGATCTAATTATTACAGCTCATATTTTTATAATTTTAAGCTTAATTCAGCGTCAACCTTACTCCATAGGGCATTTTTTATTACATCAAATTGTCATTCCTTCAATCAAGAAATAAATTACCTTTTGGAATATTTTAAGAATAATTGCTTCCCTCAAAAACTTTTTTTAAGATGCTTCGTAGTTTCCTTATTAATCAGTTTACAAAGATACTAAAACAGTTATCATGGTAGCAAAGTTAGACATTTATGCTAATTTCCCATTTTTACATGATGATTCCTTCAGGAAAAGGTTTATCCAGATCATACAAAATCATTATTGTGCAGTCAGTATTAAACTAATACTGAAAAGTCCTTTAACCATTGAGTCTTTCTTTAAGTGTAAAGATCGGTTAAGTCCCTTCTTAACCTCTATTTTAGTATATAAATATACTTGCCCAAAGTGTAACTCTGGGACTTATGTAGGATCTACGAAGAGGTTACTCAGGGTCGGAATCGATCCTCATCGCGGAATAAGATTTCACACAGGAAGTAGGCTCTCCAACCCTGAGCATTTGAAAAAGTTTACAAAACTCATATCGAGAGAGACGATTTTTGCATCATAGGGCAAACGCAAAATCCTCACAAACTACCCATCCTAGAGTCGTTGCTCATTAAGCAGCTAGTCCCCCAGTTCAGTACCCAAACCTCTTCGATCCAAGTGTATCTTAGTTGACGAGTCTCCTGTTTTCTCTCGTGCCATTCAGTCTTCCTCTTTATGAACTGAAGGTTGGTCGGCGGTCTTAGCTTTTAAATATAGCTTTGTAATTGTAAATTTTAGTCTTTTTACTAAATTTTTTTATTTTCTTAAGATTGTTTTAGAATTTTATAATATTTATTGACAGATTCCCAGAAGATGTAATAAACGTAATATTATGAAACGTTGGAATAAAGATATGACAAATGTAGAAAATGGCCTGTATCCTTATTCACCTGTGATTTGATATCGTCCTTGGTCTTCACACCTATTGCACCTTTAGTTGTACATGTGTATATATATATATATATATATATATATATATATATATATATATATATATATATATATATATATATATATATATATATATATATATATATATATATATATATATATATATATATATATACACACACACATATATATATATATATATATATATATATATATATATATATATATATATATATATATATATATATATATATATATATATATATATATATATATATATATATATATATATATATATATATATATATATATATATATATATATATATATATATATATATATATATATATATATATATATATATATATATATATATATATATATATATATATATATATATATATATATATATATATATATATATATATATATATATATATATATATATATATATATATATATATATATATATATATATATATATATATATATATATATACTACACACACACACACACACACACACATATATATATATATATATATATATATATATATATATATATATATATATATATATATATATATATATATATATATATATATATATATATATATATATATATATACATATGTATACATACATATATAAACACACATACACACACACACACACACACACATATATATATATATATATATATATATATATATATATATATATATATATATATATATATATATATATATATATATATATATATATATATATATACATGTACAACTAAGGTGCAGATAGGTGAAGACCAAGGACGATATCAAATCACAGGTGAATAAGGATACAGGGCATTTTCTACATTTGTCGTATCTTTATTCCAACGTTTCATAATATTACGTTTATTACATCTTCTGGGAATCTGTCAATAAATATTATAAAATTATAAAACAATCTTAAGAAAATAAAAAAATTTAGTAAAAAGACTAAAATTTACAATTACAAAGCTATATTTAAAAGCTTTTTAATTTAAAAGGTTTTTAAATTAAAAAAAATGGAAAAACCCACGGCCATCCACACGGTACAATAAATAAAAATATTTGCACCGTTCCCTTACCTATATGACGATAATTTTAGGAAAAAATTTCTAAATTTATTTCAGAGAGAACTGCCTGCACTGAACCTAAAATTAATCCTCAAAAATCCTTGCACCATCGGGTCCTTTTTCAAGCTCAAGGACAAAGTTAGTCCGTTGTTTATATCCATCGTCGTTTACAAGTATACTTGCCCCAGGTGTAACCAGGGGACTTACGTTGGATGTACCAAAAGACTGCTGAGGGTACGCATAGACGCCCTTAGAGGAGTTAGCTTCCGAACTGGGAGCACATTGTCCAACCGAGAACAATCCAACATAAGGAATCATTCCAAATTATGCAAAACACTCATAGACAACAAAGACTTTCGAATAATAGGACAAACACAGAAAGACAGTGATTTAACAATCTTAGAATCCATAATGATAAAATTAACAGTTCCATCACTGAACACCCAAACATCATCTACTCAGCTGTTTATTGCTTGATGGTCCTATTTGCCTTATCGTTACCTTGTTTCCTCCTTTTTATCTATTTTTGTTTTAATTTGTACTTTTCTCTCCTTCTTTCAATAGTCTTGTTTTAGCTCCCGTCTGGGTAGGACTTTCTTTTAGTGTCATGGTGCCTCTGATATTTTTAAAAGAATTAGCATTTTAAATGAGACAATACTGTAGTGTTTTTAATCAGTTGTTGTAATAAATGCTTTTATGATTAATTATTGAGTCAGCTCGCTGTATTTCAGCCTTGAAAATGCAACAATATAATCGTGAAACGTCGGCATTAGGAATAAACTATCAACTGTATTGATGCCTTTCCTGACGCTACGAGTATGATTTCGAGAGCTGCAGCTCTGGTGTTGGAGTGTATATAAATTTATATATATATATATATATATATATATATATATATATATATATATATATATATATATATATATATATATATATAATTTTAGCTGGGGAAATGTTTATCATGAGCCAGTTATACTGTATACTCTAAATAAATGATTTCGTCAAATACCTTAATATTTGTATAAAATCTGACTGCTGTTGATGCAGGAAATAGTAAAAAAAAAAAAAAAAAGAAGGAAAAATGGGGAATTTAACTGAGCTGAGGGCTCTACTTACAAGGTGGTTGTAAGTAAACACATTAGGGTAAGTTTGAGATTATGTGTATTTACATTTAACTGAACTATCGGAAGATGAAATGAACTAATCCGGCAGGGAGGCCTGAGAGGATAATTATAACTGGGAACACTTGAATGTATATCTGTCGGTGTGACGATGCTGATACAAGGCACAGTCAAGAGAGATTTCCACGGCTAACAAAACCTCTATAAATGGAGAGATTTACGAATTAAAAGCCAGTAAGGACACAGTAAAATGCGCATAGGATAAGGCGAAAGTTAAGTATATCTTAGTTTAACCAGACCACTGAGCTGGTTAACAGCTCTCCTAGGGCTGGCCCGAAGGATTAGACTTATTTTTACGTGGCTAAGAACCAACTGGTTACCTAGCAACGGGACTTACAGCTTATTGTTCAATCCGAACCACATTATGACGAGAAATGAATTTCTATCACCAGAAATAAATTCCTCTAATTCTTCATTGGCGGTTCGGAGAGTCGAACGCTGGGCCAACAGCGTGCCAGTCGAAAGCTCTACCACCCCTCCAAAGAGGAACTAGGACGAGGCGAACACAGAGGGTGGCAAGGAAGGCTTGAACACATGATTTTATGTAATTATTCTAACACAGGCATTTACGTAACACTGCCCTAACAAGGCAAGGTTAATATGGAAATGCTGGCACTTAGAAATGAAATAGGTACGAGAATTATTATCGTTGCTGTCGTTCAGATATTAGTGTTCGGAATTACTCTATGAATTGACAACAAATGCTAATATTTTAGAGAGCGTCGAATAACAATATTTTTTTTCTCAGGGTGGTTCAACTATGGAGCCGAGGGTTACTATTTTGTGGACAGATCTCTCAAATTAATGTTATATTTTATTCTTGGGGAAAAATTACATTATGTGTATTTTTAAGATGATATAATTAGCAGATAGAATTTCAAGCATTAATTTCTCTCTCTCTCTCTCTCTCTCTCTCTCTCTCCCTCTCTCTCTCTCTCTCTCTCTCTCTCTCTCTCTCTCTCTCTCTCTCTCTCTCTCTATCTCATGTATATATATATATATATATATATATATATATATATATATATATATATATATATATATATATATATATATATATATATATATATATATACATACATACATACATACATAAACACAGAAATTAATTTTTATACAACATTTAAGCGGTATGTTTCATTATCAAAATATTGTCACGCAATGCCTCTGCATAATTATGATGCATCACTTAAAATTATATTTTTAACTGTATAATTTGGATCAAAGCACATTTTTTATATCAAGTTGAAGATACTGTGAGGACTTTTAGGAGATGAACTGTAGAATATAGAGCTGATAAATCCTTAAGGCTTCCTGAAGCTCAGCTTGACCCGAGCCCTAACATTATCTTAGGAGTTCTTCCTGAATGATAAGATATTGACCATGGGAATTCCATTGAAATCATTTAAAAAATATTAACCTTATGCTGTACTGATAGCAACACAAATAACCAGGAGGTGAAAACAATCTTGTTCCGACCTCGTTAGCGGAAGGAATACTCTCCAGAAGTCTTACCGACAAGGTTAGCTTGCACATGGTTTTGTACAGATACGTGTGACGGAATTTCTCAAAGGAAACCATTTCTGGTCATCGTCTATATTCTACAGTATAAGATCTTTTCCCTTTAAGGGAAGTTTTAGTTTTTTTTATGTATAATACACTAAAAGTTATGACAAAACACTGGTGAAACGAATTCAGACCAACAGACAAAGGATTGAGGAAAATAACTGAACCAAAGTAACTTACAAATTTCATTACACCTCTATACAGTACATCTACCAGCCACTACTCAGCCACCATGTGGCTGAGTAGTGTATGAAGACGACCCCACCTCCATTGACCTTTCTCCTCAAGGCTACCAACACAAATCCTGCCGCAAACCCTTCTTGCTCGGGAAACTGGACCCTGTGGAACTGTCCGTAACTGTTCATTCGATTAAGAGATCAAGAACAGATTGAAAGAGCTTCACAGCATAAGAATTGTTTAGAATTCGGTATTTGTTGACTATCGATTCAACATCAAGACTTTGTAGAAAAATGGTACTTGGATGCAGAGAGAATTTGGAATAATAATTGTAATAAAAAAGATTCAAGCGAAGTAAAGGAAACGTATTGTGAAAAGGGCACAAGAGAAGAATGATTATTGAAGCTAGTCCTGTATTTTTAGAAAGAGGATAACTTAGAGACTTAGTTAGTGATGAGGCCCAAACATAAATGACCAAAGGAGTCAATAAAAAGACAAGAATCTTAGAACTTGATAAATACTCAATACACTTGGTATGTTCCGAAAAGAAGGCACAAGAAAAGAAGAGAGAGAGAGAGAGAGAGAGAGAGAGAGAGAGAGAGAGAGAGAGAGAGAGAGAGAGAGTATAAATCCCATATCACTTTTCGAACTATAAATCTGTAAAAGCTGAATGTTTCAATTGAAAAATCAACAAAATCTGTCACAAATCCGTGACAGAATATAGATTCATTGTTCCATTTATAGTTATAGTATAAAGACGTTCCCTATATCTATTTTTTTATTGGTATTTGAACTCGGTTCTCGTGCGGACATTTCTTTAAAGCAAAATAAATTTCCAATCCCGGCCAGGTGGGTGTGGGTAAAAAATCCAGGGGCAATATCCATGATGAAGTTGTTGTGCCCCAAATAAGTAAGGTATTTGGCAATTCTAACGTCATAAATCTGTTCCTGACAATCTGCGCAAATGAATAGGCAGAGGACAGTCAAATAAAATCAGATTTACTCCTGGCGGATTACTGAAGTTTACGAGTCATTGATAAAGAAAAGACAAATATCAATAACACAAAATCAATGACGAAAATTAGACTTGAGCAATTGTAATTTTTTTCGTGTAAACGGGAAAGCACTTGGGGTGGAATAGAGCGCAAAATGCCACTAGAATGATAGGTTGCAGTGTCTGTGGAAAGAACTGAATATTTAGCGGACGGAAACAGTGACAAAACTATAAGAGCGGACAGACGGAAAAATCGTCTTGTACTCCGGCAAAAAAAGTATTCGTAGAAGCATTTATCTTTCAATGCTGAGGTATTCGCATTTTTAATACATTCCTCTGAAAAGAGTTTTATTTTCTAGAAGACTGAATTTCTGTGAAACCCCGGAGTAATTCTTTTGCTTTTCCTTAGAATTACACAACCTTGTAGCGAAATTATTTGAAAAAGAATTTTTCAGAACAAAGAAAAATGTTATCGACTTTGCGATTTTACATTTGATAACTACCAGAAATATTTGGTCTCCAGTTATCATTTGCTGAATCACCCACTTCATTTTACCAGTGAGATGCGTCCCTGTCGAAGAAAGGTACATCAGAGGACATCTGAGTTCACCTATTGGCTATAAAAACTCCTAAACTTTACATAATCAAAGATGGGCGAACATAGCTGATTAAATCTTGAATCTAAAGATTACAGCCGTTGAAGTCTTCCCTTTTTTGTTACGATGACCTAAAGTTGAGATCTTGCTCCACCTATCTATTAGTGATGCGGACATGTTTCTCTCTGAATGAGAAGAATAGCCAGACATAGTATGTGCAGATATTCATCATACTTGGAGCCTTACCCCATTTTATAATCATTTAAAAATAATAATTGCAAATAGTTTCAAATAAGATATTACTTTTCCTCTGTATGTTTAAGAACCCAGCAAGCTTACTTAATGCTACGATACTATTTCATCACAGCAAACTTCTTCTACAATATTTCAACTCAGAGCTGGATATTCAGAGGAATTACTGAATACTGTGTTCATTGTAAAAACTTACGAAGATAAACGGCTTCAGTCTTCCACTAGAAACTGTGTTCAGTTTTAAACTCTAATACCAGTTGTTCCCGCTATTTCTTACAAGTTACCGTGAAGATTAGTTCTAAGTGTCCTTTAACAGTAGTTGACACTTTTAAAGAACCCATATACATAGTTTGAGTTCCTTGGAAACTCAATCAATTCCTATCGACTCTAGTTAAACTTACAACTATTTTTTTTCACAAATGGATAAAAACCGCAAGCGATACGATAACAAAAACCTTATAGTTTCTTGAGTCCGTTAAAAAGGCCGTCTAAAAGCAAAGTAAGGAAAAAATGTAATTTATATTTTAACAGTCTGGCGGTTATTTATAATACTTTCCTTGTTCGTACAAATGCTACATTATTCATTTACATAAAATGACAAGGTCGGTAAACCAAATTCAATTCAATTCTCTCGTATTGCAAATACAAATTAATGTCGTAATTTACAATGACCTTCATCCATTCAAATTAGGAGCAAATATACTTTACACTATAATATATCATTCACTATAAAAGAATCTATTCATTAACAGCATACTGTGCACACCGATGTTTCGTTGAAAATCAACAAATGCTTTGTATATTTTTCTGATCCATAAATCGTACAGAACGCTCCATAATACTACACCATTCATTCGATGGGGGAAATTTTGTTTATATATTCAAGAAAAAAAGAATTTGCTAAAAAGATAGACAGTTTAAAAGATGCGGAGAAAAATGTTGATGAATAATCCTGCATTGTAAACCTTAATGAAAAAACAAAGCAAGTCAGTTGGTGAACTGAGATTATGATTTGGAACTATTATTATTATTATTATTATTATTATTATTATTATTATTATTATTATTATTATTATTATTATTATTATTATTATTACTCAGAAGACAAATATATGCTCATATGGAAGAAGCGCACTGGGGCCACTGACTTGAATTCAAGCATCGAAAGAATGTTATGTTCATCATTAGAAAGACGCTATAGAAGATAATAGGAAATACAGAAAGAAGAGATAAGTTATTAGAAAAGGAAGAAAAGATAGGTAATAAGAAGAAAAGATGGAATGTTAAAGATTTCACTAAAGGGAAAACACTATGTTCTACATCCTGAATGAATATAGAAGTAATAAAATAGAACAAGAGGCAAATATATAAAAATCATCTCCTATTCCATATGCTTTAGCAATGTGTTTCCCTTGAATTTATAATTAGCGTCATCTCGTCATACTTTATTAATTTATGCAAAGTAAACCTGAGGAAGCAGATACTGATACTATTGAAAAACATTGTATATATATATATATATATATATATATATATATATATATATATATATATATATATATATATATATATATATATATATATATATATATATATATACAGGCACTGCCTGGGAAAGCTCTGAATAACAACCAATAAACTCTCTCACTCACCCCCCTCTCTCTCTCTCCTCTCTCCTTTTCCTGTTAAGATAGTTGCTTCTGTTACATTGCCCAGCATGTTTGTCATTTTATATTTCACCCATTCTCATACCATTCCTATCTGGGATGAACTTGGACTTAAAGAGCATCAGGAGTGTCACTATTCATCTCTGCAGCCTTGAAAACTATCGATTAGGCACTAATATCTCTTGTTTTTGGTTATTTTTATATGTTACCCCTTCCCACCTCTTCTCACCCGCCCCCTCCCCCCCATTCATATTGGGGTTGGACTTGGACTTAAAAGGCATCTCAGCAACTTTGAAATTATGGAATAGACACTTAATATCTGTCATTTTCGTTTATTTTTACATGTCACCCCTTCTCACCCCTCCCTCCTATCGGGGCTGAACTTGGACTTGAAGGGCATCAGGAGTATTACTATAGATCTTAGCAACCTCGAAAACTATGGATTGGACACTAATATCTGTCGTTTATGGTTATTTTTACACGTTAGCCCACCCCTTCTCATCCCCCTTTCCTATCGGGGCTGAACTTGGGCTTAAAGGGCATCGGGAGTGTCAAAATTCATCTCAGTGACCTTGAAAACTATGGATTAGACATAATATCTTTCTTTTTCGGTTATTTTTATGTCACCCCCTTCCAACCCCTTCTCACAACCCCCTTCCTATCCAAGCTGAACTTGGACTTTAAGGGTATCGGGAGTGTCACTAATCATCTCAGCGTCCTCAAAAATTATGGATTAGACCAGTGTTTCTCAACCTTTTTACCTCAGAGCGCATCTATGAATTAACAGAAACTTTGGGGCGTACCTTTGATTTTAATATGGACAAAATACTTATGAAATTTGAATTTATTGTGAAGTTTCAGAAACTTTACATTGCTGGTATGGTAATACTTTCTTCCGATACGATATTTGACTTTTTTTTGTGCATAGCGTTCAAGCATATTTTAGAATATGTGTTTTTTTTTATATGCTGCATATTTTTATTTTCCTTTATCTTTTTCCTCACTTATATCCTTTGGGACTGCTTTTCCTGCTAGTGCCCTCGGGTCATTAGCAGTTGGGGTTCATAGTCTGTATAATAATAATAATAATAATAATAATAATAATAATAATAATAATAATAATAATAATAATAATAATAATGATTATTATTATAATTTGTAGTAGTAGTAGTAGCAGTAATAGGAAAATAATAGATATGTATTCTAAAATAACCATTTATTTTTTACATATTACCTTTTGCATTTAAGTATCCTAATGAGAAACCTGTGCTTGATGAGAATTAGCAATTTTGTGAATGTTAAGCCTTATATGTGATAAACAAACTCTCAACTCTTCATCAATAGATTTGATATCTGATCTACTTTTACATTTAATGTTAGTTAGTACAGAAAATCCTTGTTCACAAAGATAAGATTTGGAAAACTGCAATAAAACCGTTAATGCCTTGTTAGCTATTACAGGATATTCTTCTTTAACTGAAATCCAAAACTAATCGATGGGCACCTCTTTATGCTTGATCTTTAATCCCCGATCAGTAGATATAGCGGCCAGCTCTTCCTCTTCCTCGTCATCGGTAGAAATACCAATGAAAGGGTTGCGAAAACAGTCGTACTGCTCAGTGTTTATTGAGGGAAAGTAATAATTCAGATTACCTTCCAGAGTCACTAAATGATCCACTATTAAAGGAATTAAATTTTCTGAATAGCCTTTTCTCAGCAAAGGAAACATTTCCAAACAGCCTGGACTTGCTTTTCTTTTCCAAATCACTATTTTTTTCTGGAATGCTTTGATTCTGTCGGTAGATGAGAGAAGATTTTCATTTCCACTTTGCATAGACATGTTCAGATTATTCAAGTGTTGAAACATATCAGTCAGATATTCTAATTTTGATGCCCAAAACTCACATTCCGAAGCCCACAAAATTTTCCTTTGTTTTCTTTTTTAAAAAATGCCAATAGTTCTTCGCGAAGTTCAAGCACACTACAGAGTACCTTTCCTCTTGACAACCATCTCACTTCTGTGTGCAATAGCAAGCGAGTGTGTTGTGAATCCATGTTTTCACAAAGTTGTTCAAATATACGAGCCTTTACCGGTCTAGTCTTGATGAAATTTACCATTTCCACAACTTGGTCAAAAACTTCTTTCAATTTAATACCCAGTGTTTTTGCCATCAGGACCTCTCTATGCAAGAAACTGAGTTGTTATTATCTTGGGATTCTTTTGCTTTACAAATGATGCAAGACCTTTAATGGAACCCACCATTGATGGAGCTCCATCAGTACAAATTCCAACACACGACTCCCAGGATAAATTCCATTTCTCAAAATAACTATTGAAAATAAGGAAAATATCTTCACCTTTAGTACTGGTAAGCAATTCCTTGCAACAAAGATACTGATTTACTATTCTATCCCAATGAATAAAGCGAATAAAAGCCAGTAGTTGCGCTTTGTTACTTATGTCTGTTGATTCATCAACTTGTAGCGCAAAGTACCACATGCATCCTGAAGTTTATTACGACAAACATTTTCCTCAATATCGGTAGACATTTCCAGAATACGCCTATGAACAATATCGTTTGATAGTGGAATTTTACTTAATTGTTTCTCTGCATCATCTCCTAACATTATACTGTATAGCCTTGACCATCTTTGTGCAAGCGGGCAAAATAATAGATTCAGCAAGAGTACCGTATGTGACTTCATCTTTACGGCAATCATTTCCGATACTTCATAAGATGCAATTTGAGCTTTTTCAGACAACGTTACTCTACTTTTGAAAGCAAATGCTTTGCTTTGTTTGTTGCTCAAGTAGTCTTTCGAAATAATTTACGTCTTTACCTTGAAAACTGCAATGCGATGTTTGAAAATGTTTACTTAATTTACTAGGAAGCATCGACTCATTTGACATTTTGCAAACACAAACCAAACACAGTGGGATAGGCTGATTTTCATCTCCAGTCCACGTGAAGCCAAAACTTAAATAACTTTTGTACTACTTTTGAAAGCAAATGCTTGCTTTGTTTGTTGCTCAAGTAGTCTTTTGAAATAATTTACGTCTTTTCCTTGAAAACTGCAATGCTATGTTTGAAGATGTTACTTAATTTACTAGGAAGCATCGACTCATTTGAGATTTTGCAAACACAAACCAAACACAACGGGAGAGGCTGATTTTCATCTCCAGTCCACGTGAAGCCAAAACTTAAATAACTTTTGTCGTATTTCCGATTAAGTCTAATCTTAATTTTCTTAGCTGGACATTTCACTTCACTCGAAACGGTTTCGTTATTAGAATTAAGTTCCTCACTGGTACGTTTCTCGCTTAAAAATCTGTCCATTTTATGGGTAGTCCACCTGGTTTTCTATTATATAAAAAGTCCACGAATTATGATTCACTGAGTGCCTTGAACGAGACCTTTGAAGAGTAACGTAACAGCAGTTAGGTATGATGGTATCTACTGACTGACTGACCAGAATCGCAGATGCCCTTGCTTTTAAACAGGACTCGGAGGTCATCGTCACGAATCATAAAACAGCATTGACATGTCAGCCACCATATGGTGAAGTCATTAGCCTGGATTATAAGTCACTAACCTGGATTGCTGCACTGGTTAATTCTATAGCCAACCGACCTCAAGTAAATTGGGTCTTAGGTATGTCCTTTCATCCACTGCACTGACCATATGTTGAATTCATTAACCTGGATCCACAAATCTGGATTACTGTACTAGATTAGGCTTAGTTTATTCTGGTGTCTGGCCTCAGGGGAAATTTAATATTATTCCTGCATTGCTTTTATGATTAAGAGTGACAGGCAGCTACTGTGGCTGAGAATCGATGGAAAATGCAGGAACTTAAGAAATTATGTTAACAGAAGAATATACTACTCTTCATCACAACACTTCTACAATTTAATATTCAAGTATCAGAGAGAAAGAGAGAGAATCATGAAAAAGAAAATATAAAATAATCTACAAAAAGTAATAAAATATTAAGATTGTCAGTTCCATTTCAACCACGAATGAGACTGAAGATTTCGTAGAACCAGTCAAAAAGTACTGGAAAAACGGATTGGTTCTTAACACATTTTTTATGGAAATTCATATATCGGCAATAAAATTATTATTATTTTTTAAAATATTTTTCCGATACTGAGAAAAAGGATGAAATAATTAAGAAAATAAGTTTTCATTTAGCAATGAATTTTGCAAAGCATAAAACAAGCACATAAACTTGTGAGAAAGGTGTTCGTGAAAGGAAAATGTGTCCAGTAGCCTTAAGAAAAAAAAAAACTGACGGTTGTCATTTTCGGCTAAGCAACTACTAAGAAGATTAGCAGGATAAAAATTCATAAAGAAAAGAGGCCAGTAATGACGGATTTAAACCCCCAAGGAAATGAAAGGGAAAGATCAAGGAATTTCCTCTACTTCCTCTCTCTCTCTCTTCTCTCTTTCTCTCTCTCTCTGAGAGAGAGAGAGAGAGAGAGAGAGAGAGAGAGAGAGACAGACAGACAGACAGACAGAGACAGAGAGAGAGACAGAGACAGAGACAAAGAAAGAGGCCAGTAATGACTGATCTAAACTCCCAATGAAATGAAAAGGAGAGATTAAGGAATTTACCTTCCAGTTTAAAATGTCAAATATCGAAGACTTGACTCAGACATGGAAACACATAATCGGTGTCTGCAAAATTTATGAAAATAATAACAGATATTTTAAACATTAGAATATAATTTTCCTATTCCTTGGGGCACACCTGAGCACCTCACGGGGCGCACCAGTGCGCCCGGGCGCACAGGTTGAGAAACGCTGGATTAGACATTAATATCCGTCTTTTTTTGGTTATTTTTACATGTCGCCCCCTTCCTACCCCTTCTCACCCCCTTCCTATCAGAGCCGAGCTTTAATATAAATGGTATTGGCAGTGTCACTATCCATCTCAGTGTCCTGAAAAACTATGGATTACACACTAATATCTGTCGTTTTCAGTTATTTTTACATGTCACCCCCTTCCCACCTCTTCTCACCCTCCCTTCCTATCAGGACTGAACTTGGACTTAAAGGGCATCGGGAGTGTCACCACTCACCTCAGTGACCTCAGATACTATTGATTAGACTCTATATCTGTTGTTTTCTGTTATTTTTACAAGTCACTACCTTCCCACTCCCTTCTTACCCCTCTTCCCATCAGGGCTGAACTTGGACTTCAAGTGCATTGGGAGTGTCACTATTCATCTCAGCAACATAGAAAACTGTGGATCAGACTGTAATATCTGTCGTTTTCGATTATTTTTGCATGTCTCCACCCTTCCACACACCTCCATTGGTGCCAGTGATATCTACCCACACAGTATCCTTTCCCAGATAATAAGACATATGTATACTGAGTTTGGTTAAAATTAAACAATGAGTTTCAGAGTTATGCTAGAACATACACACACACACATACATATATAATTTTTATACACACACACACACACACACACACACACACATATATATATATATATATATATATATATATATATATATATATATATATATATATATATATATATATATATATATATATATATATATATATATATAAATATATATATAAATAAATAAATATATATATATATATATATATATATATATATATATATATATATATATATATATATATATATATATATATATATATATATATATATATATATATATATGTATACATATGACTTATTTTGAATCACGGTGATGTGATCAAAAGTATATATATATATATATATATATATATATATATATATATATATATATATATATATATATATATATATATATATATATATATATATATATATATATATATATATATATGATGTGATCAAAAGTCATATATATATATATATATATATATATATATATATATATATATATATATATATATATATATATATATATATATATATATATATATATATATATATATATATATATATATATATATATATGACTTTTGATCACATCACCGTGATTCAAATAATATCAGAAGGCAAGCTACAAACGTCCTTTAATATCCAATTCATTCTACTTCGGAAATAATATATTTTCATATATGTTACCGAAGGGGATTTTTTTTTTTTTTTTTAGTTGGTAATAAGTTCGTCGTCCCGTGGGCTCGAACCAGCGAAGGACAAGAACTCAGGACTACAGTGGATGCTTTAAACCACACGACCAGCAAGTGAGGTATAAGTGGATATCGCCTCCCTTATACAAATCCCCCGTCGAACTCAGGTGTTTGTATTTAGTGACGATATCCACCTACCTCTGCCATGTTGACCGTGTAGTGCGTTTCTCACACACAGCCATATTATGACTTTTTATCACATCACCGTGATTCATATACAATCAGTAAGCTACAAATGTCCTTTAATATCCAATTCGCTCTACCTCGGAAATAATATATTTTCATATATGTTACCAAAGGGGAATTTTTTTTTAGTTGATAATAAGTTTGTCGTCCCATGGGCTCGAACCAGCGAAGGACAAGAACTCAGGACTACAGTGGATGCTTTAAACCACACGACCAGCAAGTGAGGTATAAGTGGATATCATCTCCCTTATACAAATCCCCCATTGAACTCAGGTGTTTGTATTTAGTGACGATATCCACCCACCTCTGCCATGTTGACCGTGTAGTGCGTTTGTCGCACGCAGCCATATTATGACTTTTTATCAAGTCACCGTGATTCATATACAGTCAGTTAGCTATAAACGTCCGTTAATATCCAATTTGCTCTACCTTGGAAATAATATATTTTCATATATGTTACCGAAGGGGAATTTTTTTAGTTGATAATAAGTTCGTAAATCCGTGGCTCGAACCAGCGAAGGACAAGAACTCAGGACTACAGTGGACACTTTAAACCACACATGACCAGCAAGTGAGGTATAAGTGGATATCGCCTCCTTATACAAATCCCCCCATCGAACTCAGGTGTTTGTATTTGTGACGATATCCACCCACCTCTGCCATGTTGCCGACGTGTAGTCGTTTGCGCACGCAGCCATATTATGATTTTTATCACATCACCGTGATTCATATTCAGTCAGTAAACTACAAACGTCCTTTAATATCAAATCATTCTACCTCGAAATAATATATTTTCATATGTGTTCACCGAAGGAATTTTTTTAGTTGATAATAAGTTCGTTGTCCATGGGCTCGAACCAGTGAAGGACAAGAACTCAGGACTACAGTGGACGCTTTAAACCGCACGACCAGCAAGTGAGGTATAAGTGGATATCCTCTCCCTTATACAAATCCCCTGTCGAACTCAGGTGTTTGTATTAAGTGACGATATCCACCCACCTCTGCCATGTTGACCGTGTAGTGAGTTGGTCGCATGCAGCCATATTATGATTTTTTCATCACATCACCGTGATTCATATACAATCAGTAAGCTACAAACGTCCTTTAATATCCCTCACTTGCTGGTCGTGTGGTTTAAAGTGTCCACTGTAGTCCTGAGTTCTTGTCCTTCGCTGGTTCGAGCCCACGGGACGACGAACTTATTATCAACTAAAAATAAATTCCCCTTTGGTAACATATATGAAAATATATTATTTCTGAGGTAGAGTGGAATTGATATTAAAGCGACGTTTGGAGCTTACTGACTGTATATATGAATCACGGTGATGGATAAAGTCATAATATGGCTGCTCGCGCAGTTAAACGCAAACGCACTACACGGTCGACATGGCAGAGGTGGGTGAATATCGTCACTAAATACAAACACCTGAGTTCGATGGGGGATTTGTATAAGGGAGGCGATATCCACTTATACCGCACTTGCTGGTCGTGAGTTTGGTTTAAAGCGTCCGCTGTAGTCCTGAATTTTGTCCTTCGCTGGTTCGAGCCCATGGGATGACACGAACTTATTATCAACTAAAAAAATTTCCTTCGTTAACATATATGAAAATATATTATTTCTGAGGTAGAGCGAATTGGATATTAAAGGACGTTTGTAGCTTACTGATTATATATATATATATATATATATATATATATATATATATATAATATATATATATATATATATATATATATATAATAATTTTGTATATGAATCACGGTGATGTGATAAAAATCATAATATGGCTATATATATATATATATATATATATATATATATATATATATATATATATATATATATATATATATATGCGACAAACGCACTACACGGTCAACATATATAGAGGTGGGTGGATATCGTCACTAAATACAAACACCTGAGTTCGACGGGGGATTTGTATCAGGATGCGATATCCACTTATACCTCACTTGCTGGTCGAGGTGGTTTAAAGCGTCCACTGTAGTCCTGAGTTCTTGTCCTTCGCTGGTTCGAGCCCACGGGACAACGAACTTATTATCAACTAAAAATTCCTTCGGTAAATATATATGAAACTATATTATTTCCGAGGTAGAGCGAGATTGAATTATTAAAGGACGTTTTTCTTACTGATTATATATATATATATATATATATATATATATATATATATATATATATATATATATATATATATATATATATATATATATATATATATATATATTATATTTATATATAAATTACATATTACATGTATATATATATGTATTTTTTATGTATGTATGTATATATATATATATATATATATATATATATATATATATATATATATATATATATATATATATATATATCTTCATGCGTCTATTGATTTGGAAGGCATGGCTGCAAGGGCTAGCTATCTGTTTGATACCCCTACACTCTCATATACTAGGCACTTATTTAAGTACTTAACTCATTGGTAGTACTACAAGATTTAACGGAACATACCAAAGGTTTTTTGGCTTTTTCCATTATGGAACCTAGCGCCTTTTGCAAGCAAAACGTAAAAAGAACTACAGTATATTTGTTTTAAATTTGAATTTGAAAGCATGTTAGTAATTAGGAAACAATTTCATACATAATGAGCTAATATAGGCAGTATTACTCTTCATTCTTATAAAATATCTGAAAACTCTTAACATTATAAATTCGTTTTCCTTCTGCAAACATCGCTGGCAATAAATTTTGTCTTGTTCGGTTGCTTAGAGAAAATCTATTTTCTGGGCCGTACATTTGTGATGAAGAATGCAGTAAACTCCCGAGATATATTGTTCTGAGAGCTAAGGGGGTCGGCCACTGTACGAGCTTTCAGAAGTCTAAGTTTTATTACATTTGTTTTTATTCGTAAAACCCTGCTCTTTATATTAAGCTTTAGAAGAAAAGATACAAGATTGTGAATTCCTGTTTTTTGGAGGGTAATGAAGCATGCAGAAGTCCAGGTGCTGCTGTTATTAATATCGGTACTGTCTCCTGACACAGTATTGAAAATAACGCCTTCAAGTTTGCATAGGCGGAAAATTGTATGAAAGACGATTGGTTTACTTACTTGAGTAGCTTATAATAATCATTAAATAAATTTTGAAATACCGAATAGTATACATGATACTGATATGAAAAATTATAAAAAACTCTTCAAAATCTTACTCTTCACAACAGAGGCTTTGTAAAGAATTATGTTCTAATAAATAAACGACTTATATAGAAATTTCATCTGATTATAATTTGTAAGTTTGTACGTATGCTGATCAGCTGCTGTTGACCTTTCACCCATCTGAGTACTCTTCCTCCCAACCAGACTCTTGTATTTAAAAAGACAAATGTCCTAACATTTCTACTTTTCACTAATCTAACCCTCTTTCTGGGCTAACCCAAGCTATATATTTTGGTGGCAGGATGTAATGTTTGTTCCTTCTCCTTCTCGACTCCATCAGTGCTACCGACTCATCAATAAATGATCTTTCACGCTCATTATAAGTCTGTTAGATTTCATGCAGTTATAACTCTGTCTTATGAATCTACCAATTTTTAGCTTGTTACGTTTTTGCACTCTTGGGTAAGAAAGAGCAAACTAAAAATTTTGTCTGGTGTTGATACTGAGCAGTACCCAAATAAAGCAGCGGGATTTTCTCTAAGCAAGCTGACCACTTAAATTGTCATTCCCTGTTTGCACCCTGGAAAAGTGCAGCTTTTTGGACGCTTTTGCTGACGTCATAAATCTTAAGTGGGCTGTTTAGCTTACTTATGCATCGAACTGGCTCTGCCTTCTTATCACATTGTTGTTGAATTTCTACATTTCTTTCTCTTTCATCCATCCTTACATGTAATATATATATATATATATATATATATATATATATATATATATATATATATATATATATATATATATATATATATATATATATATATATGTGTGTGTGTGTGTGTGTGTGTGTGTGTGTGTGTGTGTGTGTGTGTGTGTGTGTGTGTGTGTGTGTGTGTGTAATTACTAACAGGACCTTATTAAAACTGGATGGTATCTAGCAGAGATGTTTATTCAGGATAAGTTACAAGCTTTCTAGGACTAACAGTCCTCATTGTCAAGTATCCATGGTCCAGCTGTATTTATGTGTGTGTGGGGGAGTGGATTAAAACTCATACTTTTCCCATTCCTTGTGCTGGCTTATTTAGTCTTTTGATTATCCTCCTCCTTTTCCTGTGTGGCCCCAACCCAGTGACCTTGGCCTTTCTGTACCTGTGGCTACTTCCAGGTGTGCTTTGTCCATGTGGTCTCTTGTGTTTTTGCATTTATTTTCTATTATAGAGTAAATGATTTTTCTTGATAGGTTGTCTTCAAATCCGTTTCCAATATTGCCTGCCATTACACTGTTTGTGCATGTTATGAAGGCATTCTCTACAATCAGTCTGGCTGTTTTTTTAGTGTTCCTTTATAAAAAATTCATATTTTCCCAGTCTATTTTAGTCTTTTTCCCAAGACTGCTTGGCAACTGCTGATGTCTGATTGTAGTGCCTGATGTTTTGTTTATATTGTTTTCCTCGGTCTTTGCGGGATTTGCCGCTTTCGCCAAAGTAACACTCCACAGTCTAGACACGCTGCCATGTATACCACCGCTCATACTCTTCCCCCTCTACTCACTTTTTGTTTCTAACTATTTTATTCCTAATGGTGTTTTTGTAACTGCCTGTCAACTTAAAATTATCTAGCTTCTTGTTGATGGGTGTAATAGTGTTGTTGTTTGGGGCTGTAATTATATTCTTCCCTTTCAAATGTTCCTTTTCTATCTCTTTCCTCTCCCCCAAAGTAGTTTTTTCTTGCCTTATCGTGTGCCTGTTCCCACCAGTACTTAGGGTATCCTAATCTCCTAAAACTCTCCCTCGGATATTCCAGCTCTTCATCTAAGAATGCGGGACTGCAAACCCTATAAGCCCTGATGGCCAGCCCTGTCATTACTCCCATTTTAATTTCTTCCCTATGTATGTATGAATTGGTGTGTGTCTTCTTTCTGTGTACCTTACCTTAAATTTTTAATTTCGCCCTTCCCTCTTTATCAGCACATCCAAGAAAGGAATTTCTCTCTCCTTCTCTTCTATTATGATGTTAATTTTTTTCATTTAGTTTTTTTATGTTTTCTGGGAACTTGTGTAGTTCTTCCCTTTCTCCCTTATAAATAATCAGGATGTCATCTGTGCATCTTACCCATTTGATGATGTTTAAGTTCCCTTTATTTAATTCACCCACCTCTTTCGTTTCAAACTATTCCATAAAAGTATTAGCTAAGATCGGCGAAATACTCAAACCCATAGACACGCCATCCTTTTGTAAGTAATGGTTTTCGCCCCACTTAAACAAATTGATGCTGAGTGCTGCTGTCAATGATTTTATCAAAATGTCATGATCTAAGTCACATGTGTAAACTCCTTCCTCCATATTCTTTTTTATTACCTCTATCGTCTTCTTGAAGGGTGCGTTGGTAAACAAGGAAGTTACATCCAAACTCGCAAATTTATAATCATTTACGTTAATTTTAGATAATTCATCTATAAGGTTCGTGTTATGTTTTAGATGCTCTTAAGATACTAAACCCATCCATTTTCCCATCATGTTGGAAAGAAATTTCTCCAGCCTCCTCTGCGGTGATCTCGTCGATGCCACGATCGGTCGTAGCGGGCACCCTTCCTCATAGATCTTTGGACTACCATAAATGTATGGGATCTCTGGGCTTTCCCCGATTTTACGCTATTGTCATTTCTTTTTTTTTTTTTTGGCCTGGATTTTTGTCAAAGCTTCCCTTACTTTTTTATTATATATGCACTGTAACCCCTTATGTCCGGCTTTTTTATTGCAAGCCTAGTATGTGTTTTCATCATTTAACAACTGTTCTAACTTGTTTTCCTAATCTATGGCATTCATTACTACTACCGCTCCCTTTGTGTGCCTTGCAAATCTTTATGTCCTTGTATGCCTAGTCTATAGGCCTTACGTAATCTCTCTGGAAACACATATCTGTTCAACTTAACCCCCGCCCACATTGGCCCTCTACAGAAAGTGGCTTCATCCCCATTTTTGCTCTTATTTAATTCCCTTCAACCTCTATACATTTCAATGAAATCATGATTATCGTTCCCATGCAAAAATTAAGACCGTATCCTAACACTAGTACTTCATCCCTACTTAAAAGTCTCTTAGAAATGTTCTTGACTAAGTCAAAGTTCACTTTTTTTTTACTCACCTCGACCTATCGAAAATGGCAACGCGTAGCTGCGAAATGCAGAGTGCACATACCTTTACATAACCTTCAATTCCTTTGAAAATGTTGTCTAAGCTGGTGTCTACATATTTCTCTGTCAGTTCTTTTCTGAATTTCCTGCTCTTCATCCTTAATTCTTCCAATTCGATATTTTTCTTCCTTAGGTCTTCCTTCAAGATCTGTTCTACAAAAACAGGATATGGATGTTCATCAATGTCTCCCTCTCATATCTTATCCAGCGATTTCAGTACCACACAGTCTGCTAAGCATTTCTTAAGGAACCAGATTCTGTTGTTTGTCACCGCTACCCTTCTTCTCACTTTCTTAAAAGTTCTTACTTCGAGCAGGGCTCTCCCTCCTTGCGTTCTTTTAAATTCTTTAACCAATCCATCTCGAGGTCAGATAAATGAACTTTATCACTTACACAATTGTTCTCTGCATTAATACAATTACTAATAGGACCTCATTAAAACGGGATGGTATCTAATGGAGATATTTATTCAGGAAAAGTTACCAGCTTCTGAGGACTAACAGTCCGATATATCAAGTATCTGTACAATGACTGGACTCATGGTCCAACTGTATTTATATGTGTGTGGGGAGTGGATTAAAGCCTTCATAACATGCACGAACAATGTAATGTCAAGCAATACTGGAAATGGATTTGAAGACAGCCTATCAAGAAAAATCGTATACTCTAAAATAGAAAAGAAATGCAAAAACACAAGAGACTACATGGACAGTGTACACTTGGAAGAAGCCGCATGTAGAGAAAGGTCAAGATCACAAGGGCGGGCCCACACAGGAGAAGGAGGGCAAACTAAGGATTAAAGAAGCCTGCAAACGGAATTGGAAAAACAAGAGCTTTAACCCACTTCATCACACATACATAAATACAGCTGGACTATATGTCCAGTCACTCTACGGATACTTGAAGGATTGTTACTCCTAGAAAGCTTGTAACTTTTCCGAAATAAATATCTCCACTAGATACATTCTAGGTTTCATGAGGTCCAGTCAGTAATTGTATTATTGCACAGAACAAATGCGTAAGTGATAAAGTTAATATATATATATATATATATATATATATATATATATATATATATATATATATATATATATATATATATATATATATATATAATGTGTGTCTGTCTGTGTATTTGTATGTGTGTGTGCATAATGAAGCTACAACTCCCTAAAGACAGGATATATTTCATGTGACCAACCAGAATATTATTCCCTCTTAAACCTTGTATCACTGACGATAAAATCTTGTGAAGCAACGTGATTTTCATTGTTTATCCGGGGATATTGAGCGGCAAGTTGGTATTAAATGGCCGAGAGGTTCTACTGCATCATTACTCTGGCTGGCTAATGAGCTATAGGTGATCCTGAGTTGTTGTTATGGTGCTTCAGCGTACATAGATTATGAAAATACAAATATCTTTTGAAAATTGTCTCATTAGCTTTAAATACGTATTCATCAGTATAAACAAAGCAATTATGATACAAGGCATACAAAAATGTAAGTTATTTTGTAGAGCTTGATGTTAAATGGCTGTTCAAGTAAGTGATGATTATGAACTAAGTTTATAGAAGATAAACAACTTTTTTTCCGAAGCGCTGTTCCGTGAATGGAAACCGTAAACCCTGAATTTTTTCTTGCTTCCTCGAGGTCAGCATATGGCTGACATGAAGTATATTAATTATAATAAAGACTGCTTCGTATCAGTGATTTATTTCAGTGTTATTATATAGCGTAAATGTTGGCTCAATAACCATTATACAGTTGCACTTCTTGGTAAATGACAAGAGAAGACCTCTTATCAGAGCTGTTGTGATATTTTTAGCTTAAAAAAATAAATATATACGAGTATATATATATATATATATATATATATATATATATATATATATATATATATATATATACATATACATACATACATACATATGCATATATAAATACACACACACATACACACACACACACACACACACTCACTCACACACACACACACACATATATATATATATATATATATATATATATATATATATATATATATATATATATATATATATATATATATATATATATATATATATATATATATATATATATATATATATATATATATATATATATATATATATAAATATATATATATATATATATATATATATATATATATATATATATATATATATATATATATATATATATATATATATATATATATATATATATATATATATATATATATATATATATATATATATATATATATATATATATATATATATATATATATATATATATATATATATATATATATATATATATATATATATATATATATATATATATATATATATATATATATATATATATATATATATATATATATATATATATATATATATATATATATATATATATATATATATATATATATATATATATATATATATATATATATATACATACATATATATATATATATATATATATATATATATATATATATATATATATATATATATATATATATATATATATATATATATATATATATATATATATATATATATATATATATATATATATATATATATATATATATATATATATATATATATATATATATATATATATATATATATATATATATATATATATATATATATATATATATATATATATATATATATATATATATATATATATATATATCTTCTTCTTCGTTTTAACGTGCTTTTATACCCATTTTTATATGGGGTAAGCACGGTGCCTTCTTTGAAGGACTTTGATTTGGCGGTGGGTAGGCCGTAACCTCGACCGGCTGCTCTGCCTGACATCGCTTAGACCCGGTACCGAACGTGTACATGTATTACCGAAACCCCGCTCCCTTTCTCCCAGCAGCACGAGGAGAACTGGGCGGGTAGTCCGACAGTTCGAGACGTGTGAGGTGTCTGTTATGTTTTTTTAGAAGATGTTGGAGTGGCTTTGTTTATGTGTGTATTAGTCTGTAACATCCATTTGCTTTCAGCAAACCTATCCGTTGATTACATACGTAATCCCGGATGTCTACACGGATAGCAAAGTTTCCGCCTCTGACTGGTCAGCTGCGGGGATTGAACCTTTATATATATATATATATATATATATATATATATATATATATATATATATATATATATATATATATATAAAATGATCCTTTGTAAATACGAAAAGCACCAACTGGTTACAGTAGCACAAACATTGATTTTGTTTTGATTTTTAACGAAACATCAACGGAATGGAGTTAGCATTGCCGAAGGTACATTGTTAAAATTAAAAGTTGAGTTGCCCTTTCAAAGTTATGATACTTAGAATGTCTAAATATATTAAATCATAATTTGGGCACCTTTCTAATGGTAACCACGTGTTTTCTGCTATGAGGGTGAATTTTATAGACAGAAAGAGGCTGTTCAATTATTCCTACTTTAATTTAAGAATAAATGCAAATTGTAATAAATGCTGAAAATAAATGCTTGCATAGTTAAGTAAGAAGTACTGGATAGGTAACAAAAAAGAATATACGAAATGGTAAAACTACTGTGTAGGGAAAAATATACATCAGGTTGGTTTGAGGCGTTTTTGTCATAAAAATAAAAAATCTACTCACTATTAAATGGGTGTTTGGTAGTATAATCCAGGAAGAAAATGATTGTGTGAAGGATAGATGTGAGTGGTTTAGTGCACGTAGGATTTCGAGCATTTTGTGAAGGGGCGTGAATCCAGTTCTTTTCACATTGTTTATCCTTCATTCATCAGTTGAAGGATGAATGGGGGGGCAACTTTTGTCGAATTTCCTTATATATATATATATATATATATATATATATATATATATATATATATATATATATATATATA